>NC_084483.1:78216617-78525228 GCF_030035675.1 Rhineura floridana
CCTCCCGCACTTTCTCTTCCATAGCTGGCACACACGGGGCGAAGAAATCTATCGACAGCTGCTCTTCTCCAGCCTCTAGTTCACTTTTCTCCAAGGCTTTTTCTTCCTCCTGCACTACGTCCTTAACAGGCACACAGGGAGCAGAGAAACCTATCAGCAGCACCTCTTCTCCAGCCTCTACTCCACTTTCTTATGAGGCCTCTTCCTCTTCATTTTCCAGCCTGTCCTCCTTCAACTCTTGGGGCTTTATTTCCAGCTTTCTGCTGTCTTCCCCCCTGGCAGGCTCCTGGACAATCACAGCTTCTTCCTTATCTGCTACTGACTGCAACTCCTCACAGTCCAAGCCCTCCAGCTGCTCATCCACTTTCTGGATCTCTTTAGCCACCCCAGTCTGGGTGCACTGCAGCTGGACTCCTGGGTCACTCTCTACCCCTTGTAGCGGCTGATCAGGCGGGGCTCTCAACTCCTCACATGGGGCCTCCTTTTCCTCTCCCAAGAAGCTTCCAATGATCTCCCCCATACATTGCCAGTGCTCCCGTTCCTCTTGGCGCTCTTGTTGCCTTTGCTCCCGTTCCCATTGCCTCTGCTGCTGGTCCTCCAGGCTATACTGCTGGAACATCAACTTCATCTGTTCCAGGAGGGTTGCTGTTGTCCCCTCCATCTTGACTCAGGCACACCTTGCTCCTCCCAGGAAACTCAATCCCACTTCTTATACCAGTGTTGCGTTCCTCCCCAATCTCCAAGCGGTGAGATTTCTGGGGTCCCTGCGCTCATCCAGGGTTTGGTTTCCTTTGGGAAGATGATCAGTGGAGACTGCAAGTCTTCAAATCAGAGGCTGGAAGGGGACCCACAGGGATCATCCATTCCAACACCCCCCCCAAACTCATAAAAATACATTATTCCAAGTCCCCTTTCCAACCTTTAGCCAATCATGAGAGCAGAAGAGCATTGTGTCATGAGCCATGCTGGTAGGGGGCGGACAGAAGAGGGCAAAACAGATGATGACAACTGGGAACCCAGGGAGAGAGCAAGCAGTGGGGTGGGCTCACAGGTCACCCCAACCCGTCTTTGACAGCTCAGCCCCCTCAGCTCCTGACCTGGCCTGTTAGATGCTCCACCTGGACATGTTACTACCGCCACCACCAGAGACTCAGCCTTGTATGTCAGACATTTCGCAGCCAAGCGCTGCCCAGCTTCCTATGCCTGAACTGACAGTTAGCGACCCCCCTCTGTCAGATGGGGAAGCTGAGATCAAACCACCTTTGCCCCGTGCTCAGAGGTGCTTGAGGCGGGAAGTTCAAGAGAATGAGCTGAGGCGGAGTCTTTGTTTGTGCACGCGATCCAACCCTACTTCAGCAGACTCGGGGGGGGGGGGGACCCAGTTGCTGAGTCAACATCTTAAGAGTCGCAAAGTCATGCTTAGTCAGAGTTAGAGCACAGCTGAGTTTCTAGAAAGAGTAGCTAGGTTAATGAGGCGAACTGCATTGGATACTTTAATAAAAAGAGAAGAAGCCACAGCTGAGTCTGAATCCCTCGACTTTGGGCAGGACACTTTGCTAAGTTTCTAGTTCCAGCAGAGTAATTAGGTTTCTTTTCCACTAAGGTTTTAGTTCCTGGGCTAACCTGTTGAAACTTATATAAGCTTTTAAATATCCCTGACAAGAACCTCTAAACAACTTAATGTCTAAATACAGAGTAATGATTTTAAAAATAACAAACACAAAATGGCCAGTTTCATTCTTTCAGAACACATGCACTGCTGTACTTGGCTTTTCTTCAGAATAGCCAGTCAAAAAGGCCTAAGGAATAACAAGCTGTTAGACTTTGCTACACAAGAACTTAAGTTACTAACCAGATCCCACAAAGGAATAACATTCCAAACCATTAGTCCTAGACTTATTCCTTCTGGTACATAAGTGGTACTCTACTAATTCGATAAGATGCTGTACGCAACTTGTAAGGGCCAGAGGGCAGGTTATATATATATATTTATCGATAAATATAATATTTTATCTATACAGTCACATATTTATTTACCTGTGCACCACATTTGAGGCAGAGCCATATGTCAGAAGGCATTACTGGCTCACCATCACATACTCTTCTTTCCTTTAAGCACTCTGAACATATTGACCAGACATTTTGAGCTACTGCTCTCTTCACATTATGCACATCCACTGCTTGGCTTACATGCTGGCATGTCAGACCTACAGAAGAAGTAAAAAAAGGACTAAAATGTTTAAGTCATACCTTTTTTTGTTGTAGCAGTCATTTGAGTAAAGAAATGTTTTGTAGATTTGGAATTAGGAGAAGTCACGTAACTATGAAATTGCCATTAACAGCTTCAAGATTTTAAAATATATACCCCGTGTCCTTTAAAATGTGTTCCCCAATCATTTTGCTGTCTATTAATGGTAGGTGTTTGCTGCTACTTCATTGGGTCTGTTTAATAGGTTATTGTGTGGCTTTTTTGTAATGTGCTGTCTTTTTCTGATTCTATGCCATGCTTCATGCTTTTAAATTTTGTAATGTGTCAAGCAACTAACTGCTGTAAACTGCCCAGAGAGCTTCGGCTATGGGGCAGTATATAAATGTAATAAATAAATAAATAAAATGAATTATTAGCAATAATAGCCATGTATGGAATTTTAGCTGTTGTATAAGCCAACAAGATTTCTGCATTTTCCCCTCTACCACGCAAAGCAGAGAAAGACTACCCTCCTAAAACTTATTCTGTCTTTCCTTTCCTCTCCCACACTTTCCTGGTAGTACTGCCATAGCTATTCTAACTTCCCATACCATTCCACCATAAAGAGATGCAGTTCTACAAATATATAAAATAACTCCCTGAAACAGGAGAACTCCAAAGATAAGATCATTTCATAAATCATCAGGGCACAGATGTTTTAACTGCAAGCATCTCTGCTGTGAAGTTCCAATGGGCAGAGCAATACAACTCAGGGGAAGCTGGCAGAAGAGGTGCCGGCAGAGGAGGAGCCAGCAGGAAGCTCCGTGGCATCCATTTGCCATTCAGGAGCCGCCAGGCCAATGGAATGTCGGTTTAGCCAGGAGCTGCACACATTAACAGAAAAGAAAAAGGCAGCTCTCATGAATACCCTTACTGGTAAGTAAGCACTCCCCATTGACTTCCATTATAATTATTTGCTTAGACCAACCTTTTTCTTGGCATAACTTTGGCCTGGATTTGGACCCACAGAACTTGAGCTGGATGTTGTGTAAGCCCCTCCTCCGACATGCCCCCGGAACGCCCCTTTTTGGGCCCCCAGCTGAGCTGGCAGGGTCCTGACTCCACCGCAACGGAACCGGGGTAAGGGGCTTCTGCCGGCAGAGCTGGGACCCTACCGACTCAGCTGGGGTTCTCCCACAACCAACTCCCCTCAGCCTGACATAAATATGAGTTGGATTGCACCCTAAACTAGCAACACTAAATTCCCACCGGTATCCACCTTATTAATTGAAACTATAAGGACAATGTTTTCCTTTCTTTGGTAACCACAGGCTGCATCACTCCAACCTCACACATTTTATTAACTTATTTAACAATATTTAACACTTGACTGTAGAAAACCTCTAAGCACTCTACATAAAACATTAAAATTACCAATAAAATCATGTTTGGTAACTGCTCGATGTCCACCTAAAAATCACAGCAAGTATTGCCTCCCTGCCTGTGGTGAGACAGCTGCATGCAGGCACCATCATGATCAGGCTTTTAGCAGCCCACATTAATATGGATTACTGGCGTGGAGGTGTGTTAAAAGCCCTTCTTGATACATGGTGGCATCTCCACATGATCTGCTCACCAGAGCCAGGAACCAGCAGATGCGGCAAATACAAATAGCTACCGCATAACCAGATCATTGTGTCAATCGACCCTGATCATTACAAACCTTTTTTACCTGCAATATCATCTGAAGAGTCTTCATCTTGACCCTGATGTGACTATGTGTGTGTCTTCGTTTTGACAGGGATAACCCTTAATGGATCTTTTACCCGCATCTGTTATTTGCTGAAAAAGGAATGAGGGAGACACACAATGCTAATATGCAAAGGTTTGGGTTCCTTAAGCACCTCTTAAAATTCTGCATTACATTGACATACTAATGACATAAGCAGCTCTATTCTTAGCTCCAGTAAATGGCCTGGAGAGATCCCTAGCAGCAATTATTCCCACTGTCTTATTGGCAATGATTCTCAACTACTTCTTTTAAACCAAATCTATGTTTAAACCATCTTGCTGTGCAATGAAACTGAAGCTTACAGAAATAGTAGGAAGGCGCTACATTAAAAAAATCAGTTTTAATATAGCCCTGCCTACTTTTAATGTAACCCTTCATAATAGACTCCAATTAGGCACCCCTGGGTTTTTTGTTGGAAAGTGATTGCCTTACAACTATCCTATTGGTATTTGCTATTAAGGCAAGTAGCAAGGCATTTCTTCCCCAGGATTTGTGTATTATTTATATCTTACATTTTATCCCATCCTGTTTTGAAAGACCTGAGGGACTCCCCATCCATTTTATTTTCACACCAAACCTGGAAAGCAGGGCTGAGTGACAGTGACTAGCCTAGTCATTAATTGAAGTTCATGGCCAAGTGGGGATTTGAACCAGGTATCCAAATCCAGTGCTCTCTTCTCCAGCACAGTCTGAAATTTGGCTTCTACTGTATTATTTGGTTGTCTTTAAGTCCAGATTCCTGGCTTCTCGACTTCAATTCCCTGATACAACTCCTGGTTCACCGTTGCCTACAGCTCAGCCCCGACACTATAAATTTTGAATCTAAGTCCAAGTAATTTTATTCCACAAAGCTATAAGCAACCGTTATAGCAACCCTTATAAGCAACCAGTATTTGTTGAGTTTATCAAAGATGGCAACTTAAACTTCCAATTTCTCAGCATGAGAAGGACAGATTGCAAGAGGCACTTAAGCTCAGCTAGACAAGTCTCTTTGGGCATAATGGTTGCAGAAGTGAAATCTGTGGAATAAGCTTTCAAATAGGTTCTAAAGCAGCATTCAGTCAGATTACAAATCTTATTTGCTTACACTTAAGCCACTGTTCAGTCTGCTTCATCACCTTTTGTTCCCTAGTACACTATGAAGATGTCTTGGCTCTGTCAGCGAGAATAGGTGCCTAGGAACTATTGAGACTGAAACTTGGTAGGATGGAGACTGTGGGCAAGTGGTTTCCATGTTCAGGAATTGGGGAGTTCTCCAGTTCTGAATGGATTTTCACTCTCTCTGAAGTAATAGGTGCATGCTTTGGGGGTACCCCTAGATCCATCTTTGTCACTGGAGACTCAGGTGACCTCTGTGGTGAGACGCACCTATTATCAGCTTAGGTTGATACACCAACTACACCCCTCCCTGAGTAGGTAGCTTAGCTACTGTGATTAATAACCTCGCAATTAGACTACTGTAATGCACTCTACAAGAGGCTTCCCTTGGGACTGATCTGGAAGCTACAGCTGATGCAGAATGCTTCAGCCAGGCTGCTGAGTGGAGCACCTGGACATTTACATATTACACCGTGCTGAGGAAACTGCACTGGCTGCCAATCAGCTACTGGACCATGTTCAAGGTCTTGTTGTTAACATATAAAGCCCTGAACAACTAGGGACTAGGTTACCCGAAAGATAATCCTGTATAATTCATATAGGGAAATTCTACTCATGACACTGAACCCTAGGGAATATCATAGGCCAATGACCCAAAAACAGGCATTTTCTGCTGTTACCCCTGTACTGTGGAATGCCCTTCCCTCGGCCATATGTGAGGCAGCAACCATCAGTTGCTTCAGAAGTTTTGTCTTCTAACATATATTTGCACTAAATGTCATCATGCTGCAGTTTGCTTGGCCACAGACAGGTGGTGCTGCAAAATACAGCATGATGAGAAGTGGTGGATTGGCGGCCCAGGTAAGTCATAGAAAGAGAGGTAGAACAGGCTGCAGCAGCCCCCTAGCTCCTCTGGCTTCTCTGCTTGCCAGCCTCAGAACCAAGATCCCCAGGCTAGCCAGCACTACTACTGGCCGCCTTCCACCTCCCCAGCCAGCCTGGAGTTCTGCTAGTGGTGGTGATGACACGTAGCATGAAAAGTTGGCCCAGGCAAGGAGAGGAGGAAGACACCCACAAGCAGTAGCCAGCCACCCTGATAATCTGCTGCCAACAATTATGATGAAGAGTCAGCCTAGCAAGAGGAGCAGCAAGGGGAAGAAGAAGGTGCCCAGAAACAGCAGCCAGCCAACTGGCTTATAGTCTTTGTAGTCTTTTTAGCCACACACTCAAAATCTTTTTAACATGGATTACCCATTAACACACTTTAGTTACCTTTTTAACTGTATTTCACTGAAGGCCCTTCCAGGCAGGACATATTTTGTTAAATAAATAATAAAGTTTGTGCACACAAACAGAAAAGCTAAAGTAATAAAAGGCCAGATTTCCCCCTACCTTCAGGGGGCATATTTATATATAGCGCTGTCAATTCTAAGCAGCGCAATATCAAAAGGTAGTTATTCTGAATCATTTAATCTAAAGCAAGAGGACCTTCCGAATATATACCATTAGAATGAAACAATATTGCAAATAAAATCATTGCTAAGAAGTGGAAAGACAAGAGTAATTTATTATATATTATAGGACTGATCCAAATCAGAAAGCTTTTGAAGAGTGGGAGACACAGCAAAGGAAGTAACAGGATGTCAGTTGCGAGACAACTCTCCAGAGTAGGGGTGGAGACGCTGTGACCCTCCAAATACTGTATTACTGGGCTACAATTCCCATTATTTCTAACCATTGGCCATGCTGGATGGGGCTGATGGGACTTAGAACAATATATGGATGGCCACACGTTCTCCAACCTGCTCTAGAGTTCTTATTGTATTTTGCTAAAAATCAGTGTGTTGAATCCAGAGGTGTGCAGACTAGAACTCACTGAACTGGGTGCTCCTGCAGGAGAAAAGGGGTAATCAAAAATTTGTAAAATATTGTTGTGTGCTATTTGCGCTGGCAGTTTCAAGTTTGTTTCTACATGCTTCCTCTCTTAGCATGTTATTAGAGTTCTGTGTAACGTTACAATTTGCATAACTCTGTACCAACAGAAGGCAACCCTAGTAAGCCAGCTCAGCTTACCTATTTTGTTTTTTCTTCTCCTCTGGGACAGATATAGCAACAACGTTCTTGACCACAACTGCCCTTAGCACTGAAGTTACAATTCCCTCCATAGACAAATACAGAACACGTCCCTCCCTCCCTTCCCAACTCTATGCTTTCCATACTTCAGCTGCATGATTCATCCAAACATATTTTCTTGGAAGTAAATACCGAGATGATCAATGAAGCTCACCCATAGAAGTGTGGTCCAAGTGGGCACACTGGTTTGGCCGTAAACATTATGGAGACTTCCATCCATGTACTCAGGCACAGGAATGGGCTTTTAGAAGGGCGAGGAAATGGTAATAGTTCCCAATCCTGGCCCTGCCCTACCAGTTCTGCCAACACCTTGAGGCCAGGATAAAAGCCACGCGGAGGCTCAAGGCGTCACAGATCCTCCCTTTGCTACTGAGCAACTGCCGGCCTAGGCCATAACTTTAAAAAGCCAGGCCAGGGGAGTAACAGTCAGCCTCCAACACTCCTCTAGTGCCCGACCCTTAACAGAAACACTAGGAAGCTATGTTCTCCTGCGGCCAGAAACAGCTGAAGCCGACTAAGAAGGGCCCGCAAGAATACTCCCCTGCCCCCTCACGAGCTGCTGCATCCACAGCTTCAGTTTCCACCGTCCACAGCAAAAAAAGCAGGGTCCCCTCGAGCATCCCTGGTTTGGTTCCCCCTTAGCCCGACCTCCCGCCTTCCCCCGCCTCCCACCCCTTTCGCCTCACTCACCGCGCTGGACGACAACTTCGCCCACAGAGGCAGCCGGCTGGCGCGGCGGCAGAAAAAGGAGGAGGGAAGCAGCGAAAGAAGTGGAGCTTTAGCAAGGGCCGCTTCACTCCTCGTCCTTGGGTCGCGGGAAAAAGAGAGCCACATATATTTGTAAGTCCCTGTTAAACTACCAATGCCCAATTATTTTAGAAGCCTCGCTCACTCCTAGCTCTCTTTAAAACGGGTGCAGAGGTGTAACTGAAGTTGAGATTTGAAACGCAGACTATTGGCCGGAATGTGCACACCATGTTTTATTCCCATGCCTCTGCAAGGGAGATATCATGACGTATTCATTGTGCTATATTTTGAATTTCCCCCGCCCCTGTCGTTTGAAGATAGGTGTGCAGGTCGAAGCGCTTGGTTTTCAAAAGTTGTTTCCTGTGGTGGTCACACACACACACCGACTAACTCTACAGCCGGGACTGGGCTGACTGCCCTATAAGCTAGGTCAGACTTTTTGTCCATCATTCTAACCCAATATTATCTGTTCTGACTAGCAGCAGCTGTCCAGAGTGTCAGACAGAGAGCGGTCTTCCTCATCATCTCCTATCTGACTCTTAACAGGAAACGTCAGGGACTGGACCTGGGGGCTTCAGCGTGCAAAACATGCACTCTACAACTTTCCCAAACAAAGCTGTAGTACTATAGCAGTGTATCCCAAAGGGGTATGCCGAAATTCATTCAACTGCACATTTTCAAACAGAATGCAAAATTGTCCAGATAAACTGTGCTGGTTTTAACCAATAAAGCCCTATACAGCTTGGGGAACCATGCACCTTAAAAGGACTGCCTGTTCTCGTAGGTACCCAGTTACACATCAAAGATGATCCTCTTTTGAAGGTTGATGGTGACCTGAGATTCAGCCTTTTCTGTAGGGCACCCCAACTTCGTAGTATTTCTCCATGACTGCTTGTCTGGTGCCTAGTTCACTTAGCTTTAGAGGCCAGGTTAACACTGTCTTATTTACCCAGGCTTTTAAAGAATGGTGATTCTTCTGTTTTAGTGCTGCAGGCATATTTTCTACTATTTTACTGTTGTTTTATAATAGTTCATTTATCTTGTGTTGACATTTTTTATTATAAGCCACGCTAAATATTTTTAATTGAATAATAACTAAACCAAATCCCTTGCTTTGCGTGGTAAATTAATGGGATTGACTTCTGAATTTAACAGGATTAGGAACAGACCACAAGGTTTAATTTAAACTAGGGGATACTCAGCACTGTTCAGACTTAGAACATGTGTAATAGTAATTGTACTTTTGAGCATATGCAGAGTGCCTTTCCTTGCAAGAATGCAAAACCACAGTCATACATGGGTGGTTGCCAAAAAAGTCTGCATGTTGCACTCTACAGAGGATTCCAGGAAGCGTCCCTAGAATCCACTAAATTCATACGTTGCAATGGCAAAGTCTCTTCTGTGAACTGAAAGTGCAGTTAAAGTACACCCAATGTTTTTAGATAGCTGCACAGGTACAAAGGTATCCATCAAAACCCTAAAGCAGTGGTGCACTTAGGTAAGTTTGGACTCTGGAATTAATGGTCTTATGGGAAGGGAAGATATTTAAATGGTGATGTTGTATTATTTCCCTTACTTATTTCACTTAAGTGGTCTTATGTGTGTGTGTGTGAGGGCTCTTTAGATTATAATATATATCACTTTACTTACTTCAAATGGTGGAAACCCAGCCCTGCTGCATTTGGGGACCCTCCTGTTAATACTGCAGAGTGGGACCCTAGACTTCTGCCCCAAAATCCTGCCATGAGGGCACCACTGTCCTAAAATTCCATCAGAACAGACACCACATCTCTATAATATCTTGTTATTTTTACTTTTTTTCTCTGACACAGTTATGTGCCACTGACTCCGCCTTTCTTTCCTACCATCTTTCTTGGTATGCCTTATGAATAAACAAGTTTACTGAATTACGCAGTTCAGTCAGTGGTTCCCAAACTTTCTTTCCCATGGACCACTTGAAAATTGCTCAGGGGCCTGATGGATCACTTAATTATTTTTCTTCCTGTTGTAGCAATTGTAATTCCATAGAATTCAAATTGTAATACAAGGGCAGAGCAATCCATGTAATCGCAGGCTGGCAGGAACAGAGCTGACAGAAGTGGCCACCACATCCAGCTGCGATTCAGAAGCCGTTGGAAGGGGAACATGCTGGCTACACCAGCAGGGCACAGCAGAAGGAAACAAAATGCATGTTTTCTTCTGCCACCCTTTTTCCCGACACAGCATCTGCCAGGACTTGGGGGCCACAGGATGGAGCCAAACAGGACCTGGATGTAGAGTAGGTCCTCCTCCCCTTGGCCCCTCCCTGGCATGTCCCCAGAATGCCCCTTTTTGGGGCCTTGCACTGGCTTTTGCCAACTTCCCTACACCAGCCTGGGTTTCTCCAGCAGATCCCTGGCTGCGCCACAGCTGCATTGGGAGGGGGAAACTTCTCCCAACATAGCTTGGCTAAGCCGGGAACCAGCCAGCTCAGCCAGGGATCCGCTATATCCAACTCCCCTCAGCCCGGCCTAAATACCAGTTGGACTGCACCCTAAGATACAATATAAGAAATAAAAGAAGCAACAAAAATAAAATTAAAAATCAATACGAATATTCAATGACATGGATGTGCCACCTTACATACCACAGTTTGGGAACCCCTGAGTGAAGTTCATCTTCAGGTATAGGAAAAGTGAACACTGTGGGAGTGAATCAATCACAGTGTTGCGTCTATGGAGTGTATATTGCATCACTAGGTTTTACATCTTAATTATGCTATCATAAAAATACTGTTTTATCCATAGGAAAAAAGGATACTGTATGGATAGGCTGGCAGCCAGCACTAGTGAATCAGTTTATATGCCAGCTTAAATTCATCACATTTTTCCATTTAGAGATATTTTATCTCTCAAAGAGGAAAGCCAGTAATATTTCTTCAAAATGCACCTTTGTGAATGAAAGATATGTTTGATCAAAATTCTTTAAAAGCTGTGTTAAATTATCTTAGAAAGAGGCAGTATTTTTCCAAATCTCAGACTACTGCCTCTGATCCAAAAGCGTAAATGCGTGGAGATGTTCCTCACCATTGTTTCACTTATGCGTGGGACTGCCTTCAAGTTGATCCCGACTTATGGCAACCCTATGAATAGGGATTTCATGGTAAGCGGTTTTCAGAGGGGGTTTACCATTGCCTCCCTATGAGGCTAGTCCTCCCCAGCTGGCTAGGGCCTGCTCAGCTTGCCACAGCTGCACAAGCCCACCCCTTCCTTGTCCGCAACTGCCAGCAGGGGGGCAACTGGGCTCCTTGGGACTATGAAGCTTGCAGGTGGCAGGGCACGTAACCCCTGAGCCACTCACTGTGGGGGTGATCTTTACTGGCCCTTGACACCCAGGAGACACGAGCGGGGACTTGAACTCACAGACTCTGGACTCCCAGCCAGGCTCTCCTCCCCACTGTGCTATACTTATATTAATGGGAAAATCTTGCACACATAGTATCTATATGTGTTTTATGTAAAAGCGTATTATAGCCGGAACGGGTATCGGAACGTGGTATGCGCGGAGGTTTTGTGTCTTATTGCATGCATCCCATGTAGTCATGTTGGACTGGTGAATTTGGTGGGTCTGGCTATTCTGGGCTGTTTTACGTAAAAGCGTATTATAGCCAGGAACGGGTATCGGAATGTGGTTTGCGTGGAGGTTTTGTGTCTTATTGCATGCATCCCATGTAGTCATGTGGGACTGGTGAATTTGGTGGGTCTGGCTCACTGGGAAGTCGCCTTTCCGGGCTGTTTCATTCTGTTCCGGAGGGCATTTTGGTTGTTAAAGGGTTAATAAAAAATCCTATCTGAATGGTTTTTGTTCCTAAATGTTGTTCTCAAGTGTCTCTAACACATCCCAGTGTTTTTGGCATCAATTTCTTTTATAAAGGGCCCGTTCCGTTCCCTTTTTTTAACCTTTTCCAGTTCAATATCCTTTTTGAGGCGAGGATGAGCTTAAGCAAGAAAACGCTAATGGTGCAGAAAGGAAAAAGAGGCACTCTGAAAAGGTGTTAATGGAGCACGAATTGAGAAGAAAATAGGATTACTACCTGATTACTTGGCTTCCAATTCTAGACGCACATAGTAAGGAGTAAACCCTGCTAAATATCGCAAGACTTTGATGCATAGCACTAGGCAGCTGAATGACTTTTGTTTAATCTGGCACTGATACTTAGCACAGTATTGGTACTTAGAAAGCACAGGCGAAGACAGGCAAATAACGCGGCCTACTATAGCTTGGGAAGCCCAGCAAGAATGGGAGGAGATCTGATAAAACCGTCAGATACCTGCGCTGCGGTGGGAAACATGTGGGGTTGGGGTTGCCGGCTGGGTAGGGCAGCCTTTGTTTTAATTACACAGCGGACAGCGGTAACTGCAAGCGGCGGGCGAAGAGGGAGCCAGCTAGCACAGAGCCACCATGGGGGCTTCCTACTGCGGTTGGAATCGGCAGCAGGCAATTGTCCTTTCCGCAACTCGAACTGTAAGCGCCCTGGAGTGGATGGGGGAATTCATTGCGCGTGTTTGGGGGGTTTCCTCCCCGTCACTATACCGAATCTGCAGTATCGTTTGAAATCGTAGGAAATGGATTTGCTTCGTTACCATCTGATGCTGAGACCATTATTTTTTTTTAAAAAATGTTTTATTTATATCCTGAGCTTAGCTCGTATCCACACTTGCTTGACTCAGAAGTTTTGTATCATCAGGTGCCCCTTGACCATAAGGTCCCCCCTTCCCCCCGTTACTTTCCATTAGTTTAAGTGGGACTTTTCTTAGTCATGTTAGGCTGTGCATGAAAAAGAGAGATCCAGTATAGACTGCAGAGGCCAGCGTAAGAACTAGCTTCAAATCCCAAAAGGGGAGAGGGAGTTGGGCAATGTCGCTATGCTATCTTTCAGCCTCAATTCTTCATTTATAAAAGAGGAATGATCTACCCCGTACCTCCATGAAGACGCTGGATCAAAGGTGTAAAGAATTTTGCATGTATAAACGATTAAAGAGGAAGTGACATCTCAGTATCAGACCAGCTATTATATATTTCACTTCTTCCCAGATTAGGAGTGAACGGTAAGAACTCACCCATGTGTCACAAGAACATTAACACTACAGACCTGGTGATGAGACTAGTGTGGCTAGTATCCCAGAGTTCAATAACAACTATTTCACACTCAATAAGAACATTTTTTTTTTCAATAATTTTTATTCAGATTTTCATAAAACATACAAGACGAAATCATAAAACATTCAAAGACAAAAAACAAAATCAAAAATAGTTAACAAAAAAAAAAGAAAAAGAAAAAAAGAAACAAAAATAAAAAATAAAGAGTAAAATATTGACTTCCCATTTGTCAAAGATCAAATCAGTTATAAGTCTATAATATATAACAATCCTGTCTCTTAAGTCATATTATAAAATCACTTTCCTCCAGTAGTTATCTTACTTAATCATCAAATCTCATAAACATTACTTTATTCTTTCCACAAAAAGTCAAAGAGAGGTTTCAATTCTTTAAGAAATATATCTATCAATTTTTTTTTCCAGATAAGCATATCGATTAATCCATCTCATTACTAATTATGATAATCTTATTGTCATAACCATAGTCAAAATAAACATTTCAATTAATCCATCACATCAGAATCTGTTAGGTTCAGTAATTTCAGTAGCCATTGTTCTATTATCCCTATTAGTTCCATTTTCCATCTTCCAACTTCAGTAGTCTTGTTAAGTCCAGTAATTTCAGTATCCAATCTTCCATTATCAGTATTCCATAATAATCTTGCTGTCAAAGCCATAGTCATATAGTAAGAGTCTGATGGGAATTACCTCTATCCCAAATATTTTCTTGCCATCCATTCTGAATAGGTTGCTGAAATACTGCTGTAAAATCATATCTCTGTTCTTTTTTTCAAAATACACTGGGTCATCTCTTGAAAGTTTTTCCATTGTCACATGGCTGCAGTTAATTCCATAGATTTTCTCTATATTGGGCTCCATCACATCATTCCAGTCCAGAAGATTATCCATGCCATTGATAACTTTATCTCTAGAATCTTCATTAATTTCTTCAGAGATAACATTGAGTTCCAAACAATAGATTTTATTTCTAAAGTCCATAGACTCCAAATCTTGTTCCTGTTCCACGTTTGTTCCAATCTCCGGGATCTCCTCTCTCACAGGGACCCCTGTTCCAGTCTCCAGGGTCTCCTCTCTCACAGGGACCCCTGTTCCAGTCTCCAGGGTCTCCTCTCTCACAAGGACCCCTATGTCTTTAATCTCCTGTGTCTCCAAACAATAGATTTTGTTTCTAAAGTCCATAGACTCCAAATCTTTTTCCTGTTCCACGTTTGTTCCAATCTCCGGGGTCTCCTCTCTCACAGGGACCCCTTCCAGGGTCACCTCTCTCACAGGGACCCCTATATCTTTAATCTCCTGCTTCATTTTACTCAATTCAATTTTCAGCTCCTTACAACCCTGTCGCAGGTTTTGTTTCGTTATCTCAATCTCATCCATTATTTTCTGAAACATAGTTATTTCCAGATTCTCAGCCACTTTCTTAATTGCCATTTTAAAAGAAAAATATAGGAAAACCACTTCTTATTTCAGCAACAATTGGGTTAATACTCCAAACTTGGTGACATCACAGTATAAACAGAGCAGACAGCCTTATCTCTCCATGCTTAAGTAAACAAAATGCAGTTCCCAGGATCGAAACAATTAATGGCGGTCGTCAGGAAACAGATTCGTCAAAATAAAATAGACCAAAAAGAGAGTAGTCTCAGACAATATAATATTCTTCAAAATAAAAATCTGGAATAGAAATCCCTCTTCTGTGTATATCTTTAGAATGCAAATCCAGGACAGCTTTTTGCAACAAAAACAGAGATAAGCTATTAATTAGTGAGTAGCAGAGAGAAGTTATGGCTCCCCAGTGAGATGTCAAAAACCGATCAATCTGGCAAATCTCTTTTAAACAGCAACAATTTAAGTCAAGTAAAAGAAAAATATAGAAAGAAGGGTGCTTGCCTGTTAGTGCGTTCTCTCTTAGAAGATAAGATGAACGTTCGCTTTATCAGATAGAGCTTGTTGTTGAAAATCCGTCCCACCTTCGTCGGCTGGACCTCGTCCCATAAATTAATGAGATCTGGTCGTCCCAACAAAAATAGGCTTTGAGGTTAATCTCTTCGTTTCTCCCTACCCGGGAGAAGTTTAATCAGTCAAAAAAAAAAAAAAATCTGACTGATATATCTGAATAAGCTTCTTTTGAGGCAGGAGCCCGTCTCAAAAGCAAGCACAGGCTAAGTCACCCTTCCCGGAAGTCCACTCAATAAGAACATTTTAAGCTGTTTTTAATTTTTTTATCATATTAGCTGTTTTTCCTTAAGTGATGGCAATTCCTCCTCTGACATGGGAGAGAGGTTTTAGTCGGTAATCCAAACGCCCATTGCACCAGGCTGGGGAAGGTTGGATTGGGCAGAGGTGTCCTTCCACTCGCAGAGTGACACCAGCATTGTAGCTCTGTGAGAGGTAAACTACATTTCCCAGGATACTCTGGGGAAGCCATGTGTTTTAAATGCACAGTGTGTACACAGGCCACTTGCCAAACATGCAAGTGGAAATACACCACAGAAAGCCCCCAAACAAGGTGTTCTGGGGTGGGGAGGAGGGAGGAACTGAGCCAGACCAGGACCACTGGCCTGATTGCTGTGCTAATTTCAAGCTGGTACAACTATTTTCCCGTCTCCACCACCATTCCTCCTTCCCCTTTGGCAACAGAACTGCAGATATATTGATGGCTCCATCATTCTGTCACACCCCGCCATTGCCCAGCTAGGGTTTAGATTGTCCTGTAGCTGCTTCAATTGCTGTATCTGTTTAATAGCTGTATTATGGTGGATTGCTTTTAACGTTTTATTGTATGTGGCCTAGAAGATTCAGCATTAGGCAACTAACAAATGTAAACGATAATAATAGCACCAGGTGCCAAGAAAGATGAGGCTCCCATGTATGTTACAAATTTCAACAGGCATAGCTTGTTTGGAGAAACAACCTTTGTTAAATACCACAGATGAGAGCAACTGGTCCTCTCATCTGGTGGTCCTAAAAATTGGATACATTAGGTCCAATAACTTTTTTTTTGCAGGGGGTAACCTGAGTGGCCTTGCTACAGTAACAGTGATTAGGAAAAGGAATCTTCCTAGTCCCTTGCCCTTCCTAGTTTCCTTGCCCCTTCTGTGCTGAGGTCTCCCTGCTTGCTAGCCAAGTAAGAGGACTGAGGAAGCAGCAGCAAGGATTAGTCATGTGACAGTAGACACTTAAAAGTGTATTGCCACTTGATCATAGGTCCAGTGGGTAAACCCCCAGAAACCTGTGTCTATCCCCATTTTAAAATATTTGAGATTGCTACTCACCCACAGTGAAATTCTATGCATGGCTAATCTGAAGAAAGTCCTACTGAGTTCAGTGACTCCCAGGCAAGTGTATATAGCCACCATTTTGAATTTTGAGAGTGCTGAGAGCCAGTGTGGTGTAGTGGTTAAGGTGTTGGACTACGACCTGGGAGATTAGGGTTTGAATCCCCACACAGCCATGAAGCTCATTGGGTGACTTTGGGCCAGTCACTCCCTCTCAGCCTCTGAATACCACTTACCATGAAAACCCTATTCATAGGGTCGCCATAAATCAGAATCAATTGGAAGTCAGTCCATTTCCATTTTTCCATGGGCATCAGTTACAAATTGGCTATCATGGGGGGGGATGGCCCAACAAAAAGTTAGAGAGTGTTGTTGCTTCTTTTTCTCTCTCTCTCTCTCCCCCCCCCATCAGCTATCTCTTGCTGGTCCTAATTGTGGAGATACAGCTCTTAAAGGCACAAGAACCCCATTTCCCCTAATGTCAACTCTAAACCAAAGGTTAGGCTGCCACCCTGTATCTACTTACCTGGGAGAAAGCCTAATTAAACAAAAACAGACTTACTTCTGAGGAGACATGTATACCATTTAGGGTTGCCAGGTTCAATCCCTGAGACTGATCCTGTATCTTTAGAAGAGAAAGTCAGCCAAGTGCAGGTGTTCCTGCAACCCTGTAATGGGAAAAACCACAAGGTGGAATTCTCCCTCCCCCCTGCACAACTTTTAAAGATACAGAAGACCTCTTGGAGGCCGGGCCTGGCAACCATCCTCGGAAGCAGGGGGCAGGAGAGGGCATTATTTGTGGCAGCCCCTAAGTTGTGGAGCTCCCTCCCTACAGAGGTGCATCTTGCAACTTCGTTGTACAACTTTTGGCAAATGCTGAAAACACACCTCTTTCCCTGGCCTTCAACACCTCAGATGTATATTTTTAGGACCCACCCTATTTTCTGTGATGCTGCTTAGGTTGTTTTTAACTGTTCCAGTTATGCATTTTAAAATTGTTGTAACCTGCCCTAGGACCTCTGGGTGAAGGGCGGGTAAATAATAATAATAATAATGGCTTTCATGGTGCCTGCAGATGCCAGGTTGGTGACCCCTGATAGAAATGCAATCTTATGCTATCTTGCCTTTCTGCTATAATGCCCCCTCAAAAATCCACTGGGTAGTGCCTAAAATGGGAGGCAAAATAGGACGGTTTTGAAGGAAGTAAAATGGTTTCAGTGTGAGAGAAAAATGGAAGTGGGGTGGTTAGGCCAGATTCAGTTATATCTGCCATACAAGAAATAGAATGGCATTCCAACCCACTGACTGAATGAATTCATACAACTGCTGCCCGCTACTGCACATTACTATGGACATTTCTATATGGCAAAGTCGATATGTAACATCCACCTGAAAGGATTACCAACACACTCAGTTTCCTGAACAATACAAAAAAGCACATTCTTGGACAATAAAAAAACCAACATGCTCTTTTGTAAAAAGGGCTGAGAACTAAATGAGAGTAGGACTCCAAAAAACACCAGGATGATTTCATCTGCCACTTGATAACTTCTATAAAGGGGTCATATGAATCCACTCCCATACCATATTCCTTCTATTAAGGAATAAAGATCACATGATTTGGAGAACTGTTATCAGTTTATAGTAGAAAAAGGAAGTAACTCAGTTTATAGCATTAGGGATGTAAGTCTGGATTTGAGCATTGATTCCTAAACTGGCTTTTAATTATGGCACACAGCAGCACTATGTCCTATACAAGTTACTAACACAAATTGTGTCTCAGTGGCCACATTAGAGGTTGCTAGTGGCTTTGAGAAGTCCTGGTCCAGAGATAATATTGCTTGCTGTGGGATAACTTTTTTTATTTACAGGTCTAAAACCTGAAAGACCCAAAGTGATTGTTTGCCACTTTTGCACTGCTAAGGATCAAGTCTCTTTCAAAGAACTCAAGGAGATGCTAGAATCCAATGCCATTTTACTTATTGATGTTAGAGAGAAATGGGAAACTGAGCAGTATGGAAAAATCCGTGGATCCATCAACATTCCATGTAAGTTGCAACACTTGCTGGTCCTGAGCACAGGGAAGAGGGAACAAACACAAGGCTAGCTAATTCAAGGCTTTTTTACCATGGCAAAGTCCTATGTAACGGGAGACATGTAGGATTCATCCACATAATATTGATTTTATTTCCTGTTGTAATTTTTTTCTTTATAATAATTCATCAGAGTAAATTGCTTAATTCAACAGTCAGTCTTTATTTTTGTAGTGGGCGAGGTTGTGGAAGCTTTACAGATGGATCCAGTTCATTTTAAGGAGATATACAATCAAGATATGCCTTCTAAATCAGACAATTTAGTCTTTTCATGTATGGCAGGAGTGAGAAGCATCCAAGCTCTAGCTGCTGCAAAATCTCTGGGTTTCAGCAGGTGAGTATATGTACCAGGGAAACACTGTATTGAATAATGTAATGCATTTTAGCACCATAGAAATCTTATTTTAGGATAGACTTAAATATTTATCATAGCCATTGGCTTCCACCTCTGCTTTAATGCTTGCATTGATGTTCTACTCTGAAGTATGGTGAATCAATAGCTTTTCATTCCATAGGCCTATTTCTAAATAATGTATTGCTCATTGAAGATCTAGGTCTGCCACAAAGGAAGCAAGTTAGAACTTTTGTGTCATCCACCATCCAAACTTTATCACCACCCCATGAAACTTTAATAATTACAGTGGAAGCAGCTGAACTAGTTATGCAATTCAGAGTAGTTGAAGTAGGACTGGTCATACAAGTACAAATTCTTTTTTCTTTTCTACTAGTTCAGCATGTTTTAACTTATTTGGTGTTTTGTTTAGTAGAAGCAATCAGAGCAAGAAGTCATATTCTTGTGCATGTAGACTGACAGCAAAGGGTAGGCAGAAGGTAGATCGGGATCTGCTAATAGTACTTTGGGTGACCTGCAGTAGATTGTCAAGGATTTCTGACCTCCAGTTGTTCAACAATAGCAATAATAAAATGGCAGATACACCTGAATTAGACTGCTAAAATTAAGAAAGATTGGGGTATCTAGGACTAGATTATTATCATTGTTATTGCTGTTATTGTTTATCTCTACCCCGCCTTTTGGCCAAAAGGCCTTCCAGGTGGCTTACAAAAAACACAAACATAAAAATACATCAATAAAAGCAATACAATTTACAAAAAAATTATGTGGAAAGACTGAGAGCTCTGCTGATTGCTGATATGCAAATCTCTGTGCTTAGCAGTCGCTCAGAGGCATTCTGTTCTTTAATACTAAATGAATATCTTTGCACAGGGCTTCATTTGGTTGACAGCAGTAAATACAGTAATAGATCTTCCATGAGGAGAGCCCATGGAAGTAATAAAAAATTGCCCCGACATTTTCTTTTTGAAGCGAACTCAGTTGTGACCCAAGAAACTTAAGGCGATACCGTATTTTTACTTTGTCACATTGAAAGTTCTGGACAATCTTAATACCTTTAGCTGCTATGAATGTTTATATGACAAAACCCAAAATTTAAAAAACTTCTTGTCTGGGCTGTAGCCAAAGGGAGTAATGTGATTTCATCTATTTATTCTTTTAATCAACAACATCTGCTTTGAAAAATGAACTGTTCATTTAAGAGACTGTTATGAGTTTACGCTATTCAAGGAGGGCATCATGCATGTTCTTTTATTTCCTCATCTTATTAAAAATAGCTATGACAGTGTAGTACAGCAAACAGTGTTTTGAAGTTGGATACAGAAGGTTAACATTCCTGCACAATTATAAGCCCCCCAAGTGTTTCTGAGCAAATCAGGGAATCTGTCTTAGATCTGACCAGTGTGTTTTAGAGAAGGGTAAGTAATTAAAGTACTTTGTACAATGTGAAATGTTGTGGTACCTGATTTATGTGCTTTCAGAGCTCAGCACTTTGCTGGTGGCTTCAAAGAATGGACAGAGTATGAATCATCAAGGAAAAAATGACTTCTGGCTTAATGACCTATTCAGTATCTGAAATTGCCCAGGGCTAAGGCTAATATCAGCTAACTTTTCTTAACGATCTACATACTGTACATTTAGGAACTGTTTATGTAGTAAGATATTGGTTGTGTTAGACAGCAGGAAAGAAATGAAACCTGTTTTTGAATATTCAGTCTGGCTTTTCACTATTATGGAAGTCTCTTCTCCAAAGGCTGTCAGATCATCTCCAAAGTCTGTCAGATCAACCCCAAAGTCTGACCATTTCCTCTTAAATAGTTTTGCTTTAATGTAAGAAATTTGCAATAGATCCTTATTGTAGGCTAAATCATTATTTGCTTTTCCCCATAACTGTATAATTTTGACTCTGAATACACTAATTGAATTGTATTTAATCACAATTTAAAAATTCAAGTTGGGCATTATAAAATAAGTAATTAGACCCAGAAAATGTATTGCCTCGAACAACTTCAGCTAAATTTCCCAGTAATTTTTGCTGTACATAGAGCTCAAATGTTTATCCAGCGTATAAGAAGTAACCTGTGCTTCCTTTCCTTACTTTTAAGTTTTGGACTTTTTATAGAGTCCTGCTTGTTGTCATTGATATTCAGTTTTTCTAGTCTAATACTACATGTTTGTGGAAATAATTGTATGGGGAAACATGCTTTTATCCAAATAGGGAGAAGCATTCATAGTATGAACACAACATACTACATCTACATAACCAATTACTATTCCATATAAACCAGTTAAATCAAAGACGCAATCTGTTTCCAACTGGACAGCTTCCATTGATTTTAGTGGATTGGGGTTCCTTTATGTATCTGTAATACCATCTTGATTTGTTTGGTTGGTTTACTTGTATTTCTGGAAAAAAAACTAGTCAAAATTGTCCGTTTGCATTTGTTTTTATTCCTACCCAGCTAGTTCATATTACAAATAAAGTTTAAACCCTCAAGGGAACAAAATTAATTTCCAAAAGGCTAAAGGACAAGGTGTCTTCAAACAATCATGTTAGCAAGGGTGTGGAACAAGACAACAAAATAAGCAGAACAAATAAGGAGAATATGAAAAGGCCAGAAACACATCACTTCTCACAGAAGTGTTTTTGTAAGTCAGTATCCAAACACACTTTATAAAAATAACTTACAGTTAAGTGCAAAGAGCCCAGTCATTTGCATACAAAAACACTTTGGTTACACTTAATTGAATGACAGAGCAAGTAGAGGCAGGCACTGCTGCTTTTTAAAAATCAAGTTTTAGAACAAGCACCAAGTGACAAAATTCTTCAAACCAACATTCCTTTGTTTTTGTACCAGTATAATGTTGTTCTCTGAGACGAAAAAAGACCTAAGACTGAAATCCAGTAGTTATTTTTATTCAACTTTGTTTTAGGATAACACACATTAATTTCATTACGAAATGTGCACACTGTTCATTAAAATCTAAGGGTTAGGGTGTCCCTCATAAGTCTCCCGAATCCATGATAATTTATCTTTTATCTGGCTCAAATAAAGAGATTACCACCCAAGTTGCAAAGTTTTTATATGTGGTCCAACAGAAACGCAGAGCTATTACTACTAGTTAGTAAGATATTGGGTATTACTCAATTTGCCATTATTTTTATTTCTGCTCTATTTGATTATATTGTGTTTTGTATTGCATTTTAGTTTAATTTTGTTTTTATTCTGTATATACTATGGGTCTGTGACCGCAATAAATTATTGATGATGGACAAGATTCTTCAAACCAACATTCCTTTGTTTTTGTACCAGTATAATGTTGTTCTCTGGGATGAAAAAAGCCCTAAGACTGAAATCCAGTAGTTATTTTTATTCAACTTTGTTTTAGGATAACACACATTAATTTCATTACGAAATGTGCACACTGTTCATTAAAATCTAAGGGCTTTGAACCAAGTCCCATTTACAGTGGGAGATCTGCCTGAGTAAAAAGCACAGGACATGGCTCTCTGGTTAAAAAAATTAAGCCTCTCTAGTTAAATTTTTACAGTAATAAATATTTTAGTATGGAGTCAGATTTATTCTCATCTGAGTACCTGCTGCTGTCTCAAAGGCCTGTTACTATGAATGATTTGTAACAATGAAGGCAGGCTAGCACAACACACATCCATTATTACAACCTCAAATAGATTAGATTCTTCAACCTGATCAAACTGAGAAATTTGACTTGCAGTTTGTACAAAGACTTAATAGTTCAGCATTTGTAAAGGGTGAAATACTCCTCCCTACAACAGCCACAATTTGCATTATACATATTGCACTTTTTGGGATATACTGGATTTCAATTTCTACTTACAACCTATAGGTACTGACTAAGAGCATCTCCTTAAATTTCAGATGAGGAATGCAAAACTATCACTCTTTGTTTAAGGAGTTTTTTTTTCTTTCAGGAATTTACTAAAGAAGTGCATTTTCCTTGTATGACATTTACTAGCATTTAGAATATATACCTGGTAAATCAGGATTTCAAATCCAACATTTCAAGCCACCTCTTGTGGTCAAACTAGAATTGGGACAAGATCCAGTTACTCACCCAGCTTCATGTTAACACAGTTTCTTTAACTCTTCACCATTTTTTAACAACAAAAGTGTTGAATATGTCCATACTGAAGGTAATCATGTTTTTTCTAGCTTTATCCAGGCTTCTGACTTGTTTGGAGAATGAGAAGTGGTGCTAAATGTGTTTGTGCCACAATTCAAATGGGTGTGTATTTATGGAAAAGTTTTCAATATGCTTGACAGAAACATTCTTCAAGTTCTTTCTGAAAAGACATTATTGAAACCTTCTGTTCATGTCGTCCATACAAGAAAAGATCTCATCATGTCTTAATCCAAAGTGGTCCACAATAAGTTTCTTTGGAATGACTTAAGACTGGCTGTAGCTAGAATTCTGACTTCCATTTGGACCCTGGTCACCTTCACTGTTTGAAATAAAACAAATATGGATATATTATACGTTTATTATTTTACTTCTATGAGTTCAGACCATGTAGGCATCTCTGACTGTAACATGTAAGATAGGAGGTTACAGTCTTTATTATGAAAGTTTCCACAACCTTGAAAGCACAGTTTGAAAGTTCCAATATCATAAAAGTTACCATGGACAAGGTCCATCATCCTGCAGGTCTTAAATTCATGCAGAAGCATAACATGAACACAAATAGGAGAGCCTGCCCAAGTGATAAAATGTATGGGGTAAATGGTCTCAGGGAAATTTGCCTCATATTCCTGCAGATTGTAAGCCTTGCTTAAATGATGACTGTGAGGAAAGAAAATGTTCTGGTTTCCAAGTCTTCGTTGCTTTTGTGTTCAGACTTTTACCTACTTATGACAACTGCTTCTTGGATACAGAGCTGTAAGGTTATTTGCATGTTAATGTGCTCCTGTAGTTACTTAAAGCTGAAAGGCACATTTTTTTAAAAAATCAGATATAGAACTTAGCCCACATTGTAAGCTCATACCCAATTCATAACCAGAGTTGCCAGGGGCCAAAGGCTATGTATATCCTAACCAAAATCATAGCAATCTATCCACCAACCCCTTACAGGAAAGCTTGTGCCCATCCAGACTTTGTTACAAGCATACAATGTGCATGGCAGAAAGACACCTGCAAAGCTCTAACAAGATAGCAAATGCACAACATGCCTACACAATGCCAGACCCAGTCATCAGTCATCCAAAATCAGTTTAATTACTATTTTCAAGCACAGCTAATATCACACCACCTGACATATTGACTGCAGTTGTTATAGTCCCTGAAGATTCAGATGGAGGTTAACTCATTTACATTAGGCAATTTCACAAAATAAGAGCAGGAAATTGTGTAATTGACAAACTGGGGGCTATCACAAAGTATTAGTATCAGTCAGGAATGCACTGTCTTCTCTGGAATATTGGTAAAATGATTGTTTACATTTGGGAGACATCATTCAGATTTTCTTTTAAAAAATTACTAGCACACACAACAAGTAAAACTGTTTGGACACCTACCTGTTTGGAGGTGGTTTGGGTTTAGGCATCT
The DNA here is from genome assembly GCF_030035675.1 of Rhineura floridana. Taxonomy (NCBI): domain Eukaryota; kingdom Metazoa; phylum Chordata; class Lepidosauria; order Squamata; family Rhineuridae; genus Rhineura; species Rhineura floridana. Next base: position 78,241,039 of record NC_084483.1, read on the forward strand.
TACTTAGAATAGTAGCCATTTCTTTCCTTTCATCAAAGTTTTTCCATTGTTCATACAGTTTCAAGATAACCCTGATTATTTCTAAAATCTAAACAAAAATATGTATAGATGACAAAACTTCGTAGGCATATTTCTATGTGTGTCTGCAAGAGCATACATTTCATATAAGAGGAACAGGTCTGAGAATATGAGGTCTTCTATGCTTACTAGAATTTTATTTGTTTTATCATGTTTATTTAGCATAACCACATTTAATATTTTACCTTTTGGGGAAAAGGTCAAACTCTGAGTTTACCTTAAAACATTTAACAGCTTAATCAACTGGTACTTGGGTTTTTGATTTTTTTAAGAAAAAGAAGCTTCAGTTTTGGGATTTGTTACTGGAAATAAATATAAATGTTCACCTCAAGATCATAATAGAGCTAATACCCAAGGATCCTAGCACACTGGATAGAAAAAGACGGTGCATGGCACTACTCTCCACTAGGAAGTTCATACACTTTCTCTTCAGAAGCTCAGCATGCCTGCACCTCAATCAGCTAGGGCCCTCGACACAAACAGATGCAAGTTTCCATGCACCTATATGCCTAGCTGGATGGAGACAGAGTGCCAAGTACAGAATTCGCCAGCAAAATTTAACACTCAGGACTGCATATGCATAGGCCTTTCTGGAAAAGCTGAGATTCTGCTGACAGGGAAGAAGTGGAGTATTGCTGTCTAGTTCTCTTACCCACCAAGCTGCTGATGGGATATTTTTTTAGAGAAAAAAGGTTACATATACACTCTGAAGCCCTGGCCTACAGGAGATTTGAGCACTAGGAAATTAGTTCAATGCTCAGTAATCTCAAGATTGAATAAAACAGGATGTCTTACTTTCTGACACAGTCTTCCTTTGGTTTACATCAACCAGATTACAAGCCACACAGAGGTTTGGTGATAACCACCTGCACCTTGCATTGTGCCCCCGAAGTGACGGGAAGCTAACTGGGTATCAGGAAGCAATTCCAATGTCTGATCCCAGGTAGCAGCCTCACAGCTCTGAAGCTACCACTTTATCTGTGGCTAGCATACCTAACTCTGTATCTAGGAAATAATAAATCTGTAATAAATCTGTATCTAGGAAATAAAATATATCTACCTTCTCCATATCAACAGAGAGCTCAGCAAACCACTGTCTAGCATCCTTTTGCTGGACAACACAAGCTACATGTAGGCAAGCTGCAAAGTAAACAAATGTTGGATACATAGGATCAGATACAATATTTGCAGGAAAAGGGGTAACAAACTAGTAACGGTAAAGGACATTTCCACAACTTGTTCTCTGTGCTACTGTTTCCCTCTTAAGGGTGGATTTTTTCCATTATGTCACACCATTAGCCCTTCTAAGATGTACATATAACATTTGTGACCTTATTGCTCCATTAGACTCGTAATTGTAGGATTACACCATCAAAAGTATTTAAGTTACTAAAATAAAAAATGAAATTGAGGCTGTGAAATCAACATTTCCATGAAGATGGCTATGGATGGAACTCTACACCAAACCACTACATTCAAATAGCGATAAAGCACTTTTACACATGTTACCTACCTAGAGCTATCATGAAAGGAGGGTACAGCAGACAAAGATCAGTTCTATATGTGTCATTCACTATCCTCCTGCGCAAACAAAAGCAACCAATCAGCATGCTGTCATTCATGGCTCCACATAAGGGAGTTAAGGTAATATGACACAGATACACCAGCTTATTTCTACTTTAAACATTTACATTCTTTATGAAATCAGGGTGTTGAGTATCACTATATATACATTTCATTACTGTATATATTTTACACATCCTTTGCCATTTGAAACACTAATTTCCTTAAAAAATAATAGAGCTGTATTCAGAGACATGGTATGAAATATCTTCCCTGCAGCAAAACCAGGTTAGGGATGGTCTGAGGGCAGATAATGCAGCCACCTTGCCGAGGTTAGGTAGGTCTGATCAATACCTGGATGGGAGACTGCTTGGGAACCCCATATATGCCACCTTGAGTTCCATGATGAAAAGCAGGGCATAAGCATAGTAAATTAAATAAATAAATACAAAATAATAATCAGGATATTTATTTATTTATTTATTTTATTTAATTTATATACCGCCCTAAGCCCAAAGGCTCTCTGGGCGGTGTACAAAAAGATAAAAAACAAGCAATATATAAATACAATAAATACAATAAATCAAGAAAACAAAACAAACAAACAATAAAAGAACCAAACAACACCCAAAAATACAAATAATGATGAAAATACCATTAAAACACACATTAAAATGCCTGGGAGTATAAAAAGGTTTTCACCTGGCGCCGAAAAGATAGTAGCGTCGGCGCCAGGCGCACCTCATCGGAAAGGCTATTCCACAGTTCGGGGGCCACCACAGAAAAGGCCCTGGTTCTAGTCACCACCCTCCGAGCTTCTCGATGGGATGGCACTCGGAGAAGGGCCTTAGATGTTGAGCACAGTGTCCGGGTAGGTTCATATTGGGAGAGGCGGTCCACCAGGTATTGTGGTCCCATGCCATGTAGGGCTTTATAGGTCAAAACCAGCACTTTGAATCTAGCCCGGAAAGAAACAGGAAGCCAGTGCAGATGGGCCAGAACAGGTGTTATATGAGCGGACCTTCTGGTCTGCGTCAGCAATCTGGACGCTGCATTCTGGACTAGTTGTAGTTTCCAAACAGTCTTCAAGGGCAGCCCAACGTAGAGCGCATTGCAGTAGTCCAGTGTAGAAGTTACCAGAGCATGAACAACTGAGGCGAGGTCGTCACTGTCCAGATAGGGACGTAGCTGGGCTACCAGGCGAAGATGGTAGAAAGCATTCCGTGCCACCGAGGCCACCTGGGCCTCAAGTGACAAGGAAGGATCAAAAAGAACCCCCAAGCTACGCACCTGTTCCTTCAAGGGGAGTGTAACCCCATCAAGAACAGGATGAACATCCTCCATCTGGGCAGAGAAGGCACTCACCAACAGCGTCTCGGTCTTGTCTGGATTGAGCTTCAGTCTGTTAGCTCCCATCCAGTCCATTATCGCGGCCAGGCAGCGGTTTAGCACGTTAACAGCCTCACCTGAAGAGGATGAAAAGGAGAAATAGAGCTGCGTGTCATCAGCGTACTGATGGCAACACACACCAAAACTCCTGATGACCGCACCCAGCGGCTTCATGTAGATGTTGAAAAGCATGGGGGACAGTACCGATCCCTGCGGGACTCCACAATGGAGAGTACAGGGCATCGAGCAGTGTTCCCCAAGCACTACCTTCTGGTGGCGACCCACCAAGTAGGAGCGGAGCCACTGCCAAGCAGTACCCCCAACTCCCAACTCCGTGAGTCTTCCCAGAAGGATACCATGGTCGATGGTATCAAAAGCAGCTGAGAGATCAAGGAGAATCAACAGAGTCACACTCCCCCTGTCCCTCTCCCGACAAAGGTCATCATACAGGGCGACCAAGGCTGTTTCGGTGCCAAAACCGGGCCTGAAACCGGATTGAAATGGATCAAGATAATCAGTGTCATCCAAGAGCCCCTGGAGCTGGCCGGCAACCACCCGTTCTAGCACCTTGCCCAGGAACGGAACATTCGCCACAGGTCTATTATTGTTCAGGTTATCTGGGTCCAAAGAGGGTTTCTTCAGGAGCGGTCTCACAACCGCCTCTTTTAGGCAGTCAGGGACCACTCCCTCTCTCAGAGAGGCGTTTATTATCTCCTTGGCCCAGCCAGCAGTTCCGGTCCTGCCAGCTTTCACCAGCCAAGAGGGGCAAGGGTCCAGCACAGATGTGGTCGCCCGCACCAGTCCAAGGATCTTGTCAACATCCTCAAGCTGTACAGACTGAAACTCATCCAATAAACAAGGACAAGACCGTGTTCTGGATGCTTCATTAGATCCCACTGCCATAATATTGGAGTCTAAGTCCCGGCGAATGCATGCAATCTTATCCTGGAAGTGCCTCGCGAACTCATCACAGCGGGCTACAGATGAATCTATGATGTCCCGAGGGCCAGAATGTAAAAGCCCTCGTACAATTTTAAAGAGCTCCGCCGGGCGGGAGAGAGATGCCTTAATTGTGGCAGCAAAATATCTCTTTTTTGCTGCCCTCACTGCTACTACATACCGCTTAGAAGAGGCACTCACCAAGGCATAATTGCATTCGTCAGGAGTTCGCCTCCATCTGCACTCAAGCCTCCTCCTCTCTTGCTTCATCACTCTCAGCTCCACGGTATACCATGGGGCTGCATGAGCTCTACATAGGGGGGGCGCATGGGAGCGATCGTGTCAACCGCCCGGGTCATCTCCGTATTCCACAATCCGACCAGGACTTCGACAGGAGCGCCAGTCTTCTCAGTCGGGAAATCCCCAGAGCCCTTTGGAAACCCTCAGGATCCATTAGTCTCCGGGGGCGGACCAATTTAATAGGTCCCCCACCCTTGCAGAGGGAAAGGGTCGCTGTGAGCCTAAACTTCAGCAAGCGGTGATCTGTCCATGACAATGGGGTAAATGAAAAACCCCCAACCACCAGATCACCATCTCCATGTCCAGTGGCGAAGATCAAATCAAGAGTATGTCCCGACACATGCGTTGGGCCAGTAACAACCTGAGACAGCCCCATGGTTGTCATGGAGGCCATGAAGTCCTGAGCCGCCCCAGATAGAGCAGTCTCGGCATGGATGTTGAAGTCCCCCAGTACCAATAGTCTAGGGGACCGCAGCAATACCTCCGAGACTACCTCTGTCAGCTCAGTTAGGGAATTTGTTGGGCAGCAGGGTGGGCGGTACACCAACAAAATTCCCGGTCTGTCTCTCTGGCCCAGCACAAGGTGGAGACACTCCAAACCAGTCGACACCTGGACAGGGTGCTTGGTGAGTGAGAAAGAACTCCTATAGACCACAGCAACCCCACCTCCCCGTCCTTCGATTCTACCATGATGCTGAACCGTATACCCAGGTGGGCAGAGCTGGGAAAGAGCAACTCCTCCCTGATTGCCCACCCAGGTTTCAGTTATGCACGCCAGGTCGGCCGCCTCCTCCACAATTAAATCATGAACAAGGGAGATCTTATGGTGAACCGACCTGGCGTTTAACAACAGCACATGGAGATCCGAAGGCTGACTGATAGGACAACCAGCAGTCCTGGGGATGTGAGGAGAACCGGAACAGGTCACAGACACTACTTGTCTGGGACGAGATCCCCTTATCTGGCACGTTCTCCTCACAACGCCGTACCTCCCATTACCCGTCACTACGCTAATTGGGGCCCCCGAAAGTCTCCCCGGTCGATGTATAATACTCTCTTCCAGGCACATATTAAAACCAATAAAACACACAATACACACTCACCAAATCACAGTCACCCACACAATGCACATTCACACCAATACACACTAAAATTCACACACAGACACACACACACTGAATCAATCACGCACTACAATAAACATACATATAATACAATCAAACAGTATTAAAATAACTACAAAACTTCCAAATAAAAACTCACATACATCACAACTCAATCATTCACACATAATACACATGCAACCATATTAGTTGCCTCCAGGTGGCAGCAATGAGACAAGATGTTACAATCTCAGAGGCTAAGCTATAATAGCAACAGAGCCGCACTTAAAGGAGCCGCAGCAACAGCAGCAATGATGGCCAGACGACGATGAAACAAACGGATAGAGTCACACAGCATCCCAGAGCAGCAAATGTAGCATTCACGCCCCCAAAGACAGATGACGACCCGCTCCACCTCCGATGACAATGATGGCGAAAATGGCGGAGACAGCGATGGCAAAAGCAACGTCCACACAACCAGCGAGAACAGCGACGGCCGACGCAGCAAGGCGGGAGCAGAATGAGCAGAACGAGCAGGGCAGCGACAGGGCAAAAACCCAAGCGGCAACAGCACCCACGACGACAGCGGCCCAAGAACAGCCGTGCCACAGCGGCCAGAAGCCAGAGGACCAGAGAAGGAGCAGCGACGACGGCGGCAAAGACGCCCCGCAGCAGCCGCAAGCGGCAAAAAACGGCAAGCGGCAACAACGGCAGCACCCAGACCGCTCGAACGCAGCACAACAGCCCGGTCCACGACCCAATGGCAGCAAAGGCAAGGCAACCCAAAGCCGCGGCGCCAACGGTGAAGGCCAGAAAAACGGTAAGCCACGCCGCGCCGCTCTCGACCACACTCAGCCCCCCCGTAACCTTCTACTATGGGTTCAGCTTGGATACAGTATGTCCAAGAAGAGTCTACAAGCATTTGATATCTTGTATGTCAGGTCATATGTAAAACAATCCTATTATGGCAAATAAACTCAACTCTGGTTCCATGCATTTTCCAAGATGTATTAAACTAATGCTAATCCCCAGCCACAAATCTAGTTATCAGTTTGACAAATTAGGGAAAGTTTTATTGCTGTCTAAGATGTGTATGCTCAGTCAGCATGGAATTCAACTCAATTGTTCCGTTTAATCTTTTATTCAAAGGATAAGCACTGTTAAACATTTTCATCTTTATTACCAAGCAAGAGGCAGCAGCATATCTTCTTGGCCCATATCTTGCACATACTGGAGTAGAGGTCGATAAGGATGATATACGATCAAACAGCAATCCTAGAAAGATTAGTTTTAAAAAAGCCGTTTAAAATTAAATACAGTACAAAGCTCATTGTCACTAACAAGAACTCAAAATATCCAACTTCAAATTATTTAGGTGTTTCTTGCCTTCAAGTTCCCTTCAAAATGTCACTATTCCATGACTCTGGAATAGTGGATACAAAACACACTAAGAGACACCTCATAACTACAAGGTACCATTAGGAACGGGTAGGGACCTTTTGGTTGCATTTTGTCAGGGGTAATGTGACAGGGGCCACATGCCAATGGTGAGCAGGACCACTAGAGATGTGAATGCCCGGGATGTGGGAACACAAAAAATCCAGGAAAAATGTGTTTCCCTGTTTTTTCTTTAAAAAAACAGAGGAAACCATATTTTCTTCACTTTTCTCAAGTGGGGGGGGGTTTCTCAGGCCTTCACATCTCTAAGAACCACAGCCAAAAGTGAGTGGAGTTTGCAGAACTGTATAGCACTCGCTCTTTCTCCCTGTGTCACTCCATCTCTTACACAATATGGAAGAGAAAGCAGTTCCCAGATCATTTGACAGAAATCCCTTAGAAGGGTACCTGCACATTTTGCTTCATAACTTTCTTTTTAGGAAAGCTAGAGGCTTACTCTATTTGTTTACATGAAAACTCAGTCTGTGTTCCCTTCTTTGGGGTGACACTCACAGGTGCCCATGGGTGCCATGCATGCAACCCCCAGTGTATACTGTAGCTAACAGCATGCGCATATCCAGCAAAATATTTACGAAATATCAGAACATGGCCTGGGTCCCTTAACATAATTCTGCAGTAAGTATTTATAGTACATCTTACAAACTGAACAATAAAATGTATTCAAATATCTATACACAAAAAATGCTCCGTTTTTAGAAATAAAATCATAATTTTTAACTTTATCAAAGCAAAGCAAGAATTAATAAACTAAACCAAAAAAAGTAATACTTTCTTATGAACTTGTAGTACAATTGGGGAGCGGTGTGGGTAATAGTTGCTGGGCCGAACGGATCCAACCTGCCCCCAGGATTAGCCCCCTAAGTAGAACATGATATAGAGCCTTCCATTTCTGCTTCCATGTCACTACTGACAAAGTCCACAACCCATGAAACACAAGCAGCATATTTTGTATCACCCATGACTGCCACAGCATTTATATCTTGATAAGCAGAAATCCCGATATGGCTTCAGTTATAAACATGGTTAAGCAGGACTCCACAGCATTCCTAGGATTCTGCCTATTAAGTGCATCTCAAGGCTTTCCCATTAATATGGCAAGCTGGAGCACTTTCTCACAAATAAATTTATTTACAGGTAGGTGCCCCAGGTGTTATTTCAACCTACATGCAAGACCACTGATAGGAACAATGACATCCTACAATTTGACATGACATGCTGGAGAGCTCTTCTTCAATAGAGCCGCTTATATGTAAGCTCTAGAATAGGTGTGGGGGACCTTTGGCCCTCCAGATGTTGCTCAACTACAACTCCCATCATCCCTGGCCACTAGCATGCTTGCTGGGGTTGATGAGAGTTGTAGTTCTGCAACATCTGGAAGGCCAAAAGTTCCCCAAACCTGCTCTACAGCTTACTTCTCATTGCAGGAAGCTAGCATCAATTCTTTGGTGTTCATTGTATATGGGGGTTTCAACACGTACAAGAAGCAATTCAAGAACTTACTGGGCCAGTTATCCCTTTAATCTTAAAAAAACCCTCTCTGGTGTAGATACTATCTGAACCTTGAGTGCAGTTTTTCCATTGTTTCTTCAAAATTAAAAACACTCTAGGGCTTTTCAGAAAGACACAATCATCAAATGCATTCAGTCAGTGTGTGAGGAGGGAGGAGGATTCTTCCTGCTAGTCACTCTTCAAACACTGAACATGCATCTATCAGGGACATAGCGGGCATAATCTCACTACTCGCCACCAAATTTGTTTACTGAGAAAGAAAGAGTGCATATATAGTCCTACAGATTTGCACTTCACATGATTTCAGTGTCCCCACATTCTTCGGACTCACGGTACCAAAAAGTAGTATACAGTTGTGCAAAACATTTCCCCCTCAGTTAAATATTTAAAGATCAGTATTATGGATGGTAGCTCGTTTCATCCCATTTCACAAATCAGGTGTATATTTCTGTTATATAGAGTTAAACCAGTTTCCGAATGGAAATTGAGGAGCTTACCATTAATTCTAAGAGATAGAATTCACATTCTAGTATCTGCAAGGATATAAAATAAATTAATCAGATCAAATAAAAAACATCCTCTGGAGGCACGGTAAAATCTATTCCATTGAGCAGAGATATTATAATGGAATTTGGTATCTTGCACACTTTTACAAAAGGCATGGAAGTGCAAAATATTTCTAATGCAATATCTGCCTTGAACATCAGAATGGAAGTTGGTAAGTACATTCAGGATGACATCCTTTCAAGCCAGTGGGGGGGGGGCAATGCCAAATAAGTTGTAATGTAACATCTTAAGCTTCTTGAAAATTATGTTTTACTAGCATGGCTCTTAAGTCCTCTTAAAAACAGCATTAGGCCTACAGTACTGGACAAGCTTCTTCTTCAGCAGCTTACATGATCACAAAGAAACATGTCCAGGACAGAAGGCCACAAAATAAAAATACGATGAGCTGAGGAATTGTAGTTAATACTTTTGATGCATACAACTTTGCATGAAGCTATGGCTGATAGTCATACTTTACCCTACAGCCATCTGATTCCCAAACTGTTAAGATTCAAAATTTGAAAAGCTTAAAAATTCAGACTGACAGACCTTCATTTTGTCATCATTTATACTAAACTCAGTATGTACTAAACTCAAAGATTCACATATGTTCCACACAGAAGCTAAAGTCATTGTTTACACCACAGAAAATTGAACAATTAAAAGCTAGACAGTAAGTTATTCCTTACTGAATGGAAAGCTTGTTTTTCATGACAGCTTGGGTCTAAGAAAGGAAAGAAAGATCTTTCCCCTCAAAAATAATACTCACAGCAGCACTTTAACATACTAATTGATAAGAGCCACACTGACTAATGCTGCAATCCAATACATGCCTACTCAGAAGTAAGCTCCATTGGTTCAATGGGACTTACTTCCAGGTGTGTATTAGACTGCAGCATAACATACTGAGTTGATCCAGACTAGCATTGCAATCCTAACCATGGCTAACTTAGAAGTCCAATTAAATTCAGTGAGGCTTATTCCCAGGTACGTGGGAATAAAGATTGCAGCCAAAATCTGCTGCTCATGATTCACATTGAAGTCAGTGAGAAACGCAGTCATTACAAATTTTTTACACTGACTCCTATGAGATCTAAATGTCTAGATCCAACCCAGTGTCTGTAAGAAAGGAAAATAAATGAATTTTCATTTATAGTAATTTTGCACAACCAATCTAAGCTATGATAAATACACATTAGGAAATAAATTTCACTTTCAAAAAAATAGGTGGAGCTCTCTTGCAAATATATACATTCAAGGTGGTAGTGCCAATTTACTACTTTGAAGTTAATACACTAACATAGGCCATATCCTTGCAGGCACTAGCCTGCTTAAGGACAACAAAGACTTGTTTCCTTACAGCATACTTACATGGTTCATCCTATAAGGAAATTCCTTCGGAAAGGCATACGAAAACCTAGTTTTCACTGCAATTGAGAAAAGACATTTTAAAAACAAAAAAGACAAAACTAAACCAACACATTTATTCTTCTCTGAACTCCATAATCCCAACCATAAGACTGGATGTCAAATGCAGTGTTTTACATTTACAACAAAAAGTGAATTCACTAATAGGCAAAAAAAACCCTTCAGGTTTAACAACATACCTATAGCCCACAGATATTTCTATCAAACTTTAAAAAGCAGGGAAATTGGGCAGCTATAGTGAATCCACCATGGGAACAGGAGACCTGAACTCCTCTCTGAGATACTGGACTGCCCTACACATTTGTCAAATTGCAAACACAATTTCAGTTGGTCTTTCACAGTCCAATCCACTTGCTGTGTAGCTTGGAAGAATTTGGTAACATGTGCCACTGGGCAGAGGGAAAGCTACTTTCCTTCCCAAAAGAAAAACACTGTGAACAGTCTCATTGTTTCTCAAGGTTTCACCCACCTTTTTATTCTACAGTAGGCAGATGTAGTCTCCCACCCACATTTAAACCAAAGCTGTCACTGGCTGAGAGTTGCTAGGAGAGGTCCTATTTCTCTCACAGAGCTACAGTCCCCAGAAGAGGGGCTGACTGTTAAACCACTCTGGCCACTGGAGCTCTGTCAGGGGAATAGGAGTTTCCTCTCAGCACCCTTCACATTCTACATTTCCCAGGATTCTTTGGGGGAAGCCATGACTGTCTAAAGTGAAATCAAGGTCTGGTGTGGGTATGGCCATCTGATTAGCCAAGCCAAACAGCTGCGAGTCTGGCTTTTAGAACACTGACAGTTAGTTCTTACTGAGCATGCCCAACATTATAATAGACTTCTATGTTAAATTTCTTAAATTAATAAAAAATCAGCCAGGCAATTTTTAAGCTTTTAAACTGAAGAAGATGAAGGTCAGAGTATGGGGCAAGGTCAGTAATAGATTTACAGGTACTATGTGAACATGGCTGATTTTTAATTAATTTCAACAAATTATGAGACCACTGACAGAAAAAAGTACAACAGGGGTCTGGATTTTTTTCTCTTGTTTTACCCTTTGAACTCTCGATTCTCTCTGTTGTATGTATCATCATGAAAACCTAGAGGGTTGTTAAGCAAATGTTTCTGAGCTTAGGACTGTAAGTTTTGTAAGTTTTTGTTTTGAAATGTGCTTATGGGAAGCATCAGAATGGCATGGGAGGTATTTTCAATTTAACATTGTGGAATGCAAAAAATCCATGTTGGCTATAGTATACAGCCACTCTTGTGGCTGTATAATACCTGAAAACTACATGCGCTGGAGCATATGGAATTTTGAGATTAGATGACAAAATTTAGCCATAACGAGCAATCTGAAAGAATAAGTGAATGAGGCAGCAATGGGGAAAAATAACACTTTTTATTATTATGTATTTTGAAAATAATGTTGACATGTTTTTTTTATGAAAATGTTTACTAGCCTCTGAAAATGTACTGTTTGTCCAGATTATCTACTGGCATGGAAGCATTCACCTGTTTATGTAAATTAATTTTCCACTATCATGTGTGTACAAACATCTATTTGGGGGAGAGGGGAACCAAAACAAGACAGACCTTAAAGTATCAGGGATACTAAGACTAAAGAAGTTCAATTTTCATCTCTGCTGAGACTGACATCAGTATTCAATCTTATATTCCATTCTCCAGCAGCATTGGTATGGCAAGTAGTACTTAATTTTAGTTATTGCAGCTATTTATATATTGCTCGCTCACTGAAATTTCTTAGTGTACAGCTTCCTGTGGATAAAAGGACATCTTTTTATGAAACTTTAGCATAAAAAGAACATAATTTACACTTACATACAGAAGTAGCAGCAGATATCAACCTTGTATTTGAAACCACACCAAATTCCTAAAGCAAGAAAAAAAAGAAATTAAGTCATGCTGGAAGGGACACAACTCTAGAAGCACACAGTGACAAAAAGGCAAACTGCCTGTCATAATGATGGGTGAAGGAAAATTCTTCTGAGAGAGTTGTGGGCAAATTGAGGGCCCTTTTCATGCCTGGCTAGCAGCACCAGGAGAGTCCAAGGCAAGCCATGCCCAGCTTCACTGCAGCCTATGATGAGCTGGTGGAAATGGAGTCTCCCTGCCCTACTACAGTTACAGCAACACGGCCAATTATGAAAGAGCCCTGTCTGAGAAGGAGGCTACATAGTTTCTTTCCATTCAGTAGGATATCTTTCAGTTGCAATGCAGCTGCCAAAATAGCCTTCACAATCTCATGCGTCTGTAACTACATGGCAAGAAAAACAACCTGCAGGGCAACAACTGGAAGATAGTGTAATCAGGGGACTGAGGCCACTAATTAGCTTGCATGCATGACCAACAAAACAATCATAATTATGAAGGATGGGAGGGGGAACAAAACCCTTGGTGGGAGAAGTACCATGCATTCTGCTAAATCTCAGCATCCATTAGGACTGAGAAGACAAGCCAGCAACTCAGTCAATATGTCACTTAAGAATGGTAATGAATTACTATTCATCATCATGTTGGTGATGTTATTGAATCCTCCAATTTATTATTTTCTTTTTAGGGGTCAGATATCAAATTTATATCAAAACAAAAATTATTTACTTACCTCTACTTTGGATGCCAAAAACACACATGTGGGAGCCATTAGTACTGGATCAATACTTTTTAGGGAGTATCTGAAAAGTTACAGTACACAATTTCAAAGAGGTAGAAGGAACTGTTCACCCACAGCACTGCTTTTTCAGAAAAGTTACCACCATTTAGTCTAAAAGGTTTATATGTAAAAAGACAATAGGCTGTATCCAACAGTGTCACTCAGCTGACAGTAAGGCATTTACCAACAGAACATGGAATCAATTTTTTGCAATTCCCCTTCCTCCTGCAGCCCTGGCTCCTCTAAATCCACTCTGGAGGGTCCCCCTAACCCTCTGCAGTATTTTTGTCTGCGGGGGAAGTGGTAAAAATCACTGAAATTGCTGTCCTCCCTATTCTGCTGCTGGACGTCTTACTGTCAGCTCAACAATACCATTGGATGCAACTCAGTTTATTCATTAACTTACGAATTCCGTCAAACACTACAAGAAAAAGCATTATTTTTGTACTAATATGGTCCTACCTGGCATAGAACCTTTTGAAGTAGACAGTAGCAGTGGCAATAACTTGTTGTCTCAACTTCAGATGTTCTCCTAAAGCCTGGATAACTTAAAAACAAAAACAAAATTGTGTTAGATTTTCAAAGTGCAATTTGCATTTTATCAGAAGTGTTGAAAGTATCTCCCACAGGGCTGTGAAACAATTAATATACCAACATTTCTGTACCATTATTACAATCCATGTTTATTCAAAGCCCCACTGATTTCACTTCTGCATTTACAGATGCGTAGGATAGCAGTCTTAATATGTAAAATGTTGTCAGGTCTAACTGATTCATCCTCTCAGGAGCCCTGCAATACACATTTAATATTTTCCTTTACAGACATAAGAATTCAGACCATGACACAGTGGCTTGGTTCAAATATACATTTCCCAGATTGCTAAACAGTAGTACAAACCATAGGTTAAGATCCTAGTTAGTAAACCAACATCAAACCACAGTTCCCTATTTCAGACATAACTGGAAACTGTAGTTTCAGCTAACTAGGATTGCAGCACCAAGGAAAGGAGGAGTTTGTTGTCCTGGTTTTTTTTCCAGCTGCAAAACTATGATTTAGCAAGTCAGGAAATGTATGGTTGAACTGGATCTGCAATTTCCCCACAATTACCTGATGGATTCAAAGGTGAATAAAGATCAAAGTGGTGCATGCTATCCATTAGGTCAAACTAGTCCAAATTCAGTCAGTTGGCACTTAGCTAAGAAAATGTGCTAAGAACTAGAAGGTCCCTAGTGCAGGGGCCGCCAACCCTTTTGGACTATTTTATTTATTTATTTATTTATTTGATTATTTGATTTATATCCTGCCCTTCTTCCCAGCAGGAGCCCAGGACTAGAGGGCACATTTCAAATTTTGAGTGTGGTGGGGACACCAGTTACAAAATGGCTGCCATGGGGGTGGCATAACACAGAATTAGAGAGTAGTGGTGAAGCTTTTCCCATAACTGTATTTCCATACTAGAAAAGGCTTGACCTGTTGAATTTCTGCCTGCCATCTAGCTGTTAAAGGCAAAAACCCTGTTTTTCCCCTAATGCCAACCCTAAACCAAAGCCTAAGCTGCCATCCTGTACCCACCTACCTGCAAGTAAGCCCCATTAAATACAAACAGACTTACTTCTGAATAGACATGTATACCATTGTACTGTAAGTGAACTATGCAGTGAATTCTTAACGAGTCCCTGGTCTTTTAACTCCTGTAAAACAGGAGACAAGCCTAACCCTCTTTGCAAAGTTTTCACATTTGCCTTTTTTGAGGAGGATGATTCTTTAACATTTACCCACACTTATGTTGGGCTGGTGACCAGTAGGCATTACTGTCTCTAGTAGTTTTCCATGAAGCCTGCAAGTTTGAAGACGTAACTGCGGTTAAGGGGGAGTTATGTCTTTGCTCTGTCTGGGAACGGACTGCCAGGGCCGTTGCTATGGTAGCCATCTGATAGCGACTGGGAAAGTTCTAACAGAGTCTGTGTGTTGTCGTCTTCTGAATTATGCCTCTGAGCTGAGAGGCTGTCTTTTGTGTTTATCTATGGAGAGAGATGTACCAGAAGGGGGGTGACTGAATAATCTCTACATGTATTTACTCTTAAGCCTCTGGCCTTAATGTCTTTCAATAAAGACTCTTAACATGCTCTGAAGAAGTTTCTTGCTCAACTTAACTCCAACGTAATGTATGCTGTTTCACACAACAACGCACACACACCAACAGTGGTAGCAGAGGATGGTTGCGCTGTGGAGCAATGTGAAACTGTGTAATACTATTTGCAGAAAATAACTTCTAGACACTACCTGATCTCAGGTAAACCCAACACAGGAAAGATGCATCCCGACTGCTAGGGAAAAAAGGGCAAACTATGAAGATTACAAGGACTAGGAAAAATGACTGAAGAAGGAAAAGTGCACTAAAACAGAGGGTAAAACAGCAGTTCTTAAGATCCCAGAGATTCCAAGGCTTGTTGGTCAAACAACTCACTTGTCAATCACAGCTCTGACTTCACTCATTGGCTAATAACACTGAAAGGCAGGAGCAGCCTGGCTGGCTCATTTCACAGAAATTGCTTAGAATGGTACCTGCATGTTTTGCTCTAGAACTTACTTTCTAGGAGGGCTAGAAACTTACTTTTTTAAAAAAAAATAAAAGTTCAGATGCTGAGCTACCTGCTGTGGGCACCACTGGCACCCACAGGCAACAGGTTGATGTCACCAGTCTTAGTGGAAATCTTACTCCGGCCACAAGATCATTAGGCAGAATTAAGCAAGCCACTATTCTCTCAGTCTCATCTCCCATTTTGCCATCTGCAATATGGGGGTAATAATTCTGACCTAACTCAACAAGCTGATGTAAGAATTACTAAGAAGCATTTTGAATTCTCGCAAGGGGATATATACAAGCTAAGCATCGTTCATCATCACAGTTATACCACCAACAGTGTATTACATGTAGTATAAAACTTATACAGGGGGCTGGTTCACACATGCAAGTTCATCACTTGATGACTGCAACTTTGTTAAGTTGATGAAAGCAGCAATATTTTAGCTCAGTGATGAGACCAGCTTACAACAGATTTGAGTTAAGGAAGACCAATTTATGCAAATACTCGAAACCTTTACAAAATCATTTGTAAGCAATCTTCATAGAAATCCATTACTTCTTGGATTCATAGATAAGAAAGAATGGTCTAACAGAAGTGCCTAAATTGCAGAATTTGTTCATCCTAATTCTTGCACTTTTCTGATAACCTTAAAGTTTTCCACTGGAAGAAGGAATTTAAACAAAGCCTTCACAAACATAAATCCTGTACATATTTATTTGGAATTAAACTCCACTATTTGCAAATGTATTTCTATGCAAGGGGTTCAGTCACAAGTTCAAATCTGATTTGTTTATCAAAGCCTGCTCTTGCAGACTTTAAACTCTAGTTCTGACCAATACAACAAATTATTAAGACTGCAAATCTGTACCCACTTACCTGGGAGTAAGCTCCTCTGATCTCAATGGAAATTCCTTCTTGAGTAGATATGTGTAGTGTTGTGCTGTTAACCATATGCTTAACTTTCAGAATATAAAAGCCACCAAAATAAAGCATGGATACCTCTCTAGATGATGTGTGTAGAATAGAGTCCTAAGGATTTACCTAATGATCACTTCATTACACAACAACTGGTGCATGTGTTGGAAGTGGGGCAAGAGCAACTCCTGTTTTGTTTGTTTATGTTCCAGAAGGGAGAGAGAGTTAGGGTCCTCCAGATGGATAGGCTTGATTACCTTTACCTGTGATGCTCTGACTGACTTCCTTCCAGCTGTTAGACTGATACGTCTTAAGGGAAGCTTACCTGCCCCTCCTCCTTCTGCCCTTCCTGCTCTTCTCTTCTCGAACTGTCCGGCTTTGTCTCTGCTCTCTCTCTCCTAGCCATGAGGGCAACTCCCAAGCCTGGGTGTTGCGCCTCCAACTTAGTTAGTTAGAACTAGGTATGCCTTTCTATCTACTATGTATTTCTATAAATAAAGTAGCTTTTCTTATTTTACTAAGTCTTAAGTCTCAGTGATCTCAATGCAGGGTAAAAGCCTGCTTTCTCAGGTAAACACACACACACTGGCACACACGCATTTCAGACTGCTGTTACTCTCTGCTTAACTAATTTACACCACAACAGCATGGGTGCTAGGCCACAAGAAATTTTTGCCATTTCAAGGATATCTCATTTTATCAGTACTCACACCACAATGCTGTCCACCATATGACTGCATGAGCATCATGGGTACTTAAAAAATGCATCCATGACATTGATGATGAGCAACAGAATCATATGTTACCACAGGCACAAGTCCAAGCCATAGTTTGGCCTTACACTTCCTGTTTAACATCAGTGTGCTTTCTGTAGAGAGAGAGCTGAATCTGTTAAAGGCAGAGAAGCCTCTTACAAGTTGCAAGACTCCAGAACTGCAGTGGAACATGAGAAGGATTGACTACTGAAGTGAAACACCTATAGGAAAAACAGCCTCAAAGTAAAGGCTGGACAGCCAGTTTCAGATCCCGGCCATCTTTTCAGGATATGCACACATTACATACATAACTCTACAATGTAATTGCCTTTAAACCAGGACCTGTGGGAATGTCGTGTAAAATTAGCATGTAGTAGGGACCCAAAGCTCAATAGTAGAGCATATGCCTTCCATGTACAAAGTCCCAGAAAGAAATGTATGCTTAATGGCAAAAACAACTAACCATCAATAATCTTAAGGATTTAAGCTGAAAGGTAAGACCTTTCCAGAGGGCATGTTCATGGCACTAGGTACCTACTGGAAGTTTCTTCTAAAATTCATTTATAATGAATTTGTGTATATTTTAAGAAAATAACATGAAATCGCTCATAATCAGAACACACACTGTATGCATCGGTGGGCCAAGTTAGAACTGAAACCATTTTTACCATTTGTAAAAAATATCTGCAGCTTCCAATATTCTTCTTCTGTCAAAAATTTTAAGTCCTTTTGGCGTTCCTTCAACAGATCTTGTTTATCCAAAATCCATTGCAAGCTACAAAGAAAGGGGGGAGAAAACAATTTTTCAGAATCAAATAGATTATACCATCCCCTAAACAGATTGGCATCCTATCACAGACAAACAGGAGACAATGCCCTTTCAGTTGCTTGATGTCAAAAGCCACAAACTTTCCTGGTATTCATTCAGAAGTATACTAATTCCCTCAACACCTCCTACATCTGTCAAAAGAGCCAGCAGACGCAAAAGCAGCAGCCCAGCAAGGAAGCCCTGACCTGTATAATGTTTCAGCAGCCATTTCCTCTGAGACCTCCTATGGCCCAGAGATTCAGCTGCTGAGTGGCAACTAAAATATCTAAGAACAAGGGAGAAACTTGTATGCACCTTTGTTCTGCCCCAGTAACTTTTGTCTATTTTATGTTATTTTAAATATATTGCTAGCTGCCTCAACCTCTTTGGTTAGTAAGTGGGGTGCACTATAAATAAATAAATAAATAAAATGCAAAGAATGCATACACCCCTAAGTCCTAAACATTCAATCCAGCCTTCCACCTACAGCACCTGTACAAGAATTATCTCTACTACATTATAGTTTCCAATTATGTGTTTATGTAGTTTTAGGCACTACCCGTTCTGGGTATTTATCATCTTGGGAAACAAGTCTTGGCATTTAGCAGTTAATAAGCCAATAAAGGAATCATATATTTGAGCCACATTTAGCACATTAACACTCAGGCCTTTAGAGGTTCTCTCTGAAATCAGACCCTTACAAATAAACAAGTTTAGAATACAGGTGCTAGTAAATTACACACCCAAGAGGGCAGAAGGAGCTAAACTGACTGCTATAGTAATGAGAATTATCACCAGACAGGTGAATTTTCTTTCCTAGTTTTAGTTTCTAATTTGCATTATCCTGAAAGATACACCTTCATTTTCTATTGGAAATATATGAACTTTCGACTTCCGGGAAGGGTGACTTAGCCTGTGCCTGCTTTTGAGACGGGCTCCTGCCTCAAAAGAAGCTTATTCAGATATATCAGTCAGTTTTTTCTTTTTTTTTGACTGATTAAACTTCTCCCGGGTAGGGAGAAACGAAGAGATTAACCTCAAAGCCTATTTTTGTTGGGACGACCAGATCTCATTAATTTATGGGACGAGGTCCAGCCGACGAAGGTGGGACGGATTTTCAACAGCAAGCTCTATCTGTTAAAGCGAACGTTCATCTTATCTTCTAAGAGAGAACGCACTAACAGGCAAGCACCCTTCTTTCTATATTTTTCTTTTACTTGACTTAAATTGTTGCTGTTTAAAAGAGATTTGCCAGATTGATCGGTTTTTGACATCTCACTGGGGAGCCATAACTTCTCTCTGCTACGCATTAATTAATAGCTTATCTCTGTTTTTGTTGCAAAAAGCTGTCCTGGATTTGCATTCTAAAGATATACACAGAAGAGGGATTTCTATTCCAGATTTTTATTTTGAAAAATATTATACTGTTTTGAGACTACTCTCTTTTTGGTCTATTTTATTTTGACGAATCTGTTTCTTGACGATTGCCATTAATTGTTTCGATCCTGGGAACTGCATTTTGTTTACTTAACTATTGGAGAGATAAGGCTGTCTGCTCTGTTTATACTGTGATGTCACCAAGTTTGGAGTATTAACCCAATTGTTGCTGAAATAAGAAGTGGTTTTCCTATATTTTTCTTTTAAAATGGCAATTAAGAAAGTGGCTGAGAATCTGGAAATAACTATGTTTCAGAAAATAATGGATGAGATTGAGATAATGAAAATTGAACTGAGTAAAATGAAGCAGGAGATTAAAGATATAAGGGTCCCTGTGAGAGAGGTGACCCTGGAAGGGGTCCCTGTGAGAGAGGAGACCCCGGAGATTGGAACAGGGGTCCCTGTGAGAGAGGAGACCCTGGAGACTGGAATAGGGGTCCCTGTGAGAGAGGAGATCCCGGAGATTGGAATAAACGTGGAACAGGAACAAGATTTGGAGTCTATGGACTTTAGAAATAAAACCTATTGTTTGGATCTCAATGTTATCTTTGAAGAAATTAATGAAGATTCTAGAGATAAAGTTATCAATGGCATGGATAATCTTCTGGACTGGAATGATGTGATGGAGCCCAATATAGAGAAAATCTATGGAATTAACTGCAGCCATGTGACAATGGAAAAACTTTTAAGAGATGACCCAGTGTTTTTTGAAAAAAAGAACAGAGATATGATTTTACAGCAGTATTTCAGCAACCTATTCAGAATGGATGGCAAGAAAATATTTGGGATAGAGGCAATTCCCATCAGACTCTTACTATATGACTATGGCTTTGACAGCAAGATTATTATGGAATACTGATAATGGAAGATTGGATATTGAACTTACTGGACTTAACAAGACTACTGAAGATGGAAGATGGAAAATGGAACTAATAGAGATAATAGAACAATGGCTACTGAAATTACTGAACCTAACAGATTCTGATGTGATGGATTAATTGAAATGTTTATTTTGACTATGGTTATGACAATAAGATTATCATAATTAGTAATGAGATGGATTAATCGATATGCTTATCTGGAAAAAAAAAATTGATAGATATATTTCTTAAAGAATTGAAACCTCTCTTTGACTTTTTGTGGAAAGAATAAAGTAATGTTTATGAGATTTGATGATTAAGTAAGATAACTACTGGAGGAAAGTGATTTTATAATATGACTTAAGAGACAGGATTGTTATATATTATAGACTTATAACTGATTTGATCTTTGACAAATGGGAAGTCAATATTTTACTCTTTATTTTTTATTTTTGTTTTTTTTTTCTTTTTTTCTTTTTGTTTAACTATTTTTGATTTTGTTTTTTTGTCTTTGAATGTTTTATGATTTTGTCTTGTATGTTTTATGAAAATCTGAATAAAAAATTATTGAAAAAAAAAGGAAATATATGAACTTTCATTTCACGAGTATTTCTTACAATCTATCACTTATCCCAGGGGCAGCCAACATGGTGCTCATCATCTCTGACCACTGACCATGCTGTCCGGGGCTAAGAGGAGTTGGAACTCAGCAGCATCTTGAGCACACCACATTGGCTACATTCAAGTCACCTACTGAAGATTTTCTAGTCTCATAACAGCACAATGCTTTTTTCACCTTAGACCTCACGGGTGGGGATGGCATAGAATAAGCAAACCCAATACTTGGGGGATACAGCAATTTTCCATTTGTACAAAATATACAGTACAATATGTGGTGCTAAAACATTTTAGAAAGGTGGAGGAAATGATAAATTCAAACAGGCCACATTCCTCTCATAATAATAGCTATCAGAACATCCCATTTTTTATTTTCTAAGTTTAAATAGCTACTATTACCTTCATTGTTGCACAATAAGTTAAAACAGTGTTAAGGTGATACAAGTAGTTCAATTCAATAAAATATATCAATAATATATCAGTTTTTTAGCTACACAACTCTTTGGTGAGGGTTAGCGCCAAGTTCTATTGTACACAACAGGGAGAACACTTTTGATGTCAAAAGCAACTGCCCTACATGAGTTGTCACTTTATTGGTTTCACACTTCTTTTTATAATGTACAGTCTGGGGAATACATCACCTACACACGCAGTACACACTGCCAGGTTCTTTGTTACAGCCAGTAACAGGAAACATCAGTTTTTGTCATAAAGTCATCGAAATATTGTAAGAAGTGTTTCCAATTATATTTTTCTAACAGCCCCAGTCTCCAGGCACACCCGTTCCATCCAGGAAGCTATAGCCCACTACACATAATATTTTAATGCCCAATATCTATATAAGACCTAGCGACCCAATTTGCTACACCCGTCTTTTCACATCCCGCTAACTGCGCCTCCCCCTGCCCTCACGCCCGGTAATCCGCACCGCTTTCACCTCCCACCCCAGAGGCATCCAGACTCGCGAGGGTAACTCACTAATGCGAGCTTTGCCAGAAGTTCCCTGCCATGTAGTGGAGTCGGGGGAAGGGAAGTTTTTTCTTTTCTGCTTGCCCAGGCAAAGAGTACAAACCCCGGTGCCCGGTGCAGCCTTCTCTTACTTCTCCCCCCTTTACAGGAACAGGAACAGCACCAGGAAGGACTCTGTAAAAACGGCTGCTCTCATAGAAGCGCCAACCTCGGCTCCAGTCCTGTGCGCTCTCCCTCTATCGGCCGGTAACTTACGGATGTGTTACAAATCAGTTCCTCGACAGACAAGTTCCGCCTGTGGAAATAAACCTTCAAAATAGTGCCTAGGTTCATCCTTATGTCTTCAAG
Organism: Rhineura floridana; assembly: GCF_030035675.1. Taxonomy (NCBI): domain Eukaryota; kingdom Metazoa; phylum Chordata; class Lepidosauria; order Squamata; family Rhineuridae; genus Rhineura; species Rhineura floridana. The sequence continues at coordinate 78,263,313 of NC_084483.1, forward strand.
AGTGGATCTGTTAAGTTAGCAGGAGCACCATTGCCTTGTCATATAGGACCTTTATTCAAAAGGAAGTTATTTTGCCCAGTGAATATGCATTCGTTTATCATTTGTGTTTTTAAAAACACTTTATTTAGTTAAAAGTTATACCGTGCCTTTCTGCACTAGTCTCCATAGCGATTTGCAAACAAAATTAAAATAATTCGAATAGAATAAGGCTGGGATACTAACTCCACCTACCTAGGAGTAAACCCCATTAAATTCAATAGGACTTGCTTCAGAGTGGAGATGGTTAGGGTTGTACTGTTAAGGGAACTTGACGATGACACATTCAGACCAGAGAAAGGTACAACAAAGGATTTATTGCTGCAGCAAGGCGCTAGGGAGTCAAGCTCAGCCAACAGCGCGCCAAAAATACAGAAACAGAAAGTATTTATACATTTTGTGCAGGCCGTGTCTGGGCATCCCATAATTTCAGTTATAAACTGTTACAAAAGAACATTACCTTATAAGGTCATGGACACAGCAAGACAGCAAATGCATGCGTGCCAAGATGGCGGTGATATTTTCGTGACAAAACATTTGGAGGTTATAACATGTTAGGGGGTATTTACCTTATCAGTACCGTAAACCAGCTGTAATCCTAAACACACTAGAGAGTAAGCCCCACTGAACACAGTAGAACCTACTTCTGCATAAACATGTGTAAGAGTGTCAGACCCAGGCTCAAGTCTCCACTAGTCATGAAACTCGCTGGATGATCTTGGACCAGTCACTCTCTCAGCTGAACTTTGCCTAATAGGATTGTTGTGTAGATAAAATGTGGGAGAGAATGAACACTGCCTTGAGCTCCTTGGAAGAAAGGGATAGGATATAAATGCAATTGTAATTAATAAATTGAATAAATTAGAAGCACACCTTTTAATCACCTACAAAATCAACTAGGAAATGTATAGTTAAACTACAGCAGGAGTTGCCCACAGGGGCCAATGTGCCCACCCAGTACTTCTAATTAGGCCCATTAAAGTTCTCATTAAATATCACCTCAAACATCTACAGGGCATGAGACGCTGTTTGCTCAATTCCTCTTTGCACTGCCTCAGTTTCTCCTGCATTGAATACACGCCATTAAATATGTCCACATTTCATTGGATACCAGGATTTGACACACATCTTCCTTTCCATTCTGAACAGAGGAAAAGGACAAAGACATTCTCTCTGTGAGCAAGTTCAGCAATTGCTGATGTAGGTGTCTTTTTGCACCATTGATGGTGATGGTTGATACATGTCCCCAAGGTTTTGTGGTCCTGTCTTTCTGCTCTTTTACATGTGGCAGCCATTTTGTGTTATATCACAACTCTGTGGCAGCCATTTTGTGACTGGAACCCATGCCACTTTCTCAAAATTCTAAATGGACCCACTGGCCCAAAACATTTAGTAACCCTGACCCAGGGCTTTTTTTTGTGACAGTACTCATCAGTACAGAGTACCAGCTCCTCTTTTTTTGCTGCCCATGCCAGCCATTTTGTGCTGGCAGGCACCCATGGTACCTTTCTAAAGATATGAGTATTGGCCCCTCTTTTTTTACCAGAAAAAAAGCACTGCCCTGACCTATGGAATTTGCTCTCACAAGGTATAATGATGTCACCAGTTTGGATGGCTTGAAAAGAGTACTGGATCATTTCACTGAGGATAAGGCTGTAGTCAATTGCTATTAAGGGAGACAGGCTCCAGCACTTGCTGGAAAAAATGTTTATTTTGCTCAATGCATTTGGAGTACAAAGTCCAAAATGCATTGAGCAGAATAAACATCTTTTTCCAGCAAGCACTCGAGCTTGTCTCCTCTCTTTCTCACTGTGGTGCTTCTTTCCCTCTTCCTGCTCATATCAATAACTACTATCCATGAGGGATAGGTTCTACTGACACAGGAAATTAGCTATTTTACCAAAGACCTAGAGGACTGGTTGATCAGGGAGTAGGCCATTGCAGGGAAAAGTCTAGCAAACACACCAATTTATAAGTTTTAAGTATTTTCTGAAATATGCCCAATTAACAGAGCTATGGATGCTCTTGTGAGTCATCCAGAAATAGACAAGTAATACAGACCAGTTTGCCCAATTTCCCTAACCAAATACATTCACATCCACACAAAGTACTACTGGCCAGGTAGTACTTATGATTGTAAGGACTGGAGAATGGTGGCACGCTCGCTATCCTGAAGAAAGCTGTGATGATAAGTCTCTAGCTTGCTTCTAGGCTTGGGGAAGTTTTATACCTCTTCACTGGCCCCACTTTCTGCCACAGTCCAGTAATAGCAACAATAATGCAATTCCTCCATACCAATTTCGTGCCACTGACACTTAGGTCAGCACTATTGATCGTGAATTCTGTCTTTCTATCTTTGCCTTAGGGGCCCAGTCTTAATACTTTGTTACTTAAGCATCCTCCCCTTAGTTAACACGTCTGATCTTTGCACACACTGCCATCTTCTCTCCCACAATCCTAGAGGCTGGCTAGGAAGAAATTCCATACGTACACACACACACTCATTATTTCGTTATTATTCATTGGCATCCAGCTGCCATCGTAGCCTAATTTAGTCAGTTTTGCAAGAGCAATATGTTATGCCATCTTCACTACTCAGTACCTACTGGCAGAAAACGTGAACAATACTACCATCAGCAGATTATAGAGCATCCAGATTATAGAGCATCATGTAAGAATATAAATGTTATAAGGATCTACAAGTAAAATATCAAAACTTCTGGTATAATACCAATATGCAGGTTAGTGCTGCATGAAATAATACAAACAATACAGGTAATATGGCTTTGGTTGCCTCTGAGGCAATATGCCTTTGAACACCAGTAGCTGGGAATCACAAGTAGAAAGAGTGCTATTGCATTCCGGTCCTGCTTGTGAGCTTCCCATAGACATTTGGTTGACCATTATGAGAACAGGATGCTGGACTAGATGGGCCATTGTCCTGTTCCAGCAGGACTCTTCTTACACTCTCCATCGCACTAAACCAGCAGATTGAAATTAAGTACTGCTAAGGCTTGCAAGAAGGGGAAACAGTTTCTGCTTGACGACTAAACAGATGATAAAGTAAAATGTATCTGGGAAGGGCATTCCACCATGACAGAGTTGTAACACACAGTCCAGGAATCATCCCTCAAGCAAGGGTGTAAATTTGTTCAGGTATACCATGTTTCCCAGTCACTGAAATGGCTATCGTACCTGGGAAAGTGGAGAGCCTAGTCCAGTTTTTTTTTCCCAAGCCCCAAACATCAGTCCATGTGCCAGTATTTATTTATTTCATTTAAAATATTTCTATACTGTCCTTCAGTACATATTTTAGGGCAACTTTTAAAAAATCTCACTGCAAATCAGAATTCTAGCCCTTGTTCAATACACTTAGAAATCTTAGTCCTACAGAGGGAGCCGTTCTCTAGGTGTTTACAATTGGCACCATTTGCTCACCAAGTCATTCCTGAGAATCCAAATAACATTGCTCCCAAACTAATCTTTTCTCACATTTTCTCTGTTATCTTCCCATTCTCCTCATATACTCATTTGTGGTAATATTTCTGCTTCAAATAATGTGTTGTATTCAGGCACACTTCCCTTAACTACAATACAGTACAGTCTAACCTCAAGCCTTCCAGTCTTGCCTTGGACTAGGAGAAACCCTGCTACAAGCCTGAATTGTCAAACCTTGCCAGGGAGCCATATATGTCCCATTTGAGTTAGGTTACCAACCTGTATGAAACCTGAATAAAATTAAGGTTGAGGTTTAACAAACATAAGTGGGATTACAACATTGCCCTTGCATGTACAGAATGGGATTATGCTATTGCTTTCCCTTCCACAGAAACATGTTTATGTGGTGTAGATGTGGCTGATGATGGTGTCTTTCACCAAACTTTTCTGCTTCCATGTTGCATTACTTGCCTGCATGTCTGCATTATGTTTCCCACCACATGCCCCCCCGCTGCCATTCACATTCATCACTTTTTAAAATTGAGTTGTTATTACATTATCCATATTACAAATCATATATACTAAATGAAATATGCAAATTACCTTAAAAGGAATTAACCAACAAGAGATCTTGAGTTGGGCGGGGAGAGGGAAGGAGGACACAAATTCAGTAAGTTTCTCCTATGTGGTATTCTAACTTTGAAATGAATAGTTGTGATAGGCAATGTTTTGATTCAATTTTTGGTGCATAATAACATTGCTTTTTTAGAAAAAATACTATTGAAAAGATGTTGAAATGTCATTGCATCTGAACAACTTTTTTGCTATAGTGGTTGACTACTACACTTTTTAACTTTGAACCACATGACTGAAATCAATGTCCATGTCCATGATAAGGTTATAATATGGTTGGGCACTATTGATATTGAAATAAAGTTGTCAGGGTGCATTTCTGCCATGTGTGTTTCTATTTAAAAAAATAATCTGCAGGGCTACATTGCACAGTGGGACATTTGCATTCTTTTGGCATGTCAGGAAAAAGCTCCTCAGGGCGCAATCCAACTGCTATTTACACCGGGCTGAGAGGAGTTGGATTTGGCAGGCCCCTGGCTGAGCTGGCAGAAGCCCCTTATGCCGGCTCAGCCACTGAGGAGCCAGGACTCAGGCAGTTCAGCCGGGGGTCTGCTGGGGAAGCCCAGCCGAACAGAAGGGAAGCTGGCAGAAGCCCCCCAAAAAGGGGCATTCCAGGGGCATGTCAGAGGAGGGGCAGAGGAGGAGACATCCAACTCGTGTTTGGAGGCTCCTACAGATCCCGATCTGGGCAAAGGTTATGCTGGGAAAAAGGTCGGTTGAAGAAAATAATTGCAATGAAAGTCAATGGAGAGCGCTTACACACCGGTAGGGGTATTTGTGACAGCCGGCTTTTATCTTCTGGTCCCTGCATGCAGCTCCTGGCTGAGATGGTGCTCAGATGGCCCAGAGGCTTCCAAATGGCAATTGGATGCTGCACACCTTCCCGCCGGCTCTTCTTATGCCAGTGCCCCTTGCGCCAGCTTCCCCAGAGTTGGATTGCTCTGTCCGGTGGTAAGATTTCTGTCCATCTGTAATGTGCTGTTACAGGTGGTTTGGTTTGGTTGAAAGATGCCTGTGCATGAATTTTTTTTATGTGGGGAGACTGGCACACAACAATCAACACACAATCTTGACAGAAAAAGGCTTGGATCCAATGGCATGGATACCACGACGAATGGAAGTGTTTTATCTGCTGCAGGCTTCATCCGCCTTCACAGCCATTGTAACATACACATTGTTATCCTCCGCCTGTTCTGCCATTGAGGACATTCTTGGATCGTTCTTTGTCTGGTTCCTCTCCCTTGACTTTACCGCCATGGGTGACCCATGACTCCCAATTGTTGGAATGTATGAGGTTCAACTCCAACTTGTGGGTTGAGGCTGCATGGGGCTAAAGGTGTAGCTAGAGAGGAGACCTCTTGGCTGCTAGGCTATACCTATCTCTTTGATCTCCTGCTGTCTCATTCCTTCCTGCCAGACTGATATGCAGAAGAATGATGATCCCAGTTCCTTCCCGCCTTTCCAGTTTCTTCTTCTTTCTCGAGAGGGGAGCAGACATCTTTCCTTTGTCTCTCCTCTCATCCAGCATGAGGGCAGACCCTGGGATCAGAGTCTGCTGCTCCAACATAGCTAGTTAGCTAGGGCTTTATAGGTAAGAACCAACACTTTGAATCTGGCCCGGAAACATATTGGCCCAGCTGCACTGGCTACCAATATGTTTCCGGGCCAGATTCAAAGTGTTGGTTCTTACCTATAAAGCCCTTAACGGCATTGGACCGCAATACCTGGTGGAACGCCTCTCCCGCTATATACCTGCCCGTTCACTACGTTTGACATCGAAGGCCCTTCTCCGGGTTCCAACGCACATGGAGGCCCGGAGAGTAATAACCAGAGCTAGGGCCTTCTCAGTGGTGGCCCCCGAGTTATGGAACACCCTCCCTGATGAGATACGCCTCGCGCCTTCTTTATTATCTTTTCGGCGCCAGGTAAAGACCTACCTCTTTGCCCAGGCATTTTAATTTAATTTTATTTTAATTTGTCTTTGTCTTGATTTTGTTTCTATATTTTACAGTGTATTGTTATCATGTGTACTGTATTTTAATCTGTTTTTACCTTTTGTACACCACCCTGAGAGCTAGAAAGCTATAGGGCGGTTTAAAAAATCTAATAAAATAAAATAAAAAAATAAATATAGAACTCTTTCCTATTAAGTATGTACTTCCAGAATAAAGCAGTTATTTCTTATTTTAAAGCTTAAAGTCTCTGTCTGACTAATTTGCAGGGAAGGTAGAATCTTCGCAAAGATTCAAACACACACACATAAGCTCGCTCAAAAAAAAACCCCTCATCGTTCCGCTACGCAACTCTGCAGGGTCCTACAGTATATTGGGCCCAACAACCTATAGGTTATGGGCCCAGCCTCCTTTAGGTTACGGGCACCAGGCATGCAGAAGGAGATCTGAGCAATTAAGGAGCCTTTGTGTTGCAAATCAAGGAAGCTAACAGAGATCTTCGGAGTTTAGTCAATGAAAAGAGTTGAGGCTTTTACTTAAGAATGGCGACCTTAGCACAACAGCTAAGCATCGATACACTAACCCCGGAGAATGGAAGCTGAAAATCACCCGAGGCAACAGAAGCTGTTGGACGTGATTACAGGATCAGAACCAGGAGCTTCTTGGGAAGTGCAAAGAGTTTGGACAGAGAAGGACAAAAAGGTTCAAGATATTATCACAAAATGCGTACCTCACAGATCCCTTTAATCATGAACTGTAAGAATGCCAAAGAAATGTGGGCAGCTTTGGAATCTAGTCATCAGCCGAAAGGCGAGGGACATCTGATTGCAATGTTACGAAGTCTTATTAATTTGCAAATGAGGGATAATTCGTTTGCACAACACCTTACTAAATTTATGGTGTTAACCCAAGGAATAGAGGAAGCAGGCACAGTTTTGGATGGACCAGTACAAACTGCTTTGTTACTAGATTCCCTCCCAAAATATATGGAAACTTTCGTACTCATTTTGCAGCAACAGAAAAAGACTTTGAATGAAGTTGGGGAGCAATTCCGTCAGGGGAGCGAAAGGAAAGCTAATGCAAGAGAGGACAGCGTCTCCTCTTTCCTAAGCAAAGAAGCTGCTGGCCGACTGGCAGTCAAATGCAGATTTTGGGAACAAAGGGAATCCAAAGGTGTGAAAGCCAAGCGTTGCTATCTATGTGGTTCAGAAAAACACTTAAAGGGCCAGTGTGATAAGAGAGAGAGGTCTGAAGGACAGAACAAAGAATTTAAAGGAACAGGCAAGAAAAATGCCAAGAGTTTACAAGTAAATCATGTTGAAAAATGTCATAATAATACAAAATTCTATGTGGATTCAGGGGCAAGTGCTCATCTGATAAATGAAAAAGCTTTGTTTGAGAAATTAACCCCACGTGAAGGATCGGTCAGAGTGGCAGATTCGAGGAAGGTGCCCATTAAAGGGGCAGGGGATGATAAGCTGGTTTGCCAGACTCCAAGCGGCACTGAGGAAATTTATCTCAGGAATGCACTTTGGACCCCAGGAATTTCTAATAATTTGATATCTGTCAGTGAAGCAACAAACAAAGAATGTAAAGTATTATTTGAACAAGATTCCTGTGTAATTTCTAGAGATGGTGAAATTTTATGCACAGCTACCAAGCAAAAAGGCATGTATGAAGTAGATCAGGAAAGTCCACAAGCTAATGTTGTGCAGAACTGTTGTAATAAGTCATGTTTGCACCTATGGCATAGAAGGCTTGGGCATAAAGACATTGCAAAGATTAATACCCTTCAAAGGAATAATTTGGTAAGAGGCATGAAAATTGAACCCTGCCAAGAAAAGGGGAGATGCACATGCTGTGTGAAAGCTAAAGGAACGAGACCAAGTTTTCCTAAGCAGAGTGAAAGGAAGACTAAGCGTCCCCTAGAGTTGATTCACAGCAGCATTTGTGAAATGCCAATTCCTTCAAATGGTGGAAATAAATATATTCTTAGTTTTATTGATGACTATTCAAGATTCACCATAATTTATATATTGAAGGAGAAGGGGCAAATACTTCAAAAACTCAAGGAATATGTGGCAATGGTGACCAATAAATTTCAGAGAAAACCACAGATTCTATGTTCTGATAGGACGGGAGTACATATCTCATGCTACCCAGCAGTTTCTGCGTAAAAATGGGATTAAGCATCAAGCCACTGTACCCCACAACCCAGAACAGAACGGAGTCTCAGAGAGAAAATTCAGAACCCTAATTGAGATGGTGAGATCCATGCTAGAAGATGCTAATCTCCCACAGAAACACTGGGGAGAGGCAGTGTATACTGCCACCTATCTACAAAATCATTTGCCAACAAAGGTGAATGGCAACAAGACTCCATTCGAATTATGGTATGGGTGCATACCCAGTTTGGCTCATCTAAAGGTGTTTGGATCAAAAGTGTATGGTCACATTCCACACCAGAAAACAACCAAATTGGACAACACTACGAAAGAAGAAATCTTCGTTGATTATTCTTCAAAACAAAAGGGATACAGAATTCTAAATCCCAAAACAGAAAAGATGCAAGACCTACTTGAGAGTATAGGACTGAAGGATGCACATCCAGCACCTACACCAATGGAAGTAGGCTACTTGAAACGAGACCAGAACAATCAACCCTGGGAAGACAACGAAAGGTCCAGACAAGCTATAGGGAAACTCCTGTACATCAGCACAATAACCAGACCAGACGTGGCGGTAAGAGTGGGATACCTTTGCAGAAAAACCAGCTTGCCAAACAAGAAAGACTGGGAAGCAGTCAAGAGAGTGGCAAGATATCTGAAAGGCACTGCAAACCTATAACTAAAGCTATCAGCTACTCAAGATCTCAAGCTTCTGGGATACACTGATGCTGACTGGGCTGGAGAAACCAACGATCACAAGTCAACCAGTGGAAACTTGTTCTACTATGGGCAGTCACTTATCTGCTGGACAAGTCGAAAGCAAGAGACTGTTGCACACTTATCTATTGAGGCAGAGTACATATTAGCTGATGAGGCATGCAAGGAAATGCTGTGGCTATGCAAGCTTCTACGAGACTTGGGCATATCTGAACCAGAGCCTATCAGAATACTTGGGGACAATCAAGCCTGCATAAGACTCGCAGAATCAGAAGGGCAAAGTTCTCACATGAAGCACATTGATGTGAAGTTCCACTACCTAAAGGACATAAGGGAGAAAGGATTTCTAGAGATGACCTACTGTCCAACAGAAGAGATGACAGCTGATGCTTTGACCAAACCATTGGGCAAAGTCCAACACCAGAAGCTACGAGGCAAGATGCACCTTGTAGAATGAACCAAGTTCTCGTTCAGAAGGGGTGTTGGAATGTATGAGGTTCAACTCCAACTTGGTGGGTTGAGGCTGCATGGGGCTAAAGGTGTAGCTAGAGAGGAGACCTCTTGGTTGCTAGGCTATACCTATCTATTTGATCTCCTGCTGTCTCATCCCTTCCTGCTAGACTGATATGCAGAAGAATGTTGATCCCAGTTCCTTCCCACCTTTCCAGTTTCTTCTTCTTTCTCTGGAGGGGAGCAGACATCTTTCCTTTGTCTCTCCTCTCGTCCAGTGTGAGGGCAGACCCTGGGATCAGAGTCTGCTGCTCCAACATAGCTAGTTAGCTAGATATAGAACTCTTTCCTATCAAGTATGTACTTCCAGAATAAAGTAATTTCTTATTTTAAAGCTTAAAGTCTCTGTCTGACTAATTTGCAGGGAAGGTAGAATCTTCACAAAGATTCAAACACACACACATAAGCTCGCTCAAAAAAAACCCCTCTCCGTTCCACTACGCAACTCTGCAGGGTCCTACAGGACATTGGGCCCAATGACCTACAGGTTATGGGCCCAGCCTCCTATACCAACAGCATCGGTCATAGGGTTCACTGGAACACACAAGCCCACTCACCACTACAAGGTAAGGTAATATCAACCTCTGTTGTAGAACTTCAATATGCCGATGATAATGTAGTCTCTGCACATTCAGAGAAAGATCTTCAAACTATCCTAAATGTCTTTGCAGAAGCATATGGAAAGCTTGGGCTCTCATTTAATATTAAAAAAACAAAAGTGCTTCATCAACAGGTGCGAACTAGTCCCTCTGTAGCACCATCAGTCCAGCTTAATGGTGTGACGCTGGGGAACATTGATCACTTCCCCTATCTTGGCAGCCATCTTTCTGTAAAAGCTGACATTGATGCTGGAATTCAACATCGTCTGAGCTCTGTGAGTGCCTCATTCTCCTGAATGAAGCATAGAGTGTTTGAGGATTGGGATATTCGCAGGGAGACCAAAATGCTTATTTGCAAAGCCATTGTACTACCAACCTTACTGTACGCCTGTGAAACATGGACCATTTATAAACGCCACTCCCAACTTCTTGAAAGATTCTACCAACACTCCCTCCGGAAAATTCTGCAAATTACTTGGGAAGACAGGCGGACTAATGTTAGCATTTTGGAAGAAGCAAAGACTACGAAACAATGATCTTTCAGCATCAACTTCGCCGGACTGGCTATGTTGCTTGAATGCCTGATCACCGTCTTCCAAAGCAGCTACTTTACTCCCAACTTAAGGATGGAAAATGGAATATGGGTGGACAGCAAAAGAGGTTTAAAGATGTTCTGAAAGCAAATCTAAAAAAATGTAACATGAGCATCAAGAACTGGGAAGTCTTGGCGCATGAATGTCCCAAATGGAGGTTGGCTATTATCAAAGGTGCTGTGGACTTAGAAGAAGCACGAATACAGGACAAATGGGACAAACGAGCTAAGCGGAAGGCACGTCAAAGAAATCCTCATCACGACCCATCTGGAAACCTATGTCCTCACTGTGGGAGGCTGTGTGGATCCAGAATTGGCCTCCACAGTCATTTACGGACCCACTGCTGAAGACCTTATCTTGGAAGACAGTCTTACTCCGCCACGAGTAATCGCCAATGAATGAATGTTACAGGTGGACAGAACACCCACAACCTGGTAATTTGTAATGTGGACAGGGCTGAAAAATAGTTTTACACAAAGAAATGCTCTAGGTTCTTTACACCAAGGAGGCAAGACTGAGACATTTATCTTGTGTCCTGTTCATTTCAAAGACCACAAACAGCCACATTAAAAATGTCCTCAACTGCACAATACACTTAAAGCACTTCCCTCTGTCTGTCTGTCTATCTTTCTATCCATCCTTCAGTCTATCCATCCATCAACCTTCACAGGCACAAAGTATGTAAGGCAATTATACTGTGTTAATATTTTATTTTATTTATTAATTAAATAAAATCCCACCCTTCCTCCTGAAGGAGCCCAGATGAGATATACAGGTGCGAGCATGCCAGCTTCCAAACATCACACTTTCCCCCACTCCCACTTCCCCCAATAGAGATAATGTAGGTTGCCTTTATAGGACCAATTTTGTTTTTGAACAGAGCATGGCTGCCATCCCAGAACCACCAGCTGGTTCCTTTGCCCACCTTAACAAAGCCAGGACAAAATTCCCAGGCTTACTTGGATTGCCACCTGTTTAGACTGCCACAGGCCTAATTAGAGTTACTTTTAGCCTATTGGTCTCTTGACAAATTTAAGCTGGAAAGCCAGAAAATAAATCCAATGGATCAATTTTGGCTGTTACTGGAGGTGCATGAGCTTTCACAGTACATTCAAGGCATCACACAGTGATGGTGTAATATCCATGTGTACGCTGTTGATACAGCAACATATGGGCTAATATTGAAACAAGCAGATGTGACCTACATGTGCAATGGATTGGGTTGCAAAACTCCCAATAACTTCAGTAGGAAATATGTGCATGCCTATGTTTCTCCTTTTAACTGTGAGGTGTCCTGGAAATGTTTTGGAACTGAAGAGGAGGCTCTTAAGTCATTGTCAATAGAGGAACATAAAAGGGCTGGAATTTGGCTGGATCATACCCATTAAGACTATGCCACTTTGGACCCACCACTTTCTAGTTTAACAATTTGGGTTGCATGGTGATTCCATTCTAGCCAATGGAACTTTTGCAGCTTCCTGGAATCTTTCTCATGCACAGGCTGCTTAAATCTCACTGACTTCAACACACCAGCCTAGCATTAGATCACCCTCACTGTTTAACAGCACCATTGCTGTGGCTTTTCCCATTCTCTGGGGAGTTTGGGAGGCAGAAAGGATGGGTTTCCCTCAGCCGCTGAGACAGGCCAGGCAATTTCTTAGATCCCGATACTAATCCTACAGTACACTCCAGGAGCTGTCGGTTACGTCTTTGCTTATCCCAGCAACAAACTCCACCCTCTTCCATCTTTTCTCATTTATCCTTTTTCCAGCATTTCTTCCTCCCTTCCTGAATCATTCATCACCTACAACCCAGTCCTTCGTATTTTTACTCGGAAGGAGGCCCCACCGTGCTCAGTGGGTTTCAGTGTGCATATAGGATTGCAGCCTTAACCCTTCTCTGTGTCGATGCGGTTTTCTTTTATCCTTTTTTTCTCGTCTCCATTCGTTCATCCGCTCAGTTGTTGAACTAAACTCCTTTTCTTCGTTTTAGGCGACTGCTATGTCTCCAAACAAGCCGATAGGAGTCACAGCGAGGAGAGGAACGGAGGAGGAAACTGCAGCGCGTCACTGATGCTGCTGCGGGTGTCCAGCCCTCCTCCTGCCTGCCAGGGGCGTTGGACGAGCAAGCAGCTTCACTGTAGCAGCAGCAAATTCGCAACCGCTGAGTTCGGTAGACAGGAGGACCGGCTCAACCACCCGACGACTTTCCACTGACCGGTAAAGACAGTGACCGGGGCGGGGCTAAGAGGTAGAGAGGAGGAGCACAGAACAGTTGTCCAGACTCAAGAGGCTTGGTGAGCCTCAGCGCAGAAGCGCTCGGCTTCCACATTTAAAGGGCCAATGGCAACCTGCCTACCTTCCAGAGCAGGTACGTTGATTAGAAGCCTGGTTACTAGAAACAATCGCATAGAATTTAATACAAAGGAAACCTAGGCAGATTTGAAGATGTAGTTATAACTAGATACTCATCACGTCAAAGGCATCGCTTGGGAAAATGTACAGTGAATGTCACACACACACACAATTAGATTTTTAGGTAATTTTACTGAGAATCTTCGGAGCCTTCCTTGGAAATAACGTCTGTGATTTCAGTAGCATTTACCTTAAAGAAATACGAGTGTATCAAATGAAATATGGTTATGATGTTTCTCACACCAGTTTCAGTTCTGGACCGCTTTCCTTCCTCTGACATTTGGCCTGGCAAGGAATAGTACTTTGATGAAATGAACCACAAAATGAATTAAGCCTTGATCAAAATCGTGGGACCTAGAGAGAAGTGTTGTGCTATTGCATTTCCCTCCGTATTATCACTAGAGAAGAAGATTCCTTTATGTTATTTCCAACGATAGAAAGGAAACTAGGACTGCAATCTTAACTTCACTTACCTGGGAATAAGTCTCATTGAATTCAGTAGGACTTACTTCTGAGTAGACATGATTAGGATTGCGATGTTAAGATACAACTCAAACACACAGACAATGCAATGCTATACATGTTTACAGAGAAGTAAGTCCAACAGAGTTCAGTGTGTATAGGATCCCAGCATTAATAGTATATATGTTTAGGATCACATCCTTAGTAGGAAATAAGCCCTGTTAAACACATTTGGACTTCTGAATAGATATGCATAGGATTGCTCTGTAGATGAGTTAATATTTACAGTCTTTGTTTAGAGTCCTTAAAAACTCTAAACTTGTTCTGGAATAGTCAAATTTAAATCATTGGTCTGCATAAAAAATAGTATGGGAACTTTTTTGCAACATTCTGTTTTATGGTTTCTAGAAGGAGGAACCCAAATAAGTTCCTCTCACCTCCAAAATGCCATTAAAAAACAACCTGATGCCAAAAAAGGGGGGAATTGTCAAGAATAAATTGCATATTCATGTTGGATTTTTAAAATGATTCTAGGAGTTACATTCCATTATTTTTTTGGTACGCTTCCAGTTAGGGTGTTTCATATCAAAGTGTTTAAGGAATAAAGGCATCCAAAGAACGTGTGTCTCTGTGTATAACTGTAATATATCATTGCCTGTGTGGCAGAGCTTGGAAAAGTTACTTTTTTGAACTACAACTGCCATCAGCCTAATCCAGTGGCCATGCTGGCTGGGGCTGATGGGAGTTGTAGTTCAAAAAAGTAACTTTTCCAAGCTCTGCGTGTGTGGTATATACATGTATGTGTGTGTGTGTACATATAAATATCCTTCATATGAGTGAGCATTTATATGGCTACAAAACAATAAAAATAAACCCCCATCTACAGTTCAGGAGAAGCTGTGGGTTGTGGGGAGGTAGGCAAATGTCCTCAGACAGTCGACCCATTTATCTCCATCTATAAACCATATAGGACACCCATGGCCTCTATATTTTTCCCAGTAGCCTTCATTCCTTCTCCTTATAATAATCTGTTTGGCTTTCTATACAGTCACATTTTATGACAGGGTGTATTTCAATTCTCCTGACAAGGTCTGACAGTATTTATTTCTAAGGATGTCTGAAATATAGTACCACAACTGTTATTCTCAGCCCATTGGCAGATAATAGCAATATTTTCTGGCATAAATGCTAGATGTGGATTTTATACACAGAGCAATATTTAGATGGTATGTCATATCCCAGTTTGCTTAACACTGTTTCACACATATGCATACCTTGATTCAAAAGGTGAAGTATCAATAATTTATCATCATAAATACGTGAACTTCAGTCCATTACTTACTGCTGAATAATCTGAATGTGTTACTTTCCCTTAAAATACTGCGTTGGGAGACTTTCATTCTACTCTATTTATATAAACTTTGAGGGTACTTGATTTTGAAAAGAATGTAGTGATCTGTTAGGTATATGATGGAGATAGTATGTATAGATAACTTCTACTTGTAGGTCTTAAAGAAACAAAACCTAGGAATCTGGGGTAGAGGCTCTGCACGGACCTGCTCCAAGGATGCCTTGCCATAAATACCTTGATGAAGACAGCTGTTGGGGCCTTGGGCTCTCTGTCAGGTACCTCAGTACTTCCAAACCTTCCCCAGACTTTCTTTGGGAACAGTATACAGGATCATAGTTACGTTTGGACTAATAATTCTAAGTTAAGTTGATTCTAAGTTAAGACCAAAATCTTATGTGGCACATTGGGCAAAGCTTTCAACAGCCCAACTTTTCCAGAAGCCTGTAGTTTTGACAGAATGTCTCTTATACTAGAACATCACACTGATCATAGAACATAGTAAGCCATATATTCATTAATGACCAACCCTGCTCACCCCTATGTGCTGATTGCCTGCAGACTGGTAAGCTAATGACTGTAGAGAATCTTTGACCAAACCTGGCCAAAACAGCAGTTGTCAACTAAATATCTCCCTACCTTGCAACCTCCCCCAAATGCCCCCAAATGAGTACATGCACATTATCAGCAGGCTACTGATATTTTCCTAGAAGCTGAGCCTTAGGCTAGATCAGTGTTCTTCAACCTTGGATCCCCAAATGTTGCTGACTTACAACTCCTATCATCCCCAGTCATCTTAACCAATGGTCGAGGATGATGGGAATTGGAGTCCAGCAACTTCTGGGGTCCCAAAGTTGAAGAACACTGGGGTACATGGAGAGGAAAGGTTTGATGATGTTGGGCAGAAGCAAGTACTTTGATGACCATTCTCCCCAGCCTAAGAAGCTCTAGGAACCTCTGATGTGTAGGTGGATGTACTAAAGCCAGGAACATCTCGTTTAACCCCACACTTCATCTCCATGTAAGGACAGGAAACACTGCCATGTGACCATTGCATCCATTTGGGTGCTCTAATACTTCCCTTTTAAAAATGATTGCTGTGCAACACACACTGTCCTTGTTTCCAGATTCCGGTCAGTTTCTTCTACTTGTCACCTGTGCACTAACTTCCTCAAGGATAATGGGTGCCAGACAGAAGGAATCACATAACTCTATTGGGCCTTCAGCAGGTCTCATTACTCCTCTATGGATTCTGTTGTCTGCTGTTTGGAGATAAAATTGCTGCTTGGGGGAAGCTGAACAGGACCTGCAGCAAACCATCAAGACTGTTTCTATGCAGGAACAAATGTGAGTATCACTTTGCCCCTTGTTGGACTGGCAGGAGATGCAGTCCATTGGAATGAATGGGAGCATTGTTATTTCCATCACAGGGAGGGACCATGGTTCCTGAATCCCGAAGACCTTAACTATGGAAGCAACTCTGTCTCTCCATTCTGTCTAAATTAGGAGAGGCTGTGAAGGTGTTGGACCAGTATCTGGAAGCAGTGATAGGCTGGATGGGAGCCAATAAACTGAAGCTGAATCCTGATAACACAGAAGTTGCCAGGCATGGCCTCCAAGAGGTCTTCTGTATCTTTAAAAGTTGTGCAGGGTGAAGGGAGAATTCTACCTTGTGGTTTTTCCCATTACAGTGTTGCAAGTACTCCTGCACTTGGCTGACTTTCTCTTCTCCTAAAGATACAGGATCAGTCTCAGGCCCTGAGCCTGGCAACCCTACTTGGAATTAGGTAGAGGACTTGCTCTGGGAGGCATTCCACTCCCACTGAAGAAACATGTTTGTAGTCTGGGAGCACACTTAGACTATAGTGTGTCACTTGAGTCCCAAGTGGCCTCTGTGGCTAGGAATGCTTATGTCCAGCTTAGGCTAGTTGGCCAGCTATGGCTATTCCTGGACCAAAATAGTCTGGCCTCAGTACTTCATGTTCTAATGATCACACATCTGTACTATATTCTATGTGGGGCAGTCCTTGAAGATGGCCCAGAAGCTAAAGCCAATGTGGCTGCAAGGTTGGTGAGTGGGGCATCCCAATAGGGCCATGTTTCACCAGTCCTAAAAGGACTGCATTGACTGCCAGTGAGCAATCAAGCTTTACTTCAATCAGTGGGGAAGTTGCCTTCCACTGCTTCTACCATGCCCTAAGCTAAATTAGCTAGCAGCCTAACAACATATGTTAAGGCATTTCAGCAGGGAAGTTTTTGATTTCAGCCTGCTTACACTCTGTTCTTTATGTATTAACATGGAAGTATGATCGCATTCCAGTTAATTGCGTCTGTGTTAGAATTGCTTGTTAATATGTGTTTTTTAATAATATGTTTTTAACCCTTTTAAAAATATGGTTTTAAAGCTTTTAAAAATGTTTTTAATGTTGTTTTGTTTTAATGTATTTTAAGGTCTGTTTTTATGATGTTTTAAAGTGTTTTTAGCATGTCTGTTTGCTGCTCTGGGCTCCTGCTGGGAGGAAGGGTGGGATATAGATCAAAAAATAAATAGATAAATTGATCCATTGACTTCAATAAAGTCAAAACTGGCTTAAATCTACATCTTTTAGCTGAGCAGTTCTCAGGGTTCATCAGTGCTAGGTTTCAGTCCTGGAACACAGGGGTTGTGAATTATGAGCAGCTATCTTCTGAAGGTGGACAGAGTGCATTTCTCCAGACATTAAGAAATCATAGCCCATTCACACATATCTGGGACTCTGGGCTACACAGATCAGGAGGAGGGAGTGTCTGCTGCGTAGACTTCAATCCCGCCTCAGCCCCACTCTTAGGGTGGGGTGATAGTTAATTTGTTTCAATTTGGAAACCAACAATAACTGTAATTTGTTTTAAACTGTTTTGTATAATGTATTTTATATTGTTGTGACCCACCCTGGGACCTGTAAAGTGGTATGGATATTTTGGGTTTTTTATTCTTTAGTTCATATTTCTAGATCAAGGCATAGGAGCGCAGCTATGGTGAATGAGATATAGCCCTCACAATGACCTCAAACTGCAGGATAACCAGAACTGGTGTCTTGACCTCAGGAAGACACGTATTGACTAGTTAGTGAATAATAAGGAAGATTCCAAATTGAAGATTTACCTAAGGAATAATCCCCTTAACTGAACAGGGACCCCCATTCCAATCCAACATATGGTTCAGGTTAACATAACACACACAAGTTAAGCAAGGCCTTCCCAGAAACATGAATCTGCACACATACATGGAACCAGAAACAGCAGGTATAATCTTTCACTTCACCTAGATAAGGCAAGGCAAATATTCCAAAGAAAATCTATTCATGTCACTAGATAATGCTCCCATGCGCCCCCTCCTATGTAGAGCTCATACAGCTCCATGGTATACCGTGGAGCTGAGAGTGATGAAGCAAGAGAGGAGGAGGCTTGAGTGCAGATGGAGGTGAACTCCTGACGAATGCAATTATGCCTTGGTGAGTGCCTCTTCTAAGCGGTATATAGTAGCGGTGAGGGCAGCAAAAACGAGATAGTTTGCTGCCACAATTAAGGCATCTCTCTCCCGCCCGGCGGAGCTCTTTAAAATTGTATGAGGGCTTTTACATTCTGGCCCTCGGGACATCATAGATTCATCTGTAGCCCGCTGTGATGAGTTCGCGAGGCACTTCCAGGATAAGATTGCATGCATTCGCCGGGACTTAGACTCCAATATTATGGCAGTGGGATCTAATGAAGCATCCAGAACACGGTCTTGTCCTTGTTTATTGGATGAGTTTCAGTCTGTACAGCTTGAGGATGTTGACAAGATCCTTGGACTGGTGCGGGCGACCACATCTGTGCTGGACCCTTGCCCCTCTTGGCTGGTGAAAGCTGGCAGGACCGGAACCGCTGGCTGGGCCAAGGAGATAATAAACGCCTCTCTGAGAGAGGGAGTGGTCCCTGACTGCCTAAAAGAGGCGGTTGTGAGACCGCTCCTGAAGAAACCCTGTTTGGACCCAGATAACCTGAACAACTATAGACCTGTGGCGAATATTCCGTTCCTGGGCAGGGTGCTAGAATGGGTGGTTGCCGGCCAGCTCCAGGGGCTGTTGGATGACACTGATTACCTTGATCCATTTCAATCCGGTTTCAGGCCCGGTTTTGGCAGCGAAACAGCCTTGGTCGCCCTGTATGATGACCTTTGTCGGAAGAGGGACAGGGGGAGTGTGACTCTGTTGATTCTCCTTGATCTCTCAGCTGCTTTTGATACCATCGACCATGGTATCCTTCTGGGAAGACTCACGGAGTTGGGAGTTGGGGGTACTGCTTGGCAGTGGCTCCGCTCCTACTTGGTGGGTCGCCACCAGAAGGTAGTGCTTGGGGAACATTGCTCAATGCCCTGGACTCTCCATTGTGGAGTCCCGCAGGGATCGGTACTGTCCCCCATGCTTTTCAACATCTACATGAAGCCGCTGGGTGTGGTCATCAGGAGTTTTGGGGTGTGTTGCCATCAGTACGCTGATGACACGCAGCTCTATTTCTCCTTTTCATCCTCTTCAGGTGAGGCTGTTAACGTGCTAAACCGCTGCCTGGCCGCGATAATGGACTGGATGGGAGCTAACAGACTGAAGCTCAATCCAGACAAGACCGAGACGCCGTTGGTGAGTGCCTTCTCTGCCCAGATGGAGGATGTTCATCCTGTTCTTGATGGGGTTACACTCCCCTTGAAGGAACAGGTGCGTAGCTTGGGGGTTCTTTTTGATCCTTCCTTGTCACTTGAGGCCCAGGTGGCCTCAGTGGCACGGAATGCTTTCTACCATCTTCGCCTGGTAGCCCAGCTACGTCCCTATCTGGACAGTGACGACCTCGCCTCAGTTGTTCATGCTCTGGTAACTTCTAGACTGGACTACTGCAATGCGCTCTACTTTGGGCTGCCGTTGAAGACTGTTTGGAAACTACAACTAGTCCAGAATGCAGCGGCCAGATTGCTGACGCGGACAGAAGGTCCGCTCATATAACACCTGTTCTGGCCCGTCTGCACTGGCTTCCTGTTTCTTTCCGGGCTAGATTCAAAGTGCTGGTTTTGACCTATAAAGCCCTACAAGGCATGGGACCACAATACCTGGTGGACCGCCTCTCCCAACATGAACCTACCCGGACACTGCGCTCAACATCTAAGGCCCTCCTCCGAGTGCCATCCCATCGAGAAGCTCGGAGGGTGGTGACTAGAACCAGGGCCTTTTCCGTGGTGGCCCCCGAACTGTGGAACAGCCTCCCCGATGAGGTGCACCTGGCGCCGATGCTACTATCCTTTCGGCGCCAGGTGAAAACCTTTTTATACTCCCAGGCATTTTAAAGTGTGTTTTAATAGCATTTTCATCATTATTTGTATTTTGGATGTTGTTTGGTTCTTTTATTGTTTGTTTGTTTTGTTTTCTTGATTTATTGTATTTATACATTGCTTGTTTTTTATCTTTTTGTACACCGCCCAGAGAGCCTTCAGGCTTAGGGTGGTATATAAATTAAATAAAATAAATAAATAAATAATTCATCTGTACCCCCTTCCAGTTTACATGCAACCCTATGCAGTCCAAAAATACCTTTAAGGTAAAGGATTTGCCAGGGCTAAATCAGCACACTTGTGGCTCCAACAGGTTTCCTGGACACTTCACATAGCTCTCTAAGAACAAAATTCACTGTGTTGGACCTCAGACCAAAGAAGGATGAGATCTTT
Organism: Rhineura floridana; assembly: GCF_030035675.1. Lineage (NCBI taxonomy): Eukaryota > Metazoa > Chordata > Lepidosauria > Squamata > Rhineuridae > Rhineura > Rhineura floridana. The sequence continues at coordinate 78,283,911 of NC_084483.1, forward strand.
TGTGTCTGGTTACTGGTTATTTGAGAAGGAAGAGCTTAATTCTCGACAGACGTGGAAATCTTGTTTCCACGGACGTGGAATCTGTATACTGTCATACGTCTGGTGTGTGATTGTATGAGCTAGATCAGCCTTTCCCAACCAGTGTGCCTCCAGATGTTGTTGGACCACAAATCCCATCTTTCTGCTACGAAGGCCCTCCTCCGGGTCCCGACCCATAGGGAGTCCCGGAGGGCGGTGACAAGATCAAGGGCCTTCTCAGTAGTGGCCCCCAAACTATGGAATAGTCTTCCCGAGGAGGTGTGCTTGGCGCCGACACTATCATCCTTTCAGTGCCAAGTTAAAACCTTTCTCTTCTCCGAGGCATTTTAATTCTTTGTTAATGATTGTAATGTTTGTAATTTGATCTTAGCTTATCCAGTTCTTTAGATTGTGGAATTTGATTTTAGATTGTGATGTTTTTGTATTTTATTGTATTTATGTTCACCGCCCAGAGAGCTATTGCTAGTTGGGCGGTATATAAGTTTTAAAAATAAATAAATAAATAAATAAATTTCCTGACCATTGGCAATGCTGGCTGAGGCTGATGGGAGTTGTGGTCCAACAACATCTGGAGGCACACTGGTGGGGAAAGGCTGAGCTAGATGCTCGGATTTTAACTGTAAAATTAATGCTATATTTTTGTTTTTCCTCTTTCAATAAACCAACCTTTATTATATTTTGTGTGTATATTTTCTTGGGTTTCTAAGGATAGGATGACATACTTAAGAGCAGCAAAAGGTTCCGCTCTATTCTTGGGGTACATTTAAGTCTTGTGCAGGATAGACACGCATTTGGATTTCAGATGTACACATGTAACAAATCCCTTGGTGAAGGGTAGGTAATAATAATAATAATAATAATAACAACAATCCTATACATACACATAACCTGATCCTAAGCATATTTACTCAAAAGTTACTATCCTGTATTTCAGTTCCATGTTTGTTTGTTTTAGGCATTTATATGTTACTTTTCAGGTATCACAATATTCCAAAGCAATTTACAAAAACATTAAGACAGGAAAAACATTAATAAACATTCATACATAAGTGCAGTAAATTTCAGCCTTTACAAGGGAGTGGGTAGTACCATTGATCTCTGTGGAATAAACATGCATAGCATCAAGTTAAATGTATACTTTAAAGAAAACAATCTAAAGAAAAATATTCCAAATGGAATGCTGGAACCTAGAAAGCTGCCTTGAACCATTAATACTGTCTGCTCTGACTGGTAGCAGCTGTCCAGAGCTTCAAACAGGAGCCATTCCTATCCCTACTTGGACATGCTGGGGACTGAACTTGGGACCTTCTGTACACAAATGCTCTACCAGTGGCATTTCATGGTGGCAGCGCAGCCAATGGGGAATACTAGGTTGGATGCCTTCTGGGGTGCCTTACTCCAAAGGGCTCAGTCATGTCAAGATTATTGTCACAAAAACAAAGTCTGCCATGCACCTTCACAAGGAGCACTTCTACTGTGCCATAAGCTTTAGCAGGCTCCTACAGCGCAATGTCAGATGCATCTTTGGTATTGCACAGTACTTCAGTTGTTTTTAGAGGAGGTTGTAGCTGATGCTCCTAATGCACCTTGCCTGGTTATGAGTTGGGAGGTAGAAAATTGGCAACTGGCATAGGATGGTGATTGTGTGCGTCAGAATCCTGACACTGTGTGTCTCCTGAATCTGGTCCCAAAGGAGGTGCTAGCCACCATAACTTGTCACTGTAGCAACTAGAGGAGCAGCTACAGAAATAGTGTATTGGCCATTGTCTCTCTGTTTGTGTTTGTGTCAAAACAAGGCAGGCAACATGCAATGAGAAACAAAACTCTGTGACATTGCTGTGTATGCTGCTATCTCCCACTCCAACTGAGACCTGGTTGCTGCTCAGAGGGACACACTCAGAGTATGAAAGAATCATAGCCAAGAACCTGCAGGTAAAATTAGACTTCCTCAGATTTGTAATATGAAATTAGCTGTCACATTGTGCTTATTCAAAGAGGAGCCTTGTTTGTGACAAGCATGTTTAGTGCATTCACCAATGCATTTCCTGAAATATATATATACACACACACACTTTCATAGATATACAGAACAGACAGAGGGAAGAACAAGCCAGGTAATTAGAGATACATGTAGAAAGAAAGACGGTGATGGAGAGACAGATACATTAGAATTAAATAGGCAGATGTATTTAAAGTATCAGTGCATCATTTAGCACATGGATGCATGGGGATCAGAGAGTTTAAGCTGCTCCTCTTGGGTAAAATGAGCCTACTACACCCTCCTGTAATAATTGTTGGACCTATTTCCATTTCCTTTTGATATGCAGCAAACCTATGTGTAGTCAGTAATGTACTCTTAAGTGTGCACAATGTATGTCTTCTCCTGCCCCCCTGTCCCTTTGCAGATCAGACAAACATTCATGTTTGCAATATCCTATCTAATCCCAACCCCCACCCTCAGATAACCAACAGAAGAGTACACAAAACTAGATTCCTTTGATTTTCATTGAGTTTCCCCCCAAACATGCCAAGTACGTGAGACATTACAAGAAGGAAATCAGGGTTGGCAAAAGAAGCGTAACTGGATCTGAAAAGCCCTTCCTGCTTCTGTTCTGTCACTTCTCATTGAGGCCTTTGTTATGATTTCACTAAGTTAGGTAATGTGACAGACATCTTGGCTGTTTCCTGTAATGGTGGCCTTTTAGGCTATATTTTGAGTTTGGGGCTGGGTGGGGGGGAGAGGGCAGAGCTTAGAAAAGTTACTTTTTTAAAACTACAACTCCCATCAGCATGGCCACTGGAGTGGGCTGATGGGAGTTGTAGTCCAAAAAAAGTAACTTCTCCAAGCTCTGGGAGAGGGGACTGAAAAAGCAACTTTTGGTGACCCTGTGAGTCAATTTTCTTATGAATTTGATGGAATAGCAGTTTTGGTACATAAACGAGAAAAAAGAAAGGAAGAAAAGTTTTAGCTACTAATGAATATCTAAATTTAAAAGTGGCCCCATTTTCAAGCAAATACAGGTTGCATCTGATTAAGCCATTTTCAGAGCAGACCCATTGAAATCAGTGGATTTAAGTTTAAGTCCATTGATTTCAGTGGTCTGTGTGATGTTCCTATATTAATGTATATATGGTAAGTGTTGGTTGTTTAGAAGATACATGGTAAGTGGAGTGAAAGAGGAGGGGGAGTGAATGGGCAGTAGAATGCTAGATGATTGGCTGAGTGTTTAAAATGGCTGAACGTATAAAAAGAAGAGTGAGAGTGGAATCTGGGGGGAGAAGAGAAAGAGTGGGTTGCTTGGTGGGGTTTGAGAGAGTTGTTTGCCAGGAGAGAGTGGAGAAGGAGGGGGGTGGAGTTCGGATTAGTATTGAGTAAAACCATATGCTTATGTGCCTTAAGAAGAAATCTTGTTAATCTTGTTAGCTTTGTTATCTTTAATAAATACTTAATTTGGTTTACCAAAGGCCTGATCCTTGGCTGGGGTTTCACAGACCAGAAGGGAGGGTAAGGTAATGACCAAGGCTGAAGGGGAACTGTAACAAATGGTGGCAGCGGTGAAGAGAATAACAATACCAGTATTCATAGTCTCTGGGAATACTAGTATTAGGACGTGACTGGTGGTTGCCTAGCAGGGGGATCTGTTGAGATCTGTGCTAGAGCAGGGAGAGAAAAAATAAAATAAAGGACAGTCCGGACTGGTGGAGTCCCTGGTGGTGCCTAGAGACAGGCAGTAACCACGAGCAGGTAGGAACCTGACACGGAGAGCCAGGGAAGGGCGTCACACATGGTGTCAGTAGCGGTGGGATACGAACAACAGAGAATCCAGATACGAACCAAAGAGAGTCCCAAAGACACGTGGTGACAAAGGAGACTACGTCACAGGTGTTGGCTGTAGCAGTGAGATACGAATACTAGAGAATCCAGAACAGTGGTGTGGCAAACAGAAATAACAAAACAAGATTTCTTGTGAGAGTGACTGGCAAAGAGTGTGTGGCAAAGAGTGAGTGAACTCAAACACCATGGCTGAATACATAAAAATGAAAAGAGAGGAGCTGGTGGAGAAGTGCATAACATTCAATTTACCTCACGAGGGTAATGGGGTAGATGAATTGAGGGTAGCACTTATAGGATTTGCAACTGCCCAGCAAAAACAACCTGTCAGGGAAGAGACCCCAGAAGGATATTTAAGCAATCCCGCTTATATAGAGTACTTGAGAGAGAAGTTAAGATGGAGGCTGAGGAAAAAGACAAGCAGAGGGAGTTGGAAGCCGAGAGATTGAGGATGGAAGGTGCAGAGAAGGAAAAACAGAGGGAGTTGGAAATTGAGAGAATGAGATTGGGGTTTGAGGAGAGGGAGAAGCAACGAGCATTGGATGCTGAATTACAAGTAGAAAAGTTAAAATTTGATAGAGAGAAATTTCACTCTGAGGAGACAAGGAAAGACAGAGATGGAGCAAAAATAAAAATTACTCCAAAGGACTTTGCTGTCTATGAGCCTGGTCAAGATCCTCAAATTTACCTCAGCACCTTTGAAAAAGCAGCTCAGTTGTGGGGGCTACCTGAAGATAAATACATGCAGTATTTATCAAACCTGATTAAAGGGGAATTGGCTGAGGTATACCAATATTTCCCCTCAGACAGGCCCGTCACCTATGCTGAATTCAAAGAAGCAGTGTTTAAAAGATTCAGACTGGGGCTTGATTATTTTAGAAAGCTTTTCAGAAACTGCCAGATACAGACAGGGGGTCTTTCGTGGAGCTGGGGGCAAAACTGATGGACATATTTGGGAAATGGCTGACAAGTACAAAAGCTCAGTCTGTGGAGGAGGTGAAAAACCTCATGATATTGGATCAATTATACCATCAGTTACCACCAGAAATAAGGCTCCTGGTCAAAGACCGTTCCCCTACATCGGTGCAGGAGGCCGCAGAGATGGCGGATCACTTCGCCTCCAACAGAACTGGCTGGGTGGGGAAAACATCAAGAGATTTTAAACCCAGACCATATAATGCTGGCAGAAGGGATGTGGTACCACAGCGAGTGAGTCCTCCATTAAAATCTGAAGGGCACAGGACACCCCAGAGTGGATCTGTGTACCCTAAAAGTGAGGAGAAATTATGCTACAAATGTGGTAGACCGGGGCACCTACGTTTTCAATGTGAGGTTGCCAACCCCATTAGTAATCCTGCTCAGACAAGGGCAGTGAAAACAGAGCCCAAGGCTTTAGAAACAGCGAAAAAGGTTCAGTTCTGCCAGATAAACTGGACAGAAGTAACAGACCTTGATTCAACAAATGGTGGCAGCGGTGAAGAGAATAACGATACCAGTATTCATAGTCTCTGGGAATACTAGTATTAGGACGTGACTGGTGGTTGCCTAGCAGGGGGATCTGTTGAGATCTGTGCTAGAGCGGGGAGAGAAAAAATAAAATAAAGGACAGTCCGGACTGGTGGAGTCCCTGGTGGTGCCTAGAGACAGGCAGAAACCACGAGCAGGTAGGAACCTGACAGGGAGAGCCAGGGGAGGGCGTCACAGTCTGCTCTGATGATGACTTAGTCGGATACAAGCCCAAGCCTACAACAATAGGACTTCTATTGGCATAGCTTTGGAGAGATACAGCAAGGTTGCCCATATGTTATTAAATCCATACATATATCTTTATTAGGCCAATGAAAATACCACAAAATAGAGCTCAAGTTTTCCAAATCTCTAGGATCTTTCCAAATCTTTATCAGGCTAGATGGGGAAAAGAGCAATGGCAGATTAGGTGGGGAGAAAAATTGTTGGGCTGATGTTGAAGCCATGAAATTTGCATCTGGTCACAGTCTTAAGGTGGAATGGGGGAAGAGGTAGCAGGCATTCAAATAAGACTCTTTTTGGTGCTATGCAAGTACCTCCAGAGAAAGTCATTTGAATGTCTGTGACCTTTCCCCCCCTCTTTCCACCTTAAGACTGTGGGCTTGTCTACACTCGAGGTTACTGTGTGTTTCCAGGTGTTTGTGTTCCCATTTAATTTGCATAGTCCATATCACCTTACCCTCAAACAACACCTTTTCTCCTGTAAATTTGCCTGATACAAGGATAATCTGATAAATTGTGGAAAATCGAGCTTCAAACCGTTACACTCAGGGTCGCAGACTATTTGTTTCAGTGTGTTTTGGGTGGGTGGATCAATTGTCACTTTCTGCTACTCCTGCCCACTACGTCTTCTATGTTTTCATTTCTTTTCTGGCTGTGATCCTAACTATTTCTGGAGGGGTTCCTGAATGGAGGTGTTTTTTTTCTTTTGATCCCTCAGATTTGCACAAAACCAGAAAACTGCACAAGCAAACCACATTGAAAAATTTCTCACTAGATATATTAGGCAGCAATCTGAAATGTGGGTGCTGAGAATATACAATTGCTTTCATTTCCTTTTCAGCATGCTAGTAAGGGCCTATTAGGAATTTAGCCTTTTACACATACACACATCTCTTTTGATCCCTCAGATTTGCCCAAAATCAGAAAACTGCACAAGCAAATTTACAGTTGCTTGACTGTGTGCTTTTGCACGCTTATTGGGCAGGGATTTTAAAAAAATACACCAAACAAGGTGAGTGTGCAGCTCTCTGTAGGCATGCCCTATCAGTACTTCATCAGCATAATAGAATCAACTAAATTAGAAGCTGGGGTCAAACACAAAAGGGAAGGCCTACTTGTATGAACTGGAAAGACCAAAGTTGCTCCTCATATACAAATTTGAATATGAGCCGGTGTGGACTACTCCAGTCTAATTTGAATGGGGAAAACATGGATTAACAGCTAAATAATGCTCAAATGTGGACAAGCCCTGTGATCAGATGCAGGCTCCATGGCTTCAACATCAGCCAAACCCTTTTTTCCCCTTCCTCCTCCCTTGCTCTGTTTGCCATTCAGCCCGATGAAGATTTTTGAGAATTAAACATTTGCACACTATTTTGTGATATTTTGGTTGTCCTAAATAAAGGTATTGCTCAAATATGGATTTTGATTTCCCCCCCTTATGGACCAACATAGATGCCTTTACTTTTTACATGTTTCTAATTAGCATTGCAACAGATGAAAGTAAATCCAAGACTGTGAAGTGTAGTAAGAATCCAAAAGTGCAATTACATATCTGAAGTATGTACTTTGAACTATGAATATGAGTAAAATAGAAATGATAAGCATCCGGTTGGAAACAGTGGGGCTCAACCATATTTAATTTTGCCTGGATTGTGCCCCATATTGTCACCATGCAATCAGAGAGTTTTGGGGGTTTTTTTGTGACAAATCTGGTGGTGATGGTGATGGTGATATAAGCCACACTGAGAATATTTACACTGAAGGGTCTAGCTCTCAGTTTCAGTTCAGTACATAATAGTGGCCAGTCCAGAGCAAGTGAGAAAAATGTTTATCCCTCTGTCATAATATTGGAACCCAGGCCATCCAATGAAGCTAAAATTGAAAGATTCAGGCTAGACAAACGGAAGTACTTCTTCATACAGCACATAAACTATTGAATTTGCTACCATAAGATAAAGGTGTAAACTGCATAGATTTCTTTTGTATTTGTCTTAAAATAAATTTTATAATGTATTTACTTTATACATAAATTTATAAATTAATACATCATGATGGCCACCAATATGGATGGCTTTGAATAGGGGTTAGCCAAATTCATGGTAGATAAGGCCCTAAATCGCTGCTAGCGATCCTCTAGGATCCAAGGCCTTATGTCTCTGAATACTCATTGCTGGGAATCACAAGTGGCAAGAATGCTGACGCACTCAGCTTCTGCTACAGGGCACCTCACTGGCCACTGTGAGAACATGATGCTGGACCAGATAGGCCGTTGGTCTGATCCAGCAGGGCTGTTTTTACATTCTTATGTTCTTATGCACTTGCAGTCTGTTTTCATCGCTTGTGGGGACATTAGAAGAGCCCTGCTGGATCAGATCATAGCAGAGGTGCAGAAGGAAGAATGTCTCCTATACACCAAGGCTTTGGAGACTCCCTCAGTGTATGGTTTGCTGCAGGAATGAAAGCTGCATGGACAATAGTAGAATTACTATTATTATTAATTAATTAATTAATTAATTAATATCCTGCCCTTCCTCCTGGCAGGAGCCCAGGGCGGCATGGAATGAAAGAGGAGGCAGACAGAGAGAAAAGATAGCAATTGGGGGAAGATGTGGATTACTGTGAGATCGATGCAGAGAGTCCTATGACCAGATGGAATATAACAGAAAAGAGAGATAGTGAAATCTGTTAGCAAAGTGAGCTGGTGAGCAGCAGCAGCACAGCTGAACTGTGAGCAAGTGTGTGACTTTGCCTGTAGGAGCAGACTTTTATTCTGCATACGATCACTGACGCTTTAGGCTTTGGTAAAATAGTGTTATGGGTTTGGGGGTTGAGATAGATGATTTCTATGAGTCCCCTTCCAGCCTCTGATTTGGAACCCTGCACCTGGAGGTGGGGTCTGCAGCAGAGAAACCTGCTCCACTGGTCAGATGAGTCTCTTTTGTTGATCTAATAGAGTGGCCAGGTTGGCTAATGGGTCTATCAAGTGCCCATTAACTGGCAAATGGGCCAGGGATGTTGAAATAGAAAGAGAAGGGGCAGATGCTTCAGAAACTCAAAAACTATGTTGCAATGGTGACCTCAAAATTCCAGAGAAAGCCACAGATACTATATTCAGACAATGGAGGAGAACATATGTCTCCTACTACCCAGGAGTTTTTGTGTGAACATGGAATTGAGCATCAGACCACTGTACCACACAACCCTGAACAAAATGGCATCTCAGAGAGAAAATTTAGAACTCTTATTGAGATGGTGAGATCAATGCTAGAAGATGCCAATCTTCCACAGAAACATTGGGAAGAAGCGGTGTGTACTGCTACCTATCTGTAGAATCGCTTACCAACAAAAGCAAATGGTAACAAGACTCCATTTGAATTATGGCATGGACGCATACCCAGTTTGGCTCATCTGATCAAAAGTGTACAGTCACATACCACACCAGAAGAGAACCAAACTGGAAAACAGTACAAAAGAAGGAATCTTTGCTGCATATCCTACAAAACAAAAGGGATACAGAATCCTAAATCCCAGAACAGAAAGAAGTGAAATCCATAGGGCTGTCTACTTTGATGAAGGTGAAGGTATATTTCAACCAGAAGGGGCACCATCCCAAGACCATGACAGTGAAGAAGATAAAGTAGAAATACCATACAGTAATGCAGATTACAATGACATGCCAGTACTGGAGGACAATGTGGAATCTGAGCAAGAAGAGGAACCTGCACAGCCAGAAGAGGCAGCAGAGTATCCTGCACCTAGGTGCTCTAACTGCACCAAGAGAGGTGTACCTCCACTGAGACTCTCCTATCTTGCAAGGGCTGATGAACTTTCAGAGCCAGAGGCCTAGAAAGAGAGTGAAACAGCAGTTAAGCATACAACAATCAGGACACTTCTTGTCGCTGCCAACAGGAAGATGCAAGTAGAACATCTAGACATAAAGACTGCAAGAGCACGGAACGACAAGCTGAACCAAATGCTCTTGAAAGAAGGCTTTAAAAGAGGCAAAGCAGACAAATGCCTGTACAGCAGATTCAAGAACAACAGATAAACTTATATTTTGATATATGTAGATAATTTACTACTAGCTTACCAGAGTCTACAAGACAAGCAAGCGTTAGTAAATAGTCTAAACAAGGAAGTGGAAGTGAAATGTCTAGGTGACATCACATACTACCTTGGAATGCAAACTGAAAGAGAGGAAGATGGATCCTGTCTACTGAACCAAAACCAAAAAATTCAAGACCTACTTGAGAGTCTAGGACTGAAGGATGCACATCCAGCACCTACACCAATGGACGTAGGACACTTGAAACCAGACCAGAACAATCAACCCTGGGAAGACAACAAAAGGTACAGACAAGCTATAGGAAAACTCCTATACATCAGCACAATAACTATAGGAGGCTGGGCCGAATGTCCTGTAGGACCCTGCAGAGTTGCGTAGTGGAACTGAGAGTTTTGAGCGAGCTTATGTGTGTGTGTTTGAATCTTTGCTAAGATTCTTCCTTCCCTGCAAATTAGTCAGATAGAGACTTTAAGCTTTAAAATAAGAAATAACTACTTTATTCTGGAAGTACATACTTGATAGGAAAGAGTTCTATATCTAGTGAACTAGCTATGTTGGAGCAGCAGACTCTGATCCCAGGGTCTGCCCTCATGCTGGTTGAGAGGAGAGACAAAGGAAAGATGTCTGCTCCCCCCTTGGGAGAAAGAAAAACTGGTGGAAGGCAGGAAGAAACAGGGATCAACATTCCTTGCATATCAGTCTGCTGACTCTTTCTTCCTGTTAGACTGATATTCTCAGGATGTTGACCACATCTTCCGGCTTCTTCTTCATTCTCTTTAGAGGGAGAGCAGACATCTTCTCTTTGTCTGTCTCTCTCCTCCCAGCATGAGGGCAAGCACTTAGTTAGCTAGATGTAGAACTCTTTCTTATCAAGTATGTACTTCCAGAATAAAGTAGTTATTTCTTATTTTGAAGTTTAAAGTCTCAGTCTGACTAATTCCAGGGAAGGTGTAATCTTCAGCAAAGATTCAAACACACAAAGCTCACTCAGATGCTCAAGTGCCTAATTTCACTAGTCTGTAACAAGGATGATCCTATTGTTATTGAAACTCTTCAGGAGAGCCTCCCCTCCCTGGGGAGGCTAAATAGAAGCTTATGTTTTTAGTTGGGTTTGAGGAAAGACTAAGAACTGGAGACAGGCAGACAGGCTGGCTCCCTGCACCATGGTTTTAGGATGCCTCCTGCAAGCCTGATGGAAAAGCAATATCTACTAGACTGCTAATGCTTTGAACCCTCCATCTTAAGCTCAGGTTGGAATGTGTAAATAAGTCAACCATATTTCATAAAGACACCATAGACTCCACTAACCTTCTTTCCAAGGAAACCAAACCCTAGGCAAGCGCAAGGACACCTGGAGATCTCTCACCGCTCTGAGATTGGGGTGGTGTGCAACATTAGGAAAAAGCTTGTTTATTTAAGGAAATACATACTCGATAGGAAAGAATTTCTAGTTCTGACTAAGTAGCTATGTTGGAGGTGCAAAGGCTAGGCTTGGTCTTTGTCCTCCTGCTTCAAGTGAGAGAGACAAAGCAAGTATGACCTGTCTCTTCTAGAGACCAAGAAGGAGAAGGAAGGAGGAGCCAGAAAGTGTGGTCAGCATCCCTAAAAGGTATCAGTTTACAGAAAGGAAGATTTAGCGTTCAGGAAACATAGGCTGTAGCTTAGATGGAAAGATTATGAGTCCATTAGTCTTTGGTAATGACGGTCTCAGGAGAGAGCATCTTCCATGCTGGCTCTCCCAGAGATAAAAGTAGTAGCAATGGTGGATATGCAGGAATCTGCTAATATCCAGGACAAAGGAGAAGGAAGCCAGGTAACTAACCCCACCCATTAGGAAGTTACATCATGGTAAACAGGTACATAGGGATATCCCCCCAAATATCCCTTAAAGGGAACATCTCCCTTTTTACAAGGCAACACGCAAGTTGGCTTATTCTAACATTTTCAACAAAATCAATTGTATAGACACTTCTGTAAAGAGAAGAGATTCATGCGGTTCATAGAGAAAGAGGATTGGTAACTTAGTTTAAATGAAAGGAACAAAGGACACAGCTCAGTGGCAGAGCATCTGCACTGCAGGCAGGAGGTCCCTGGTTCAATCTCTGGTATCTCCAGGTACGGGTTGGGATGGGAATATCCACTGACTGAAACCCTGTAGAGCATGGTTAAGGTGTTGTACTATGACCTGGGAGACCAGGATTCATATCCCCACACAGCCATAAAGCTCACTGGGTGACCTTGGGCCAGTCACTGCTTCTCAGCCTCATAGGGTCGCCATAACTCGGAATTGACTTGAAGGCAGTACACTGCCGGAGAGTGTGGACATTGCTGAGCTAGATGGACCAATGGCCTTACTCAGGATAAGGCAGCTTTCTATGTTCCTATTGTTATGGAAATGTGCATATATGCAGAGATCCTCAGCATCTGAGCTGCGTGCGTGCGTACCAGTGTGTGTATTTACCTAAATAGCAGGCTTTTACCCTACATTCAAATCACTGAGACTTAAGACTGAGAAAAATAAGAAGCTACTTTACGTTTAGAAATATATAGTAGATAGGAAAGGCATACCTAGTTCTAGCTAACTGAGTTGGAGGTGCAATGACCAGATGTGGGTATTGCCCTCATGGCTCAGGAAAGAGACCAAAGACAGAGATGTCTCCTCTCTCGCAGACAGTCAAAGAAGAAAAGAGAAGGAAAGAGAGGAAGGAGGAGGGGCAGATAAGCTTCCCTAAGCATATCAGTCTGCCACAGAGGGAAGTTAGGTAGAGAAGAGCACAGGTAAAGGTAGGCAAGCCTAGCCACCTGGAGGATCTTAATTCTATCCTCCTCCTGGAATATAAACAAAAGAACCCAAAGGGGAGCTGCTCTTTCCCCACTTGCAGCACCTATGATTTGGAGTTGGGCATTAACAGTGAGGTACTCAAGATTATTCAGTATGGTGAAAAACCAAGCAAACTGGCACCAGACACACTTTTCCAAAATGGGTGAGCAGACTACAAAGCAGGGGATGAATGTCAATGTAAATAAGTGTAAAAGTGATAGAAAATGGAATAAAATTAATAAATAAATAAAACCTAACCACTTATAAAGAAGCAGAAATGACTGTGGCTCTCCAGAAAATAGATCTTGGGGTTTGGGGGCCTATTTTACTGGAAAAGCCCTCAGTATATGGGCTAGCAGTGGAAAGGGCAAGATATGCATTAGGAAAGGAATTGAAAATAGTTCTTTAAGGAAGGGACATCCTTCCTGTAGTGGTTTCTACATAGCTAAGGGACTTCCTGTTGTTGTGTAAATTTTGTATATTTGTTAAGCAGAGAACAGAGGTCTGAAATGCGTGTGTGCCAGTGTGTGCTTTTACCTAGGAAAGCAGGCTTGTACCCTGCATTGAGATCACTGAGACTTAAGACTTAGTAAAATAAGAAAAGCTACTTTATTTATAGAAATGCATAGTAGATAGAAAGGCATACCTAGTTCTAACTAACTAAGCTGGAGGTGCAACGCCCAGGCTTGGGAGTTGCCCTCATGGCTCAAGAGAGAGAGAGAGCAGAGACAAAGGTGTCTCCTCTCTAGAAGAGAAGAGAGGAAAGGGTGGAAGGAGGAGGGGCAGATCAGCTTCCCTAAGACATATCAGTATAAGTCAGAGCATCACAGGTAAAGATAATCAAGCCTATCCATCTGGAGGACCCTAACTGGAACATAAACAAAAGTGTTGGAAGTGGGGCAAGAGCAACTCCTGTTTTGCTCTTTTGTTTATGCTCCAGAAGGGAGGTAGAGCTAGGGTCCTCCAGATGGATAGGCATGTTTACCTTTACCTGTGATGCTCTGACTGACTTCCTTCTGTCGCCTACATCTTTGGGGAAGCTTACCTGCCCCTTCTCCTTCTGCCCTTTCCATTCCTTTGTTCTCCAACTGTCCCGGAGAGAGGAGACATCCCTTTATCTCTGCTCTCTCCAAGCATGGGGCTAACTCCCGCACCTGGGCGTTATGCCTCCAACTTAGTCAGTTAGTTAGAACTAGGTATGTCTTTTCTATCTACTATGTATTTCTACAAATAAACTAGCTTTTCTTATTTTACTAAGTCTCCAATCTCAGTGATCCTGAAGCAGGGTAAAAGCCTGCTTTCTTAGGTAAACGCATGCACACGCTGGCACACTCACATTTCAACATCTGCTGTTACTCTGCTGCTGCGGTGTTGCTTTAAACTAAATTAAGCACACAAATTACACACAGTGCAACAAAAAGAACAAAACAGGGGTTGCTCTTGCCCCACTTCCAACACTCCCTAGGTACACTGAGGTATATGAAAGTTTGCAAATTAAAAGAATGACGAAGTTTTGAAAATAAACCTCCCAAAATTGCAAGACAAGAACCTGTGGTTCCAGAAGGCATGAAAAGCTGAAGTATCAGTTGAGGTGGGAAAATGAACTTAAGGTTGTGTATTGTAAGAAGATTGTTGTACAGACAGAAGCTGTAGGTGACATTCGCAGATTACCTCTTAAATGCCATGTTCTTAGAAAAGAAGTAGCTACCCTGTGACAGAACAGGTGGGTTGATGGGGTGAAGAAGAGAGAATTAGTCCGCTCAGGCCCCTAACAGCTTATAGTAAGTACACATGGGACAAAATGTTGCTCTTTAGAGTGGACTTATTCAGGGTTACCATGTACTTTTCCAGGATACTCCATTCCATTTCCTCTCTCCTCTCCCCTTTTCTCATCCCCTCCTAACATTCTTACACCAGAGTGTAATCATACCCTTTTTATGCCTCTTACGGCTGTTTCCCTTCTCCAAACCTTTGGTTTCCCAGGGATGGTGCAATTTTGCCTAAATAAAGATTGACACTTGGAGAATGAGGTAGGCTCCTGGAAGAGGGGAGGATTAATGTATGTTGTTTAAAGTACCCTCTCTTTCCTCATTCTCCAGTTCTGCACCCCCTCCACACACAAAACGGACCCCCTAATGCTGTAGGAACTTAGGAAACTGCCTTATAAGCCGGGTCAGACTATTGGTCTGGCAGCAGCTCTCTCTCTAGCAGCAGAAAAAGATCTTTCTTTCCAATTCCCTGCCTTCTTTTAACACTGCAGGGCAAGGCTTCAGTGGAGTGGGAAAGAAAAAAGCTGCCCTTTCTCTCCTCCCAATTCTGAATCTTTCTCCCATCCCTCCACAAGAGCTCAAAGCTCCTGTTCTCAGCCGGCTGCAGCCCAGAGCCCTGGACAGGAGAGCTCCTCTTAGGGGCTGAAAGAAAAGCGCTGCTGGATCAGGTCAAAGGCCCATCTAGTCCAGCCTCTGGTTCTCCCAGTGGCCAACCAGCAGGTAGCAGAACCTGAGCACAACAGAACGCTCCCCCTCTGCAATTCCTAGCAACTGGTACTATATTCAGGGATGTTGTTAAGGGGTCTAAGCCCCCAGTCTTTCGTGTAGGGCTCTCGGATTCCTGTCTGTTTCCCTCTCTTATTTTATTTTTACTTTGCTTACAGGGCAACTGAGCACACTGCAAAATGCAGTGCTGGTGAGACCATAGCTGCCCACCATTTCAGTTTGCCATCTATACATATAAATTAGTGCATGTAAATTTTATGCAAATTTGAGTCATAGCCCTGGATTCCAAGTCCTTTAACCTTTGATTGTACCCTTTTGCTGTCCTATCCTATTCACCAGCAGGAGTGACTAAAGAGTGTCTCCCTAGCCTCCCTAGACTAAAGAGTGTCTCCCTCAATTGTGAGCAGGCTGGGCTGAGACACAGCAACTGGGCCACCAGGTACCCAGTGGGAGGTTTAACCTACTCCCCTTTTTTGATGTTCTAATTTAAAACACGCAGGGAGCTTCTTACGCCGGGGGAGCATTAACAAAAATGCAAGCCCACTGCTGCAATCTGTGTGATACAGGCTGGCATTCTTTAATCTATTTAACGCAGCCCAGCTCTAATTACTCTGGAATAAAAGGGGTGTGATCTTGGGTGTATGCCTCACTGGCAAGCAGTCGGCACTAATGCCCATGCACTAGACCCAGCTTTGCTCAAATGCTAAAGCATACCAAACAAGGAGATCAGACTCTTACTTGAGTTGGTTGCATGGTGGGGCTATTGTAAGTGCCAGTAATTTTGATATTTATGTGAAATGAGAGCCAAAACAGCCCACAACTTGATACCCTGGAAAAATAGAGCCAGTGATGACAGCTTCAAGTGTCCTGTCATGAAAATGCAGCAATTCTTCCCCTGGCAAGTCATCTCGGGAGACAGATTGTGCTCATTATTTCCAGAATATGCATAATCAGCCCATTCCGTATGTTCAATGGAAGGGAATTTGGTATCTAGCCCAGAATAAGGCTCTGCATCATGTTTCATGGAAGAAAATTCTCCTGAGGTCAAGTGTGCATGCCATTGCCATCATGAAGCCCAATTCTATGCATGTTTACTCAGAAGCACTGAGTTCAGTGAGGTTTACTCCCAAGTATGTTATGATTGCTACCGTATTTTATGAATGCTGTTAGAATGAGAACGTAAATGGCCTATACTGTATTTGTGTGTGTGAGTGCATATATATGCACATGTCAATATTTTTATATCTATATAAATCTGAATATGACTTATCGATCTTATATTCTCACTGCAAAGCGGTACCCAGCATTCATAAAATAAGGTCGCAATCGTAATATATTTGGGAATAAGCCCCACTGAACTCAATACCGACATTTGCTTGTATTTATTCACTTGGGAAGTGACAACGCTGTACTATATATATGTCTACTCAGAAGTCTACTCTCAAGTAAGCATGTATTGGATTTCAGCCGAAGTTTCCCTGATTTTGCTAGGATTTAATTTCACATTGCATGTGCAAAAGCAGAGTCCCAAGTCATTGTCCTATGGCTTGGCTTGGAGGTTTAGGGATCATTGGCAATGAAGTGCAGCTGGCTGACCTGAAACTAAACTTTGGAAATGGGAGGCCACAGCAAGGAGGGATGATCGTGAAAATGTAAGTCATTCAGAGCAAGGACGGTTTGGAGAAAATAACACCATCAAGCTCCGCCTTCTTTTTTGGCATTGGTTTTGAATGAATACAGGTGGTTAGTCAAAAGAAAGGTTTTTAAACTGATCTCATACTTCTTTTTTAAATTTGAGAAAGATGTGGCGGAGGGGTGAGTGCGAAGTAGCTTTTGTCCCTTAGAGCAGCTGCGGAGAGCAATTTTCATCAGAACAACGGTTGGAAAGGGTTAACCTCTTCTCCTGTCCTGCTCCCACTCTGCACGGTGGTAGTTCCAATTCGGATCAGTCCCCTTGGTGGCAGCTGTTTGACATAGGGCATCCAGACCAAGGGATTCAAGGAAAATGCACCATCAAATAACGTCTGGTGTGACCTCAAGGAAGCACACTAGTGAAGCCCATCTTTAGTGAAATACATGGCAGGAAGCTGAAGAACCTAGTTTTCCTCGATTTAAATCAGAGACTTTGACTGCACCCAGGTTGCAAACAAGCTTGCATTAGGCTAGTAGCACATATTGGAATATATGTGGTTCAACTCCAACTTGTGGGTTGAGGCTGCATGGGGTTAAAAAGAGTAGCTAGAGAGGAAATATTCTACAAAGCAAAAAGGATACAGAATCCTAAATCCCAAAACAAAGAATTGAAATCCAAAGAGCTATCTACTTTGATGAAGGTCAAGGTGCATTCCAACCAGAAGGGGCACCACTCCAAGACCATGACAGTGAAGAAGATAAAGTAGAAATACCATACAGTACTACAGATTACAGCAACATGCCAGCACTGGAGGACAGTGAGGAATCAGAGCAAGAAGGGGAACCTGCACAGCCAGAAGTGGCAGCAGAGAGTCCTGTACCAAGATGCTCTAACCGCACCAACAGAGGTGTACCTCCACTGAGACTGTCCTACCTGGCAAGAGCTTATGAACTTCCAGAGGCAGAGACCTGGACAGAGATTGAAACTGTAGTCAAACATACAACAATCAGGACACTCCTGAGTGTTGCTGCCAACAAGACGATGCAAGCAGAGCAACTAGAAATAAAAGCTGCTAGAGCATGGAATGACAAACTGAACCAAATGCTCTTGAAACAAGGCTATAAAAGAGGCGAAGCAGACAAATGCCTGTATAGCAGATTCAAGAACAACAAATGGACTTATATCTTGATTTATGTAGATGATTTACTACTGGCTTATGAGAATCCATAAGACAAGCAAGAGTTAGTAAATAATCTAAGCAAGGAAGTTGAAGTGAAATGTCTAGGTGACATTACATATTACCTTGGAATACAAATTGAAAGAGAGTATGATGGATCCTTTCTTCTAAACCAAAAACAAAAGATTCAAGACCTACTTGAGAGTCTAGGACTGAAGGATGCACATCCAGCACGTACACCAATGGACGTAGGATACTTGAAACCAGACCAGAACAATCAACCCTGGGAAGACAACAAAAGGTACAGACAAGCTATAGGGAAACTCCTATACATCAGCACCAAAACCAGACCAGACGTGGTCATAGTAGTGGGATACCTTTGCAGAATAACCAGCTTGCCAACCAAGAAAGACTGGGAAGCAGTCAAGAGAGTGGCAAGATATCTGAAAGGCACTGCAAACTTAAAACTAAAGCTATCAGCTACTCGAGATCCTAAACTTCTAGGATATGCTGATGCTGACTGGACTGGAGACACCAAAGATCGTAAGTCAACCAGTGGAAACTTGTTCTACTATGGGCAGTCACTTATCTGCTGGACAAGTCAAAAGCAAGAGACTGTAGCACACTCATCTACTGAGTCTGAGTACATATCAGCTGATGAGGCATGCAAGGAAATGCTGTGACTACGCAAGCTTCTACGAGACTTGGGCATATCTGAACCAGAGCCTATCAGAATACTTGAGGACAATCAAGCCTGCATAAGACTCGCAGAATCAGAAGGGCAAAGTTCTTGCATGAAGTACATTGATGTGAAGTTCCACTACCTAAAGGACATAAGGGAGAAAAGACTTCTAGAGATGACCTGCTGTCCAGCAGAAGAGATGACAGCTGATGCTTTGACCAAACCATTGGGCAAAGTCCAACACCAGAAGCTACGAGGCAAGATGCACCTTGTAGAATGAACCAAGTTCTTGTTGAGAAGGGGTGTTGGAATATATGTGGTTCAACTCCAACTTGTGGGTTGAGGCTGCATGGGGTTAATAAGGGTAGCTAGAGAGGAGACCTATTGGTTGCTAGGCTATACCTGTCCTTTGATCTCCTGCTGTCTCTTCCTTCCCGCTAGAGTAGACTGATATGCAAAGGATGTTGATCACAACTCCACCCCTCCTTCTTACTTCTTCTTTCTCTTGAGAGGGAGCAGACATATTCCTTTGTCTCTCCCTCTCCTCCAAAGCATGAGGGCAAGCACTGGGCTCAGTGTTTGCAGCTCCAACTTAGCTAGTTAGCCAGATACAGGACTCTTTCCTATCAAGCATGTACTTCCAGAATAAAGTAGTTATTTCTTATTTTAAAGCTTAAAGTCTCTGTCTGACTAATTTGCAGGGAAGGTAGAATCTTAGCAAAGATTCAAACACACACACATGTAAGCTCGCTCAATACTCTCCGTTCTGCAGCACTACGCAACTCTGCTACGCATCTCAGTAGAGAGAAATTCCGACACATATTATCATGACTGTCTATGCACTCACGACACAATAAATTTGATAGCCTTTTAAGGTGCAACAGGACTTTTTGCAGGCTCTGCTACTAATAGCAGCCCGCTTCCAAAGGGAACAGAGGCCGTGGTTTCTAGTCTCAGGAAGATCTCCTTTTACAAAGCAGAAAGACAATGTATTGTTGTCTGCTATTGCTATCTTAGTTAACTTGGAGGACGGATACTTAACCCAAGTGGCAGGTTTGAAGCCCCAGCCTAAAACCCCTTCAGCTGGAAGAAAGTCCCACAGAAAGGAAGCGATGTCTCAGGGTTAAGTGAGAAACGCCTGCTGACCGATCGCAGTCCGAACTTGCGCAGCTTGAGCAAAGGCCAGGAACTCTGAAAGAAGCTTTAGCTAAATTAAAACCCTAAGGACTCCTGACATTAGGCAGCGTGTAGTGAACAGCTCAGGGAGCTGGTTACGAGTGCCATTAGAGAGCAACCGATTGCTTGGTCGTCCTGTTATTAAACGCAGGCGAGGTAGCATTAAAATGGAGCCACAATAACCCACTCTAAGTTCAAAATCAGAACAATTTTTCTCATTGTCTTGCTGATCTTCGCGTCAGATGTTTCATGTGCGTGTGTGTGGAATAATATGAAGCTAAATCGAAAGAAGGCAAGGAGAGCCCAGCTGCACCAGACCAGAGGCCCATCTAGTCCTGCATTCCGTTTCCCACGGTGGCCAGCCAGATGCTACGAGAAGCCCGCAGCCACAAGCAGCACATGAAAGCAGTAGTTCGCTCTCGCTCTTATTCCCTAGTGACCGGTATTCAGGACTAGCAACCGTTAATAGCCTTATCCTCCATGACATGCCTAATCCCCTTTTAAAAACTATTTAGCCGCGCAATCCTGCACGTGTCTGCTCAGAAATAAGCCCCGCTGAGTTCAACGAGACGTACTCCCGAGGAAGTGTACAGGATTGCAGCCTGAGTTTGGCGGCCATCGGCACTGCTTCTTGTGGTGGCAAATCTTCAAAAGCAGCGCTAAAACTACCCCTTGATATGATCCTGGGAGGTCTGGAGCCCATCAGCCAGCAAGCTGCAGGGACTGGCTCTTGTCTTCCGCGACCTTGCTTTCATCTGCTCTTTGAAGCGTCTGTATATTCTCTCGTGCGCACGCGCGCACGCTCACACACACCGCTGTTGTAGTTATGTGCCTTCAAGTCGACTACGACTTATGGCGACCCTATGAATCGGTGACCTCCAATAGCATCCCTCGTGAACCACGCTGTTCAGATCTTGTAAGTTCAGGTCTGTGGCTTCCTTTGTGGAATCAATCCATCTCTTGTTTGGCCTTCCTCTTTTTCTACTCCCTTCGGTTTTTGCCTAGCCCAGCTATAACAAGCGCCTTTTAAAAGCATGAATCATAGGAGACAAGGCTTCCGTTTGTCAAAATCATTCAATACAGATCCCCAGAGGGAAAAGAGAGTTAAAAAAGACCCCACACTGTTCTTCTCTCCTCTCCGCCCCTAAACTATTTAACCCCGGGGAAATGTTTAGCTGAGTGTAAGGAACAGTTTCTGACTGACGGCCTCTCCGTGTGTGTATGAAACTTGGGTTTGTTTTAAGCAGATATCTGGCCAGACCGAAGAGGATGCAACCCAGTTGACAGCGTCATGTGCCCTCATTCAAAAATGCGGCTCTCTCGCAGCCCTTTCCTCCTCTTTCCTGGCAACGCCGATCTCCTCCATTTAGATGATTACCAGCCAGCCAAGCGGGCCTTCCCTCTCCCTGGGGCTTCTAAGTCTTCGTTCCAGCAGCGGACGTCTCTCTCCCTCCTCCTCTCCTTCTCTACGAAGGCGCTGCTCTCTTGGAAAGCGACCGAGGCGAATTTCGCAGCAAATGGGGAGGTCAGATCGTGATCCGTCTCACTTTCTCGCAGCCAGCACTTCTTCCTTGGTCTTTCATGGGAAAGAAAGGCAGAGGCTCCCTTTCACGTTTCTGGAGAGAAGGAGGGAGGCAAGTTTCCATAAGGTCCAAAGAACCGTATCCGCGATTAAAGTGCAAAAAAGAAAAGAAAAATAATTGCATTTTAGGAGCGCCTTGTTATTTTCTTCTCCCCATTGTCAGCGTAATCTTATGTCGGTTTATTCAGAAATGAACCGCTCTGCAGTCAGTGGGATTTAATCCATTTGATTATAGTAACAATAGTTACTCCTCTGTGTAAAACCAGAGACATGTAGAGAATCAGCTAGTTGGCCAGAAACATAAATGCTCCTAAGGTGTAATTGTATATGGGAGTACTAAGGAGTAATTGTATCTGTTATGTGTCAGCAGAGAATTTAGCTCAAGCGCTATGTGATTTACAATACAGGTGGGTGATAGCCAGGCCACCTTGGAGGACTATCTCTCTATCTTCTCTCAGGCCTGCAAAAATAACCAAATGGGAGTTGCTCTTGCAACATTTCCATCAGCAACCACCTCAGAAATGAAGACCCTGTATACAGACCCTCAGTCCGATCTACTGCCCACATAACTAGAAATGCTGGCTTGATTGTTGCGCTGTGCGTGTTTCTGTGTGCTTAATTTCGTTTAAAGCAACACCACAGCAGCAGAGTAACAGCAGATGTTGAAATGCAAGTGTGCCAGCGTGTGTGTGCATTTACCTAAGAAAGCAGGCTTTTACCCTGGATCAGCATCTCTGAGACTGGAGACTTAGTAAAATGAGAAAAGCTACTTTATTTATAGAAATACATTGTAGATAGAAAGACATACCTAGTTCTAATTAACTAAGTTGGAGGTGCAAAGCCCAGGCTTGGTAGTTAGCCCCATACTAGGAGAGAGAGCAGAGACAAAGGGATGTCTCCTCTCTCCCTGACAGTCGGAGAAGAAAAGGAAGTGGAAAGGGCGGAAGGAGGAGGGGCAGGTAAGCTTCCCTAAAGACGTAACAGTCTAGAGCAGCCTTTCCCAACCAGTGTGCCTCCAGATGTTGTTGGACCACAACTCCCATCTTTCCTGACCATTGACAATGCTGGCTGAGGCTGATGGGAGTTGTGGTCCAACAACATCTGGAGGCACACTGGTTAGGAAAGGCTGGTCTAGAGACAGAAGGAAGTCAGTCAGAGCATCACAGGTAAAGGTAAACAAGCCTATCTGTCTGAAGGATCCTAGCTCTATCTCCCTTCTGGAGCATAAACAAAAGAACAAAACAGGAGTTGCTCTTGCCCCACTTCCAACATCCCTTCTCAACGAGTGTTTGGTTCAGTCCTTGCAATGTCTGACTTTGCCCAACGCCTCTGTGAGAGTGTCTGCAGTCGTGTCTTCTGTTGGACAACACTCCATCTTGAGCAGTCCTCTGCAGTAGGTGGGTGCTTCACGCCTATGTGCTTGGTGCGTGAACTCACGTCTTCTGACTCCAAGAGTCTGTTGCATCCTTGCCTGCTTCCCAGTCTCTTTTGGTTAGCGAGCTGGTTTTTCAGCACAGGTATCCCACCTCTACCGCCACATCTGGCTTGGTAACAGTACTGATATACAGACTTTTCTTTAGCATTTGGCTTTTTCTTGAATGTTCTCTTGTAGCCTGCAGCTTTCCTTCCTTGAGGAAGCTTGGTTGGTGTCCAAGTTTCACTTTGGTGAAGAGATTCCAGCTCTTCCTTGGCTGGCTGCCTCCACCTCTCAGCTTCGGCTTTGGGTAAGGCATCAATCTCCAGGTCTCTGGTTCTGGAAGTTCATCTCTTGTGAGGTAAACAAGTCTCACTGGTGGTACACCTTTGTTGGTGCGTTCAGAGGTTCTGGGTGCTGGCGCTTCGGCTGCCCCTTCTGGCTCTGTTGCCTCTTCTGGCTCAGACTCCTCACCTTCCTCTGCAGGTATATTGTTATACCTTCTGTGGTGGAAGAATAACTCAGCTTCTTCCATTTTGCTGTCATCTGTTTGGTATATTAATAATAATAATATGTGGGAGCCTTGGGATGCAACTCAGCTAGATGGGTGTGCATAGGTTAAAGTACACACGAAGAGGAAAACTTCCAAACTTCCTAGATTGTCTTTCTGACCTAAGGTTCTTTTAGGATTGCTTATCTGTTACCTGACTCCTTCCTTCTTCATCATCCAGCCTCGGCAGAGGAGACATCTTTCCTCTGTCTCTCTTTCTCTGTCCTATAGAGGTGAAGGAGTAGGCATGGCTCCTTGCATCTCCAACTTTGCAAGTCAAAATGAGGAACTCTTTTCTGTTTAAGTAAGTACGTCCAATAATAAACCAAGCATTCTTATTTTCCCTAACAAAAGTCTCTGTGTGAATGAAATCAAAGGGAAAGACTACGCATACAGCATTCAATATACAGCCACTTTCCAGGCTATATGTGCTAACTCTGCTAAATTAATGCAACACTGTATCTCTCTAGTTTATATGTTCAGGACTAGATAATTCTTATTGCACTACCTGGAAGTTTGTTCCATTGCTAAAAGTTTGTTGGTTTAGCAAATACATGCTGTGTCTTGACCCTTCCTGTTCCATTGCTTTTTCAGAGCTTTCCCATTTTACACTGTGTGGGTGGGGGCTGGTTAAACCCTCCAGCATTGGGATATGTCTAGCAACCATAGTCCAGGGCAAATCTAGTTTAAATTAAACCCAAAACTTATTTCACTGAATTGCTGACAGGGTGACTTGTACCCAGATCTCCATGACCCATAGGCTCCAATTCCTAGACTCCCTGTGCAGATTTGACATTCACCTTGGTGCACGGAGAGTTTCCTTGAAAAAACTGTGCTATATAACTTAGTAACATGTTTTTCTTAGATGCAATGAAAGTCTTTTTCATTATTAAGGCCATGATGCAGCCAAAGTCTAGTACTTTTGACCAGACTGGGATTTCAGTGGGAGATATGTAAGCATGTCCCCATCTTTCCCATTTGAATCAACTGGGCCAAAAATGCTTAACTTTGGCTGGATAGTGAACATAGGAACTACCTTACCCAAAGTCAGACCATTGATTCATCTAGCTCAATATTGCCTACACTGACTGGCAGTGGCTCTGCAGGGTTTCAGACAGGAGGCATTCCCTGTCTTGCCTGGAGATGCCAGGGATTGAACGAGGGATCTGCTGGATGCCAGGCAGATGCTCTACCACTACCCTAATTTCCTTCCTTCCCTCCTTCCCTCCTTCCCTCCGTATATTCATGAGTATATCCATGTTTTACAGGCGTACCTTGTGTTTACATAGTGGTGGAAGCATTTCACCTAGTGGCATATTCAGTTCTCCATGTTGGAAAACCCAAAGATAAACTCCTCAGCAATCTGCATTTCTACCATTTTATGCCAGCCATTAAGGAGCAGGGCAGGGTGTTGTGGCCTGTGTGTTTCAGTGGTGACTAATAGGGCAAGTGCATGTCGAAGGATTCAAAGAAGAGAGCTTGAGGCATGGAAGGAGGTCAAGGAAGGGTTTCTAGATAATGGCGGCCTCATACAAGTCACAAAGCAGGCAATTAGACCAGCATCTTCAGTTGAGCTAATAGGGCAAGAGAGTGTGAAAGTAAATAGAAACTGACACAGGAATGTTCCATACCAGACAGGACTTCATGGGCAGAAAGAGAGAACTTGAATTTCACATAGGAGAGATAAAGAAGATGCTTACAAAGATTTTGAACTTTTACAATGGTTGTAGACAGATGATTTGCAGTTTCATGCAGTGAAGATGGAAATCTGCATTTTATCAGGTCCCATTGAAATGAATGGGGGAAAGTCAGTTTCAGTCTTGCTACAACAGCGGAATTAAACTGTAAAATTGACCATTTCTCAGCAGGGCTTTTGACAGCTTGGAGAACATCTGAGCCCTGATCCAGATGTTACCTGGACCCTCTGCATAGTGCAGGAGTAACATGTCCCCTCTGTTCCACCACACAGATGACATACCATATGATAAAATAAATAAGACAAGCCCTGCTGGATCAGACCAAAGGCCCATCTAGCCTAGCATTCTGCTCCCCTAGTAGCCACAATAATGCCTCTGCAAAGCCCACAAGCAGGAAATGAGTTGTAAATTAGCAGGGAATTTAGTTAAGGTCAGTGGAGTTAAGCAGCATGTGCTGTGTGATTTACCTTAAAGGAGCAGGATGTTACCCTTTGTTCAAATCACTGAGACTTTAGAATTTGTAAAAATAGAAAAGATATTTAATTTATAGAAATACATAGTTGATAGGAAAGGCATAACTACTTCCAATTAACTAAGATGGAGGTGCAATGGCCAGGCTTTCACATTGCCTCATGCTTCCAGAGAAAGGAACAAGCACAAAGATGTCTCCTTTCTCTCAGCTGAATGGTGTTAACACATGGGTCTATTGGGAACCTGAGTGAGCAAACCTGCCACCCAGGTGTCCCCTTAAACACACCTCCTTGGGAGGAGGGGGATCTTTTGCTAGGGACAAACCAAGCGCTTTGTCCTGAAATGTGCCTAAATAGTGTATGCATAACACAAGAAAAGCAGGTCCAAACCAGACTAAAGCAAAGCTTTCTTTCATTGAGAAAAAAGAGAATAGTGATACAAAATTACTGGGTGTGTAACAGAATTACTCATTATTACACTAATCTATTTGTAACTCTAAATTAAAGACATAAAAGGTCCCTACTGCTATAAGGAATGACAGGTAGCAGATATTACCTATCCTAGGCCCAGCTGAAGTGATGTGCTGAGACCAAAAAGCAGGAAGAAACCACTTTGCCTCACGATTTGCACTGAGACACAGACTCCGTTCCTGATCTGTGGCCTTCACTGTGTTCCTTGTTGGAATATGTGGTTCAGCTCGAACTGGTGGGTTGGGGCTGCATGGGGTTAAAAAGGGTAGCTAGAGAGGAGACCTCCTGAATGCTAGGCTAATACCTATCCTTTGATCTCCTGCTGACTCTTCCTTTCTGTTAGACTGATATTCTCAGGATGTTGACCACATCTTCCAGCTGCTGCTTCTTTCTCTTGAGAGGGAGAGCAGACATCTTCTCTTTATCTATCTATCTCCTCCCAGCATGAGAGCAAACACTAGGCTTAGTGTTTGCATCTCCAACTTAGCTAGTTACCTAGTTGTAGAACTATTTCCTATCAAGTATGTACTTCCAGAATAAAGTAGTTATTTCTTATTTTGAAGCTTAAAGTCTCTTACTAATTCCAGGGAAGGTGTAATATTTAGCAAGGATTCAAACACACAAAGGTCACTCAGATGCTCTCTAACTTTGCTACTCTGCAACATTCCATGAGCATACAGTTATACATATTGGAGCTCAGATTGCCATCATGGGTCTCAAACCCTGCTGTTAAATACACTTTCTATCTTACAAATCAACATAAAAATGACGGGTCTGGGTATGCAGTGATCTTATGTTGTGTATGTATTTCTTGCTGACACTTAAAAAAACTAGTTCTGCTTTCTAATGCTATCTTTGAACAGTGGGATTGTTTATTTATTTATTTATTTAATTTGTGTCCCGCCCCTCCTCCCAGCATGCCCTGTTCTGCTGGGCATGGAGGAAATCAACCAAGAAATGAGATAACATTTAATTCAGGGTCTTCATGTTCCTCTGACAGTGCCAAAAGATGGTCCCTGCTTTTTGTCAGGGCCGGCACCAGGCATGACTGGGCCCTTGGGTGCCAGCCTCCCTCAGGCCCCCTGCTCCCAGCCCCCCCTACAGACTGTGTGAGACTGCTCCACCTACCTCTTCTCTCTTTCTGTGAATGCCCTGCATGCTGAGCATGCAGGTCGCTGCCATCAACAAAGATGGCAGTGGAGGCTTCTCCAAAGGGCTGTCAGCTCTTCACTGAGACAGCAGTGTCGGTGGGGGTGCAGGCAGGGCTGGAGATTCCTTGGTAATTGCCAGGCCATAAGTCGTCAGCCGGCAGCTTGGCTATAAATCTGCCAGGCTAGCAAGGAGGAAGCAAGATGAGGGCAGAGACCGTTCAAAGCTTACGTGCCAAGCCAGAAATCCAGAAGAGACGTCAGTGAAGGTCCGGGTCAGTTTTCCAAGAGATCAGGCCAAGTCAAGGTTCAGGGGATAGGAAGACACACAGTGGTCACGCCTGACATTGTAGTCAGCAACAAGCTGAAGCCAAGGTTTGACTTTTAAGGAGCAGGTTTGTCAGCAGGTGTGAGCCTTCAGCGTTTTGGCCTTAAGTGGACAGGCCTGCCCCTCTTCTGCCTGACCTTCTGCTGTCTATGTTCTGCAGGTGAGGGGGGAGTCTCCTGTTCACTGCCTGCGTCTGGCTGAAGGGCTTCAGCTGTGTCTGGGGTGCTCTGCAGCTGAGGGGGAGAAGGAGCTGGGTTCTCAGGCGTTTCCTCCATTTCTCCTTCTGGGTCTGCTGCTGTTACTCCTGAGTCATCCTCATCTGATGAGTCCTCTGACGGGGCCATGACAGGGGCTGATACCCCAACCACCATCTTTGTTGATGGCATGCAAGCACACTACGCTGCATGCAAGCACACTACGCTGCATGCAAGCACACTACGCTGCATGCAAGCACACTACGCTGCATGTAAGCACATGCCTGCCATCAATCAAGATGGTGGTAGGGGGACCAGCACCTTAGAGAAGCCTCTGCTGCCATCTTGGTTGATGGCAGCTGCGGGCACAGCACACAGGGCATTCACACAATGGGAGGAGAGGTAGGTGGAGTGGGTGGGCACTGCGGGACTGCACAGTTTGTGTGTGGGGCCCTGGGAGCTCCATCTCTGCAATCTGTGGCAGGTTTGGGAGTTGACCCTGCCGAGGATCGCAGAAGAGGAGCGCTACCCCCATACTGTAAGGAGGGGCCCTTCAGGGGCCCCTGTGGGCCACAAGGGCCCTTGCCAGGGCCCGAGCTGGCCACCCTTTGGCGCCAGCCCTGCTTTTTGTCCTCATTTCACAGTACTTATTGTTCGGTATTATAAAAATACCAGAGAGAAATAGGAACTAATTTGGTTGGTCCTATTTCTTAGCAGAGATATAAAAATACAAGCAGCAGAATGAGAATAAACCAGCCCCACCTTTCTCTATATAAAAAACAACAGACACAATCTGCCTCGGATACTGGCATCTGCTTGATCTCCTCCCAAGTCGATGGTTCTCTGGGTAGCACCGACTTTATGAGGTAGGACAGGCGTAGAGGTGGTACACCTTTGTTGGTTCGCGATGAGGATCTGGGAGCTTGTTCTGGGATCTGGTCTAGCTCTGCAGCATCTTACAGTCCAGTCATCTCATCATTTTCATCTGTGTCTGTACCTCTCTCAGCCTCATCATCACTTTCTGCAATCTCTGCCTCTTCCTCTTGTTCAAGGCTTGGATCAGATTGTGCAGATATCTGTGATGTCACTGGTATTTCGTATGTGGGTACTGGCATATCTATAAGAGATTGGACGTGGTGTCCTTGCTCTTCTGAGAAATCTAGCACAGTCCCTCTTTTGTCAGCTCTGCTTCGTTCATTGAAGTAGACAACGTGTCTTGTGCTGACTTCACCTGTCTTTAGATTCATAACTCTGTAGCCTTTGCTACCAGGAGCATATCCTATCAAAATAGTCTGTTCTGTTCTAGCATCTAGCTTCTGCCTCTTTTGTTTTGCTATGTAGGCAAAAGCAATGCTTCCAAACACTCTGATATGTGCCAGGTTTGGAATCCTGCCATGCCACAATTGGAATGGGGTGTGTGTGGTGCCCTTGGTTGGCAATCTGCTCTGGATATACGTTGCAGCCACGGTCACATCACCCCACAGCCTTTTGGATAGATCAGCCTCAGCAAACATGCATTTTGTCATTTCCAGAAGAGATCTAAGTCTCCTTTCAGAAATCCCATTCTGCTCTGGAGTATGACTGACAGTCCTCCTGTGCAAAATGCCTTGTTCCTCCAGTAAACTTTGTGTTTGGTGCGATATAAACTCACCACCGTTGTCACTTTGTAGAGCTTTCAGCTTTCTTTCAAATTTTGTGCTCACCATGGAGATGTATTTCTTCAGCATCTCATGTGTTTGACTCTTGTCCTTCAATAAGTAAGTCACACAGTACCTTGAAAAATCATCCACAAAAATTAGAACATATCTATGCTGCCCAAGTGAGGGTACATTAAATGGTCCACAGAGGTCACTGTGTATGAGATCTAGTACCTTGGTGCTTCTCTTTTCAGTCCTTGGTGGAAATGAGGGCTTAACACCCTTTTCCTCAATGCAATTTACGCACCTGCTTGCTTTATCATGGTTCTGTTGGTTTACCTTGATACCTGTGGCAAGGTTCTGCTTTTGTAGCTGTAGGATCACTTTTGGATCGCAATGTCCCATTCACCTGTGCCAAAGTTCTCGGCTGGTTTCTTCCTTGTCCACCATGGCTGTGTTTGCTTGTTCAGCTGTAAGACTCAGTTCATAAACACTATCATTTTCATAAGTTAGTGCAAGCAATTCATCATCTTTAGTTACTGTACACTTTCCATCCTGGAAATGTATTGCATATCCTTTCTTGTCTAAAGCTGAGACACTCAGCATATTGCAATTTAAGTCTGGGACATATAAAACATGATCTGCCACATTTACTATGGTTTGATCGGATACCTTGCACTTAAGACCAATGGATCCAGATACATTAATGTTCATATATTGACTATTGGCAGTCTGGATTCTTCCTTCAGTATCACTGTTTATTTCATCAAATAAATCTTCATTATAACAACTGTGGTTTCTATATCCACTGTCTAAAATCCAATTGTTTGATTTTTGCTTATAATTATTAGCAACAAGACTCATATGAGTTAAAAGGAAATTTCTTCCTCTCTGAGATTCCTGCTTTTCCTTTGAGAAAGCATGCTGCCTTTGTTCTCTTGGTTTAAAACTTGGAGAGCTACCATTGGCTGTTGACCTTTTGGGTGAGTCACAGTCCCTAGCCAGGTGACCGCGCCTCCCACATGAAAAATAGCATTGTGATTGGCTCTTGGGAGGGGCTTTTCCCTTCCCTTTATCTCTGCTAGCCATGTAATTTGATCCATTATCATTTGAGTCTCTCTGAATCACACATTCCTCTCTTAGTTTCACAAGGGCTTGTTCAAACTGAATCTCAGGATTGTGGTTTAAAAGAGAAATAAAAGGATCAAATTTCTTTCCAAGAGATCCCATTAGGAAGACCAATTTCTGTTGATGATTAAAATCAAGTCCAGCCAATTTCAATTTGTTGAAAATAAGCAACAAGGAAGTGATATGTTTTTCACAATTTTCTTTTGTCTGCAATTTTAAATTCACTATCTCTCGAATCAACATTGTCTGACATCTAAAACTTTGAAGTCCAAAAGCTATCTGGAGTTTGTCTAGCATCTCCGAGGCAGATTTATACTCATTCACATAAACAAGCTGATCATCCTTCAGAGAATCAAATATTATAGCTTTTGCAAGAGAATCTTTGTCTTCCCAAATGCTAGCTTCTTGGTCATTCCCTTCTGGTTTAGGTTTTTCGATACAGCATAGAGTTTTCTCTGCAGCTAAGATAATCCTGATTCTACTCCTCCACTGGTCAAAGTTAGCAGCAGATAGTTCAGGCATTCTTCTTGAAAAACCTCTGTTGCCTTGCTGATACATGCTTCCTGGTCTGAGAAGAGCTTCTGTTATGCTAGAACAACTCAAGGAAGTAACAGCAGCAAAAATAGTCTCTTTTAAAGCTGGTGCCTGATACAGAGCAAAGGGGGGAAACAAAATATGACAAAAAATACTCAAAACCAGAAAAATCTGGTTTAATTCTCCACTATTTCTGGGCAACATAACCTGATTGGTATTATAAAAATACCAGAGAGAAATAGGAACTAATTTGGTTGGTCCTATTTACAAGCAGCAGAATGAGAATAAACCAGCCCCACCTTTCTCTATATAAACAACAACAGACACAATATTTTAGGTAAAAGAAAAGAATGTTTACTTATGACCTCATATGTTAGGAACATAGGCTCTAGCTTAGAAGAAAGAAAATAGGAGTCTCAGTTCATTTTAGTGGTTTAGTATTGATGCTCTCAGAGAGAGCATCTGTGCCATGCGGCCTCTCTCAATGCTAGGAAGATCAGCAATGGAGAATATTCAAACATCCCCCAGGACAAAGGAGGAGGAAGTCAGGTAAGTAACCCCCACCCATTAGGAAGTTACATCATGGTAAAACAGGTACATGGGATATTCCCTATATATTCCTTAAGGGGAACATGCAACATTTGCCTATTCCAACACTTATGAAGGCACAACGAGTCAGAAAACAGAGAGTGTGGGGTGGGAAATGTAGTCCAGGATACTCAAGGGCCTTGCCACCCCTTCAACTCCAAATGAATCAAAGTGAGGGTTAGCCTGAGCACTCGTAACAATGGAGATAAAGAAGGTAAACAAGAAGTGAGGTCAACTTCCCTGAGAATATCAGTTTACAATGGAAGGAAGTTAGATAGAGAAGAACCTAAAGGTAGGCAAGCCAAGCCAGCTGGAGGACCCTAACTCTATCTTTCTTCTGGAATACAAAAAGAACCCAAACAGGAGTTGTTCTTGCTACACTTCCAACAATATATTTGGACATGGAAAAGGAAAGGATAGGTTAGAGTGAGCAGATGCAATGCAGAAGAGCAACTTTAAGAGTTGTGTAAAAAGGGGGCTATAGGAAGCTGCCATTTTGGTCTGTCTAGCCCAATATTAACTGATATAGTTGGTCATGGAAAAGGAAAGGGTGGGCTAGAATGACCAGATGGAATGCAGAAGAGCAACTTTAAGAGTTGTGTAAAGGGGGGGATATAGGAAGCTGACATTTTGGTCTGTCTAGCCCAATATTATCTGATCGACTTGAAAGCCTGCTCACTATGTTGTGACATTTTGGTTGGTTGTGATAAAGGGAAAGGATGAAGAAGTCCTTGTGATAGACTCAAAGACAGGCAGCAAGCCTAGATTTAGAACTCTTGATGTTTACATGGATGAAATTCCTTTATTATGTTGGAAGCGGGGCAAGAGCAACTTCTGTTTTGTTCTTTTATTTATGTTCCAGAAGGGAGATACAGTTAGGGTCCTCCAGATGTCTAGGCTTGACTACCTTTACCTGTGATGCTCTGACTGACTTCCTTCCATTGCTAGACTGACACGTCTTAGGGAAGCTTATCTGTCCCTCCTTTTTCTGCCCTTTCCTCTCTTCTCTTCTTCGACTGTCCAAGAGAGAGGATACATCTCTGTCTTTGCTCTCTCTCCTGAGCCATGAGGGCAACTCTCATGTCTGAGTGTTGAGCCTCCAACTTAGTTAGTTAGAACGAGGTATGTCTTTCCTATCTGCTATGTATGTAATAAAGTTAGCTTCTTATTTTACTAAGTCTTAAGTCTCAATGATCCTAATGCTGGGTAAGAGCCTGCCACTTAGGTAAACGCACACACTGGCACACATGCATCTCAGACCATTGATGATCTCTGCTCATTTATACAAATTTACATAACATATTACAGTAACAAGTCTATCAGCTTCTGGCCCAAGAAGCATGTGTGCACAATCCTAGCCCCTTCTGGCAGCATATGTGGTTCAGTGGCCTTGCAGCTATTAACTCTCCACCCACAGCTGCACTAGCTCCCTCTCCAAGATGGATAAAACCCAGAGACTGGACGCAAATGCTTCAGCAAGTAGAGTTCACTGAAGAAGCATTTTGACACAGAATGTACTGGCATGCCACTGCAAACTGGCTTCCACCAAACTCTGACCTCTTTCCTGACAGCCATTCCACCTACAAGTGTACAGAAAATGAAATCTCAGGTCTTGGGGATTAGCCCTATAGGGAAACTGCAAGGTCTTTGTGGTTTGAACCAAAACATTCTGCGTTACCTTTGTGGTCAGTGACAAGGATGGCATCTGCCACAATGAATGACAAAGAGATCCACAATGGGAAGATATGAGAACCATCCTGTTCCTAGAAAATGTGATATCTAATGTAGAGGCTATTCTTATATTTTAATGTGAACAAAAAAACTTACTAGAAGATGCATTCCTCTCATTAAAATATTTATGTTACAATATATAATTGCAGGTATGTATTTACATATTTCTGTAAACAGTAATTTAAGCATCAAAAGTGTGTTGTAGTGGAGACAAGGTAACAGTGTTGGACTTGGGGAAGAGACATACTCACTGATCTGCTGGTTCCAGTGTGTCTCCACCTCTCTTTTCTGAAAATGGGGTTACACAATCCTAAGTCAAACCCCACCCCTTTTACCTGGTTGGATCAGCTTGAGTGCATTTTTTAAAATTGCGCTTCTGAGAGATTTCGCAGCTAATCAGCAGATCAATCCATTCCCCCTCCAGGTGTGGCCAATGGAAATTTTGTTGCAGGCAACTAGTGTGCTTATAGCCTTGAAATCACATGCAGGCTGAGCCATAAATAAATGATTTCCAAAGAAATATATCTACATGTTCAAAGTTATTTTGTTCTGTTTGTGCTGCTGTTTCTTCTACTTCTCTGCTTTTCTTCAGTGAAGTGCCCCAGATTTTTTGGACTCATATTCGGTGTGGAAATTCAGTGCATGGTATGCAATCTTAAACATTTATAAACACTTGGCCATTGCCACATTTTGTGGCTGCAAATCTGATACCATGTGAAGAACTTTATTTTGTTTGCCAAGGAGTTCCATTGGATGATACTATTCCGCAGTATTAGGAAAGAGGGAGAAATATTTCTTCTCTCCAACACTTTGCATATTCACTATCCACTCCATCCATGCCATTCATAATTTTACAAACACTGATCTGCTGCTGCTGCTGCTGCTGCTAACACTAACACTAGACATTGGTATAATGCTTTCAAGTGCTCATAGAATCACATAGTTGGAAGGGATCTCCATCTAGTCCATTCTAGTCCAACCTCTTGCAGATGCAGGAAACCCATTACTACAGCATGTCAAAGTGCTTCACATACCTTGTCTAGTTGTCACCTTTACAACTGTTGAATATTCATGAACAAATTAGCTGTGGTACAGCATCAGCAGTGAGTTGAGCAGCATGTGTGTGTGTGTGTGTGTGTGTGTGATTTCCCTGCTTTAAATCACTGAGACTTCAGACTTTGTAGAAAATAAGAAAAAGCTACTTTATTTATAGAAACACATAGTTGATAGGAAAGGCAATCTAGTTCTGACTAACTAACTAAATTGAAGGTGCAATGGCCAGGCTTGGACACTACTCCCATTCTACAGGAGAGAGAGAAAGACAAGATGTCTCCTCTCCTTTGGCTGGTCAGAGAAGAAAGAGGAAGGAGTGCTTGGAAAGAATGGTCAGTTTCCCTAAGGGTATCAGTTTACAGTGGAAGGAAGACAGATGGATGAGCACAGGTAAAGATAACCAGCCTAGGCAGCTGGAGGACTCTCTCTCTCTCTCTCTCCCCCCCCCTTCAGGCACGCATACATCAACCCCAAATCTGAGTTGTTTTCCCCACACCTTCAACAACAACAACCCTGTAAAGTAAATCTGTATCATAATCTGAGGCTGTGTGAGAGAGTAGCAGCTTGCCATGTGTTCACAGCAGAGGTAACATTTGAATTAGGGATTTCTGGATTTTCAGCCACTATTACAGCATACTAGCTCACATCATCATCATCAGAACATACTTTATCCTGAGTCAGACCATTGGTCCATCCAGCTCAGTATTATCTATCCCAGGGTTTCCAGACTGTAGTCCATGGACCACCAGTGGTCCCCGAGTTTCATATAGTGGTTTGCACCATGCCTAGGGAGTTGTGGCTGAAGACAGGAGATGGCACATCTATCACATTAAATGTTCATAGTTATTCTTAATTGTATTTTAATTGCTTCTTTTATTGCTTACATTGTATTTTACTGTATTACAATTTGAATGCTATAGATTATACATATAAAATAAAAGAAGCAATACAAATGCAATTAAAAGTCATATAGCATCTGTTGGAATATATGGGGTTCAACTCCAACTTGTGCATTGAGGCTACATGGGGCTAAAGGCGTAGCTAGAGAGGAGACCTCTTGGTTGCTAGGCTATACCTGTCCTTTGATCTCCTGCTGTCTCTTCCTTCCTGCTACACTGATATGCAGAGGATGTTGACCACATCTCCTTTCCTCCTTCCAGTCTTCTTTCTCGAGAGGGGAGCAGACATCTTTCCTTTGTCTCTCCTCTCAACCAGCATGAGGGCAAGTACTGGGCGCAGTGCTTGCTGCTCCAACTTAGCTAGTTAGCTAGATACAGGACTCTTTCCTATCAAACATGTACTTCCAAAATAAAGTAGCTATTTCTTATTTTAAAGCTTAAAGTCTCTGTCTGACTAATTTGCAGGGAAGGTAGAATCTTAGCAAAGATTCAAACACACACACATAAGCTCGCTCAAAACTCTCTGTTCTGCTGTGCGACTCTGCAGGGTCCTACAGGACATTGGGCCCAGCCTCCTATAGGTTTTGGGCCCAGCCTCCTATAGCATCTAGCACAGCACATTACAGTTGCTCATTAAGGCATCTGCCAAGACCCTCTGCAATTTTCAAGTGATCCATGAGGGAAAAAGCTTGGAAAACACTGGTCTATGTTGACTGGCAGTTGCTTTCCAGTGTTTCAAGAAGGGGTCCCTCCTAGCCCTACATGGAAATGTTGGAGACTGAACCTGGGACCTTCTGCCAGACACTCTAACCATGGAGCTACAGCCACTTTCCCCATGATCCTTATCAACCACACAGGGGTTTAGTTATCCAGGGTCTCTAGGTTACTTTTTTGGGAGCCATGTCCCAGAAGGGTCCCTATGTCTCCAGCATCCTATGAGCCAATCAGCACGAAAGGGGAGTGTGTTGACCACTGAGGAGTCTTCTAACATGCTTCCTTATCATTTCCTGCTTTGTCTTAACCCAGCAGCAAAAAAGCCCCCTGAGAAAGGGTGGAGCCTGTACAACAAGCAGTTTTAACAAAGATGTTTTTTTTCGTTATTGCTGTAAGGCTTTCTGAGTCAGTTATGCAGGCCCCAATGATTGTCAATTGCAAGCAAGCCTTTCCTACTTCAAAAAACCAAGACAAGTTCTGCAGTTCTGTAATTGCAGAAGAGACGGTGAATCCTGCATCCCACCTACATCATCAAGCAGGATGGTAGCAGCAGAGATAAAGATGCAGGCAATGAATTCAGTAATTCAAGCAACATCTCTGACAGTGAGAAAGGACAGTCAGATGGTGACAATGACAAAGAAGCAGAAAGCAGTATTCAAGCCTGGCCAGATTATTCTCTAATCTTAGAAGGGGGCATGGCAGTGACTATCATGAAGGGACCCTGCACTTCTGAATTTGCCATTACACTACTGTTCCTACATCCAAGTAACAATAATCATGGCTGTTTCCAAGTAGGGTTTAGGTGAGATTATATTGGTCACCACCTCTGGATTATTATTATTATTATTATTATTATTATTATTGATAATCATCTTTTTTCCCCATCTGCAAGCCTTCCCCGGCCTTTCTTCTCAGAAGCTGTCACGAACTTTTGCTGGTCCCACAGTGTGACGACAGCGAGAGAGATTAACCTTCTCATTTTGGCAGGTCCCCTCCCTTTCATGCGCTCTGCTTCTCCGGGCCCTCTTCGCCAACCTCCTCTCCAGGAGGAGCGTCCAGGCGGGTGGAAGGCTGAATACAATGAGACCTGAGAATTTCTGTCACTCTCCGCATATGGTCCGAAGTGCTTTAATCCCAATTAGGGGCGGCTGACACACGGTCCTATTCATCCCCCTCCGCTCTTGAATACATTTGCCTAGAAATGAACTTCGCCCATAGAGGCGCCGCTAAATGTGCCCAACAGCAAGGAAAATCGAATTGAGGCCGCGGCTCATTGGAAGGCGAGGGCGGGAGAAAAGGTATGAATTTATAAGGTACACCGAAACATTGCGATTCAGCCACAAGTCGGGTGACTTTTCTTTGCACCCTGTCAACCGAAAGAGCCGGGAGATAAGTGGGCCCGGGGTGGCGGGAGGGGGGATGAGAGGAGGAGGAGAGCCGACGGGGGGAAAGGCGACTTTTCGACAGACTTTGAATACGTGATGATGGGCCTGCCCTTTTGAAAGCGGCCGATTGTGCGCGCCTTGAAACGCGATCGCCTCCCTTCAGGCCTTCCCGCGGGGGCGGCCCGGCCCGGTCTTGAGCTCAGCCACGCCACAGAGCCAGGCGGGCGGTGGGACAGTGGCTGCGGAGGGGGGGGGAGGTAAGGGAGATGTTTGTGAAAGAAAGAAAGAAAGAAAGAAAGAAAGAAAGAAAGAAAGAAAGAAAGAAAGAAAGAAAGAAAGAAAGAAAGAGGGCATTTTCCAGAGGCCCCCAAAGCGCCTTGAGAAACCCCCTCTCTCCCGAAGGAACTTGCCGATGCAGCGATCGTGTCATCTGCCGGGGTTCCCATCGAAGCCTAATTACTATTCAAAAGCTGCTCCAATATCCCACCCGCATCTTGTATGCCCCGCGCAGCTGGTTGGGGGCCGCGGAGATTCCTCTCCGCTCGCCCAGCCACTAAAGGAGCCCCGATCGCCTTCGCTTTTCACGATCGGCAGCCTTTTCTTTTAAGCCAACGGAGCTAGAGCCTGCCCCCCCCCATTTTTTAAAAAATAAACCACCAATTCAAGGGGAAGGAGTGCTTCGTTGGAAACAGATTTTTTTTTCAGGCCCTGTTCTCCTGGGCCGCGGAGAGTAACAGTAGGAAAACTGAGGGGTGCGCCTGATCGAGTCAGAATAAGAGTGGCACTTGCAGGGATTAGGGACCCCTCCCAATCTCTGTGGAATGGCAGGTCTTGGCAATAGTGCAGGCAGGTCAATTAAGACTCCGCACGTAAAGGTTTTACGCGGGAGGAGGCTCGATGGCAGTGGGTATTGCGGCGCTGGCTGCAAAATTTGGTAAGCCAGCCTTGCTGCATTTGAGAGTCCGTCGGCTGAGTGAGGCCTGGACGTCTGCCGTGGAGCTCTCCCTTGACGGCACCGCTGGAGCTGCGGCCTGTAAAACCCTGAGACCAGAGGATACTCTGTTACTTAAGGCTGAAGTTGTGTGCGCGCGCCTGTGTGTGACATCGCTGAATCCCACCCTCCGTAGAAAAACAACTAACGCGTCTGAAAGGATAGATCTGTTGTGTGTATATGCAGAGTTTTCAGCGTTCTGAGCTGCGCGTGCCTGTGTGTTTACCTGAAGAAGCAGGCTTTTACGCTGAGTCTAAATCAGTGAGACTTAAGCTCTTGTAAAAATAAGAAAAGCTACTTTATTTATAGAAATACGTAGTAGATAGGAA
Source organism: Rhineura floridana (assembly GCF_030035675.1). NCBI lineage: Eukaryota > Metazoa > Chordata > Lepidosauria > Squamata > Rhineuridae > Rhineura > Rhineura floridana. The sequence continues at coordinate 78,322,427 of NC_084483.1, forward strand.
AGTACTCTAGTTCTAGCTAACTAAGGTAGGCTGCAATCCAATACATATCTACTCAGAAATAAACTCCATTGGGTTCAATGGGATTTCCTCCCAGGTAAGTGTATATTGGATTGCAGTTAAATTGGAGGTGCACAGCCAAGGTGAGACATTGCCCTCATGCTTCAGGAGAGAGAACAAAGACAAACATGTCTTCTCTCTCCTGGGACAGAAGGAGAAACAGGAAGGGGGGTATCAGAAGTGAGGTCAGCTTCCCTGAGAATCAGTTTACACAGAAGGAAGTTAGGTAGAGAAGAGCACAGGTTAAGATAGGAAGCCTAGCCAGCTGGAGGACCCTGTCTCAATTTCCCCCTCTATGTAAAGCGAAGGAACGGGGATGCACTGGCCACAATGTCAGAGAGTGGCAAAATTGGGAATGGAGAGACTGGGAGCCTTTATGTGTGTTTGTATCTTTGCTAAAGATTATACCTTCCCTGCAAATTAGTCAGACAGAGACTTTAAGCTTTAAAATAAGAAATAACTACTTTATTCTGGAAGTACATACTTGATAGGAAAGAGTTCTACATCTAGCTAACTAGCTAAGTTGGAGATGCAAACACTACGCCTAGTGTTTGCCCTCATGCTTGGAGGAGTATTGTATTGTGTACTGCCTTCAAGTCGATTCTGACTTATGGCGACCCTATGAATAGGGTTTTTGTGAGGCTGAGCGGCAATGACTGGCCCAAGGTCACCCAGTGAGCTTCATGGCTATGTGGGTATTCAAACCCTGGTCTCCCAGGTCGTAGACCAACACCTTAACCACTACACCACAGAGGGAGAGACAAAGAGAAGATGTCTCCTCTCCCTCTGAATAGAAAGAAGAAGGAAGGATGGAAGGAGATGTGGTCAACATCCTCTGCATATCAGTCTAGCAGGAAGGGAGAGACAGCAGATCAAAGGATAGGTATTAGCCTAGCAATCAGGAGGTCTCCTCTCTAGCTACCCTTTTTAACCCCATGCAGCCTCAACCCACAAGTTGGAGTTGAACCACATATTCCAACACACACTCCCAACAAGTTCTAGCCCAGCTTACTTTTTGATGTGCTAATTTTCTACATAAAGAAGTTTTGTTTTGGTAGAGGAGACTTCAACATGGTGATTCCTTTACTTATACCCTAACTTGGTGTACAGTAGGGCCCTGCTTTACAGCAGTCTCAATTAGATGCAATTAGACTAAAGCCCCACTCATACTGCACCTTTTCTGCTTTTACGGTGGTTTTCAGGCATCGCACGCCATTCTATTCAATGGTATGACTATTCTGAAGGTATGACTGTGAAGCCTCCCTCTCCTTGTCGTTGTTGTTATGTGCCTTCAAGTCGATTACGACTTATGGCGACCCTATGAATCAGTGACCTCCAATATCATCTGTTATAAATCACCCTGTTCAGATCTTCTAAGTTCAGATCTATGGCTTCCTTTATGGAATCAATCCATCTCTTGTTTAGTCTTCCTCTTTTTCTACTCCTTTCTGTTTTTCCCCAGCATTATTGTCTTTTCTAGTCAATCATGTCTTCTCATGATGTGTCCAAAGTATGATAACCTCAGTTTCATCATTTTAGCTTCTAATGATAGTTCTGGTTTAATTTGTTCTAACACCCAATTCTTTGTCTTTTTCACTGTCCATGGTATGAGCAAAGCTCTCCTCCAACACCACATTTCAAATGAGTGGATTTTTCTCTTATCTGCTTTTTTCACTGTCCAACGTTCACATCCATACATAGAGATCAGAAATACCATGGTCTGAATGATCCTGACTTTGGTGTTCAGTGATACATCTTTGCATTTCAGGACCTTTTTTAGGTCTCTCATAGCTGCCCTCCCCAGTCCTAGCCTTCTTTTGATTTCTTGACTATTGTCTCCATTTTGGTTAATGACTGTGCCGAGGTATTGATAATCCTTGACAAGTTTAATGTCCTCATTGTCAACTTTAAAGTTACATAAATCTCCTGTTGTCATTACTTTAGTATTTTCGACGTTCAGTTGTAGTCCTGCTTTTGTGCTTTCCTCTTGAACTTTCATCAGCATTCGTTTCAAATCATTACTTGTACTGCTTTCTGCTAATAGTATGGTGTCGTCTGCATATCTTTAATTATTGATATTTCTCCCTCCAGTTTTCACACCTCCTTCCTCTTGGTCCAATCCTGTTTTCCGTATGATATGTTCTGCGTACAGATTAAATAAATAGGGTGATAAAATACACCCCTCTCCTTAAGGCTCCGAAATAAACCACTACCAGAGCCTTCCTGAAACTTGTTTTCAGTGCCCCTCTGGGGTAGGTGAAGTAGCAGAGACGACAGTGTTCCTGAGCACGTGTAGAGTGCCCTCCTCTTACAAGTGAGTAACTGTTATTTGAGATGAGAAGCAGGGTTTCCCGGTCAGAGAGCCTGGTCTTCATGCAGCCTTCAAACCCAGCACATCTCATTTTAAACATTCACAACTGTAAGAAGGGATTAGACAAAAAGAAAGAAAAAAGGCTACTGAAGACCATTCAGGTTTTAAACGATCCCCACGAAGTAGTTGTCCGAATGAGAACTTCCTTTCATCTCACCTCTGTTGACGAATATAATTCAAAGCAACAATCCTCAGACTGTTTACGAAGAGTCAAGTGTCGCTAGTCAATAGCAGATTACACGGTTGCTATCCTGGGCGATCTCTCTCTCTCTCGAAAGCTCTCTTTAAATCAAGGGTGGGTAGCTACACTCTCCCAAGGACATTCCCCACTAAAAGTGATATACATTTTCCCCCTTACAGCCACGAGGAACAGAAATTTGTTTTTGTTTCAAAAGGATTTTATCCTGAAAAAATCAGGCAAAGCTTAATTTGTGGAGAAAGATGCGAGCTGGAAGGGAGGACAGAGAAACTCTCTGGCGACTTCCTTGCAATGATGAAGCTGATTAAGGTTGATTGAAGTTACTCTGGTTTGAGATGCTAAACTTTTCTTTTCATTTAATCTAGGACTGACTTGTGACTTGGCTCCAGTCAGATGGCGTGTGGGATGCTCTAACCCTTATGCACTACTCACTGTCTGATTTGGATTCTGGAAAAGAGAACGAGCGGGTGGGGGTGGATGGACTGAGAACACGAAGATCCTCTAAGCGTCTTCTTTCCGAAACTGAACATTAGATTCTAGGAGGCTGTTTTTGGCTGAAATACACCTTTCTTTGAACAGGAATGAGGTTCTGCTTTGGAGAGAAAATTGCCTGCTCCGTTTGCAGTGGGAGAATCTGGGCATCTGAATGAACTTGCAACATTTCTTTCTTTCTTTCTTTCTTTCTTTCTTTCTTTCTTTCTTTCTTTCTTTCTTTCTTTCTTTCTTTCTTTCTTTCTTTCTTTCTTTCTTTCTTTCTTTCTTTCTTTCTTTCTTTCTTTCTTTTTTGTTCAAGCATCCACTGTGTACCAGCATAATGGAGCTGGCCCTGTATACAGGCATTCATGCTGGTTTGAATGTAATGTTGAACCTTCTCAGTGCCGGAGCAGTTTGATAGTTTGAATGGAGCTCCCTGGTGGGACATTGCTAGGCGCAACTGTGCTTCTTTGGACGCCTGTTGTTCCTTAACATTCATGCCTCATTATGGGGCAACCTGTTCAAGCCAAAAGAGAGCCAGCCCTGAGCCAAAGCCTCCCCTCGGGGGCGTTGGCAGTTCAGAGCCAGAGCCCGAGCGAGGGCTCTGCTGGGAGGGGGGACTCTTCTGGTCGCTGGGCAAAAGTGATTTCCCCCATTTAACTGGTCTTTCCAGCGGCCCAGTTGAAGTGTCTCAAAAGGGACTAGTGGAATGTTTTGAATCTCAACATTGTCTCGGAATAAAGCTAGAAGCATGTAATTAATGTGTCCTTTTAATAAGGGACAATAAAGCCGTTCAAGCTATTTAATTTCATTTAATTTTCCATCCCATTTGCTCCCAAGGCTCTTTTTACTTTTTTTTTTTTTTTTAAACCCAGCCTTTCATGGCGTGGCTTGCTCCAGTGGGCACGTTAGATCGATTTCAGCCTGCCTTTTTAGGAAGGGGGGCGAAAGACAAAAATCAAAGCAAACGCGTCTCCTTCCCTTTTTGGAGGCGAGGGGGGACCATTTATTTCAACTCAGAGAAGCTTCCAAGCAACTGAGCCACAGGAACGGAATAAAATAAAACACAATAAAATAAAATCTTTGCAATGGCTCCGCTGTCATTGTCATGTTTTCCAGGGGATGGGAACCAGGTACAATTGGCTAGCCATATGTATCTCAACCAGTGACTTCCCCTCTCAGTCGACCACTGGAGGGACGATCCGTTTGAGAAGATGATTCGCGTGGCGTCGGCGACTGGAGCCAGCACTGCCGAGGCTGCCCCAATGGAGCAGAAGGGCGCTTCCCCCCCCTTTTGTGCCTTCGACCAGTGCCATTGCGGCGGGTGGGTGGGTCAGTGAGGGTGTATTTCAACCGGTTGTCAACCCAGAACGGGCAGGCCAGAGGTTAGACGGACTTGTTCTTGGCTTGAATTTATTGCCCGCCGCTTTTTGTTTAGCCCTTTGCTTTCCATGCAGGATGCGGATCACAGGGGGTCACCATCAGTCCCCCCCTCCTTGCCCCAAGCCTCTGTTTCAAGGGGAGTAATTTGGGAATAAACTCAAAGGATCGCTTTCTGAGAAAGAGCCGATCCAGTTCCACTTGACTCAGGAAAGAAAGGAGAGAGGGAAAAAGAGAGAGGCTGTGTTCAGACGTGTTTTTCCACCATCACCCCGCCTTTCCCGCAGGGAATCTCAAACCCGCACTTGCTAGGAAAGTACAGATTCGATCTGAAAGTGGCTGAGGGCTCTCTTCGGCTTTCTAGTCTGCTCTGGTAACGTGCCTAAGTGACACATCCCAAGGCAGTTGCTGCGATCATAAGCACGCTTGCCTGGGAGTAAGCCCCATTGAACTCAAACCGGACATACTTCTAAGTGGGCGTGTAAGACATTGGCTAGACTTCAGGCCCCAAACACGCTTTCTAGGGAGTGAGGCTCATTGAACATAGTAGAATTTACTACCGAGGAAACAAGTATAGGGTTGCACTCTTGTTAATGGCATTTTTGAAAAACGCTGCAACATTCTTGAAAACTGGATTGGTCATGCCCGAGTGCCAGTGTGTAGTGCAAACCCGTAGCGAGTTGGGGGACAGGAGGGTTTGCCCCTTAAAAAGTCTTGCCCCATAATTTTTCCAGAAAATTAATACATTTATTTATTTATTACACATTTTTCTCCCCCCACTCACTTTTTTGCTGCCCCCCTGAACTTTTAGGCTGGCTATGGGGCTGGTGTGGTGTAGTGGTTAGAATGTCAGGCTGGGATCTGGGAGACTAGGGCTCATGCTTGGCTATGAAGCCCACTGGGTAACCTTGAGCCAGTCACTGCCTCTCATCCTAACCTACCTCATAGGGTTGTTGCACAGTAGCGAAATTAGGCACTTGAGCATCTGAGTGAGCCTTTGTGTGTTTGAATCTTTGCTAAAGATTACACCTTCCCTAGAATTAGTCAGACTTTAAGCTTCAAAATAAGAAATAACTACTTTATTCTGGAAGTACATACTTGGTAGGAAAGAAATTTAGCTAACTAGCTAAATTGGAGATGCACACTAAGCCTAGTGTTTGCCCTCATGCTGGGAGGAGAAAGGCAGACAAAGAGAAGATGTCTGCTCTCCCTCTCAGGAGAACGAACGACTGACGGAAGATGTGGTCAATAGTCTAACAGGAAGGAAGAGTTAGCAGGAGATCAAAGGATAGGTGTAGCCTAACAGTCAGGAGGTCTCCTCTCTAGCTACCCTTTTTAACCACATCAGTCCCAATCCACCAGTTTGAGTTGAACCAGATATTCCAGCAGGAACTGGGAGGGGGAGAACCATGTCTGTAGGCTACCTTGAGCTCCTTGGAGGAAAAGTGGGATATAATTTTTTTAAAAAATAAATAAATACGTAAAAGTAAGTCCTATTAAATCCAGTGTGGGCTACACGGACTCTGCGGTGTAAGCAGCTCAGTCCTTGCTTGGAAGCACCTAATTCCAGGAGGGCAGCCGTGTTATTCCCATGGCATCGGGGAGTCTTACAGCACCTTCCAAAACATAACAAATTAATTTTGACATAACCTTTAGTGTCAAGTTCTTGAGATACTTTTAGGCCCGAATTAGCCCTGTGGCCCTCCCGATGTTGTTGAACTACTATTTGCATCATTCCTGGCCATTGGCCACACTGGTTGGGGCTGATGAGAGATGGAGCCCAGCAACCTCTGAAAGGCCACAGGTTCCACATCTCTGCCGCAATGAAATCCTTAGTCTTCAAGATGCTCTTTAACCAACAGCATCAGACAGTGGACAGGGACCAGAAAAAATTATCTGCTCAGTCCACAAGCTGTATAAATGGATTTGAAAGCTTAACTACATTTATTTGTAGTTAAGGCTCTATCATCTTTGTTAAATGTACAGTGTGGCTGAGGCCTGTAATGCTGAGACCCTAATCACATACACTTGGAAGTAAGTAGGATTTACTTCAGTGTTGATGCTGTCGGAATTTCTCTCTACTGAGATGTGTAGCAGAGTTGCGTAGCGCTGCAGAACGGAGAGTATTGAGCGAGCTTAGTGTGTGTGTGTTTGAATCTTTGCTAAGATTCTACCTTCCCTGCAAATTAGTCAGACAGAGACTTTAAGCTTTAAAATAAGAAACAACTACTTTATTCTGGAAGTGCATGCTTGATAGGAAAGAGTTCTATATCTAGCTTAACTGGCTATGCTGGAGCAACGAGCACTGGTCCCAGTACTCGCCCTCATCCTGGTTGAGAGGAGAGACAAAGAGAAGATGTCTGTTCCCCTCTGGAGAGAAAGAGAACACAGAGAGAGGTGGGAAGGAACTGAGATCAACATTCCTTTGCTTATCAGCCTAGCAGGAAGGGAAGAGACGGCAGGATCAAAGGGATAGGTATAGCCTCAACCAGCAAGAGGTCTAGCTCTCTAGCTACCCTTAATAATAATAATAATAATAATAAATTTAATTTCTTCGTCGCCTATCTGGCCAATGGCCACTCTAGGCGACTTACAAAATTGTTAAAATACAATTGATAAAATACAATAATACAATATAAAAACAATACATCTGCAGCAACAATATTAAAACTGGGCAGGAGGCATTACAATTATAACAATTAACCCTCCCCGGATACCCGAAGGCCTGCTGAAAGAGCCAGGTCTTTAAGGCTTTCCGAAACACATTTAGGGAAGAGGCGTGCCGGAGATCTTGTGGGAGGGAGTTCCAAAGAGTGGGGGCCGCCACTGAAAATGCCCTCTCTCTAGTACCCGCCAATCTGGCTGTTTTTGTTGGCGGGATTGAGAGAAGGCCCTGTGTGGCCGATCTTGTCGGGTGGCATAATTGGTGGCGTTGAAGGCGCTCCGTGAGATAAACTGGGCCAAAACCATGTAGGGATTTAAAGGTCAATACCAACACCTTGAATTGGGCTCGGAAAACAACTGGTAGCCAGTGTAGGTCGAACAACACTGGTGTGATGTGATCTCGGTGGCGACTATTCATAAGTAGTCGAGCCGCCGCATTTTGTATCAGTTATTAACCTCATGCAGCCTCAACCCACCAAGTTGGAGTTGAACCTCATACATTCCAACAGATGCTAGACCAGTTTCTTCTACTGGTCATTTGCTAAGACTTCATTGAGATATCTAGGTAGCTGTTGGCGGGAAACCTATGAATGCACATATACTCAGAAGTAAATCCTGTTGAGTTCAATGGTGCTTACTCCTAAGTGAACATGGACAGGACTGAGGGCACAGTGTGTCGCTTTGATCCCACATGCCTTCTTTTTAGAGAAGGAGTGGGAAACGTAAGGTACTCCAAAAGTTGTTGGACTCCAAGTCTCATTAACCCCAGGCAGCATGGCAGACGGCCAGAGATTATGGGAGTTGCAGTCCAGCAACATCTGAAGGGCCACAAGTAAGATGCAATGTTTTAGAGCCAGGGTAGCCAATGTGGTGCCTCCAGATATTGTTGGACTACAACTCCCACAATCCCACATCACTGGCCATGCTGGTTGAGGGGATGGGGATTGGAGCCCAGCAACATCTAGAGGGCACCATGTTGGCTACCATTGTTTTAGAAGCACAGTCCTACACCAATTACCTAGGAGTCAGCTCCACTGAATGTAATGAGACTTACTTCTGGGTGGCCATGTATAGGATTGTACTACAAATTACTTACACTTCATGAAGCCTCTGTGAGTTTCTAAAAGGAAATCTATCTTGATTTTTACCTTGGGCAAATTCCAATGCATTTCTGCTATGTGGAAGTTTAGGAAATATTTTAAGTGTACATATATTTACAGGACAAAACCAACAGGTTTGCATGAAGGTCAACTTCAGCTATGGGCAGCTGAGATGAATGAAAGCTACTGAGCTGAATAGAACCTGCACAAATCAAGTGTTGTGTTAACATTTTCATTATCTGTAAAGAAAGCCAAACTTATGCTTCAATCTGAAACATGCTTCCTAGGGGGTAAGACCCACTGAATTCAGTGGGACATCTGACTAAACATGCACAGGAAGTTGCTGTTACACTTGCCCAACCCAGAAAGACTTTAAGAAAGAACAAGTGCTTGAGGTGATGTACTTTCTGAAATAAATTTTCCTCGATGTTTCACTGAATTCAAGAGATCCTGTAATTAGAGATTATTCACAATTACTTGGAAGTAGATCCTATTGAATTAATTGGGCTTACTCCTAAGTAAGCATGCATACTACAAGCTTGATAGGTTACGGGCCACAGCCTTAATTGTGTGCAAGCTAGTTTGGTCCATTTGAGAACCATCCAGGCATCTTTAGGTCTTAATGATTTAGATGGGGTGCTGATGGAGAAGAATGTAAAATACATTTAATGAAAACCACAGGGATGTAAAAGTGCTGGATCCTTTGAATCCAGGGGATTAGCACCCTAATCATATTATGTAAATTTGTATAAATGAGCAGAGTGTTGGAATATGTGGTTCAACTCCAAGTTGTGGGTTGAGGCTGCATGGGGTTAAAAAGGGTAGCTAGAGAGGAGACCTCCTGATTGCTAGGCTAATACCTATTCTTTGATCTCCTTCTGTCTCTCCCTTCCTGCTAGACTGATATGCATAAGATGTTGACAACATCTCCTTCCTCCCTTTTTTTCTTCTTTCTCTTGAGAGGGAGAGCAGATATATTCTCTTTGTCTCTCCCTCTCCTCCAAGCATGAGGGCAAACACTAGGCTTAGTGTTTGCATCTCCAACTTAGCTAGTTAGCTACATGTAGAACTCTTTCCTATCAAGTATGTACTTCCAGAATAAAGTAGTTATTTCTTATTTTAAAGCTTAAAGTCTCTGTCTGACTAATTCACAGGGAAGGTGTAATCTTTAGTAAAGATTCAAACATGCAAAGGCTCAATCAGAAGCTCAATTCCCAATTTTGCCACTCTGCAACAGGTCATGGGCACCAGACATGCAGGGGAGATCTGAGTAATTAAAGAAGCTTTTGTGTTGTGAATCAAGGAAGCTAGCAAAGACCTTCAGAGTTTAGTCAGTAAAGATGGCTACCATGGAAGAATGGCTAAGCATTGAGAAACTGTCACCTGGAAACTGGAAGCTCTGGTCCTTTCGGATGGGATGTCACTTAAAGCAACAGAAGCTAATGGAAGTGATTAAAAATCCAGAACTGGGACCAGAAGCCAATGAAATTGTATCAGAAGTTAGAGAACAATTCTTTCAGCAAAGTGAAAAAGGTGCTGCAGAAGACAATGTTGTTTCATTCCTTAGCAAACAGACTTGTAGCCGAATGCCAGTCATATGCAGATTTGAAGAACAAAAGAAGCAGTCAAAAGGTGTTAAACACAAGGGTTGTTTTCTATGTGGTTCACTGACTCATCGTAAAAATCAGTGCGACAAGAAAGGGAAGTCTGAAGGACAAGATAAAGGATTTAAAAAGACAGGCAAGAAATATTTAAACAGTTTACAAGTTACTCATGTTGAAAAATGTAATAATAATAATAATGAAATCTATGTGGACAGTGGAACAACTGCCCATATGCTAAATGCAAAAACCCTATTTGAAAGTCTAACCCCACGTGGAGGCTCAGTTAAAGTTGCTGACTCACGAGAAGTGCCAAAAAAGGGGGAAAGAAATGCAATGCTGGTTTGCCAAACACCAAGTGGTGCCAAAGAGATTTACCTTAGAAATGCGCTCTGGACTCCAGGGATTTCTAATAATATGATGTCTGTCAGTGAGGCAACCAAGAAAGGGTGTCCAGTGCTATTTGAAGTAAATTTCTGCATGATTTCTTGAGATGGTGTGATTATTTGCACAGCTAGGGAAGTCTGAAGGACAAAATAAAGGATTTAAAAAGACAGAAATGCGCTCTGGACTCCAGGGATTTCTAATAATTTGATATCTGTCAGTGAGGCAACCAATAAAGGATGTCCAGTGCTATTTGAAGGAAATTTCTGCATGATTTCTCGAGATGGTGTGATTATTTGCACAGCTACCAAGAGAAAAGGAATGTATGAAATTGATCAGCAAAGTCCAGAGGCTAATGTTGTGAAGGACTGCTGTAACAAGCCATGTCTGCATTTATGGCATAGAAGGCTAGCACATAGAGACATTGCAAAGATTAATACCCTTCAAAAGAATAATTTAGTAAAACACATGAAAATTGAACCCTGTCAAGGAAAGGGAAGATGTACATGTTGTGTTAAAGCTAAAGGGACAAGACCAAGTTTTTCCTAAGCAGAGTGAAAGGAAGACTAAGTGCCCCCTGGAATTGATTCACAATGACATTTGTGAAATGCCAGTACTTTCAAATGGTGGAAATTGACATATTATTTGTTTTATTGATGATTATTCAAGACTCACTGTAATCTATATACTGAAAGAGAAAGGGCAGATGCTTCAGAAACTCAAAGTATATTGAAGTGGTGACCACTAAATTCCAGAGAAAGCCACAAATACTATGTTCTGATAATGAAGGGGAATACACGTCTCATGCTACCCAGCAGTTTCTGTGTGAACATGGGATTGAGCATCAGACCACTGTACCCCACAACCCAGAACAAAATGGCATCTCGGAGAGAAAATTTAGAACCCTTATTGAGATGGTGAGATCAATGCTAGAAGATGCCAGTCTCCCACAGAAACATTGTGGAGAGGCAGTGTGTACTTCCACCTATCTACAGAATCGTTTGCCAACAAAAGCGAATTGCGACAAGACTCCATTCGAATTATGGCATGGACGCATACCCAGTTTGGCTCATCTAAAGGTGTTTGGATCAAAAGTGTACAGTAACATACCACACCAGAAAAGAACCAAATTGGACAACACTACAAAAGAAGGAATCTTTGTTGGATATTCTACAAAACAAAAGGGATACAGAATCCTAAATCCCAAAACAGAAGGGATTGAAATGCAACGAGCTATATACTTTGATGAAGGTCAAGGTGCATTTCAACCAGAAGGGGTACCATCCCAAGACCACGACAGTGAAGAAGATAAAGTAGAAATACCATACAGTAATGCAGATTACAGCAGCATGCCAGCACTGGAGGACAGTGAGGAATTAGAGCAAGAAAGGGAACCTGCACAGCCAGAAGGGGCAGCAGAGAATCCTGCACCAAGACACTCTAACTGTACCAACAGAAGTGTACCTCCACTGAGACTGTCCTATCTTGCAAGTGCTGATGAACTTCCAGAGCCAGAAACCTGGAAAGAGATTGAAACTGTAGTCAAACATACAACAACTGACGATGGAGGCTCAGATAGAGGCAGTTTGTCGGACCGCACTCTACCACCTGTCCCTCATTCGCAAAATCTGCCCCTATCTCCCAAAGCATCTTTTACCAACTGTAGTCAGTGCCTTGGTTCTTTCCCGTCTGGACTACTGTAATGCTCTATATGCTGGTCTCCCTTTGGGAACTTTGCGGAAGCTTCAACTTGTCCAGAATGTGGCGGCACGACTCATTAAGGGCTGCCATAGGAGAGAACACATCACCCCAATCCTTCGGGAACTTCATTGGCTCCCGATAGTGTTGCGGGTGAAGTTTAAAATACTAGCTTTAACTTATAAGTCCTTTTTTGATGCTGGTCCAATCTATTTGAAGAACAAACTCTCTCTTCTTGGAGCAGATGGGCGTACGAGGTCCTCAGCCGCTAGACTTTTTGTGGTTCCATCTATCAGAGCGGCCAGATTAAGTGGTACTAGATCTAAAGCCTTCTCCATTGCAGCTCCCACGCTATGGAACACTTTACCAGTTGATACTCACTTAGCCCCTTCACTTTTGTGTTTTCGAAGGCAGTTGAAGACATGGCTTTTTGTACAGTCAGATGAATGAACATGCCACAGTTAGCTGGCAAAGGGGGTGGTCTGATTTTTGGGGTCTTATGTGAACAGTATTTTTATTATGTACCTGTTGATTTATATTTTGATATGTTGTTTTTGTATTTTTATTCCTTTGTATGTCGCCTAGAGTGACAGGTTGTCCTGCCAGATAGGCGTCGAATAAATTTTAGATAATTTTTAGATAATAATAACAATCAGGACACTCCTGAGTGTTGCTGCCAACAGAAAGATGAGAGTAGAGCATCTAGAAATAAAGGCTGCAAGAGCATGGAACGACAAACTGAACCAAATGCTCTTGAAACAAGGCTTTAAAAGAGGCAAAGCAGACAAATGCCTGTACAGCAGATTCAAGAACAACAAATGGACTTTTTTAAAAATTTATGTAGATGATTTACTACTGGCTTATCAGAGTCCACAAGACAAGCAAGAGTTAGTAAATAATCTAAACAAGGAAGGTGAAGTGAAATGTCTCGGTGACATCAAACACTACCTTGGAATACAAATGGAAAGAGAGGGATCCTTTCTACTGAACCAAAAAAAAAAAAGATTCAAGACCTACTTGAGAATCTAGGACTGAAGGATACACATCCAGTACCTACCCCTATGGAAGTAGGATACTTGAATCCAGACCAGAACAATCAACCATGGGAAGACAACGAAAGGTCCAGACAAGCTATAGGGAAACTCCTATATATCAGCACAATAACCAGACCAGACGTGGTGGCAGTGGGATACCTTTGCAGAAAATCCAGCTTGCCAAACAAGAAAGACTGGGAAGCAGTCAAGAGAGTGGCAAGATATCTGAAAGGCACTGCAAACCTATAACTAAAGCTATCAGCTACTCAAGATCTCAAGCTTCTGGGATACACTGATGCTGACTGGGCTGGAGAAACCAACGATCACAAGTCAACTAGTGGAAACCTGTTCTACTATGGCCAGTCATTTATCTGCTGGGCGAGTTGAAAGCAAGAGACTGTAGCACATTCATCTACAGAGGCAAAGTATGTATCAGATGATGAAGCATGCAAGGAAATGATGTGGCTACGCAAGCTTCTATGAGACTTAGGCATATCTGAACCAGAGCCTATCAGAATATTTGAGGATAATCAAGCTTGCATAAGACTTGTGGAATCAGAAGGACAAAGTTCTTGCATAAAGCACATCGATGTGAAGTTCCACTACCTAAAGGACATAAAGGAGAAAGGACTTCTAGAGATGACCTACTGTCCAACAGGAGAGATGACAGCTGATGCATTGACCAAGCCATTGGGCAGGGTCTGACACCAGAAGCTATGAGGCAAGATGAACCTTGTAGAATGAACCAGGTTCTTGTTGAGAAAGGGTGTTGGAATATGTGGTTCAACTCCAACTTGTGGGTTGAGGCTGCATGGGGTTAAAAAAGGTAGGTAGAGAGGAGACCTCCTGACTGCTAGGCTAATACCTATCCTTTGATCTCCTACTGTTTCTCCCTTCCTGCTAGACTGATATGCATAGGATGTTGACCACATCTCCTTCCTCCTTCCTTTTTTTCTTATTTCTCTTGAGTGGGAGAGCAGACATCTTATCTTTGTCTCTCCTTCTCCTCCAAGCATGAGGGCAAACTCTAGGCTTAGTGTTTGCATCTCCAACTTAGCTAGTTAGCTAGATGTAGAACTCTTTCCTATTAAGTATGTACTTCCAGAAAAGTAGTTATTTTTTATTTTAAAGCTTAAAGTCTCTGTCTGAGAAATTCCAGGGAAGGTGTAATCTTTAGCAATGATTCAAATACACAAAAGCTCACTCAGATGCTCAATTCCCAATTTCACTACTCTGCAACACTTTCTAGCATAGTCCATTATTAAGCAGTTTCAGACCCCAAAATATGCTAAGATAGGGAATCAGAGAGAGAAATTGCTGGATTCTACAAATCTTCAGACAATGCTTACATTCACAGGGAAGGTGTCATCTTTAGCAAAGATTCAAACACGCAAAGAATAACTCATACGCTCCATTCCCAATTTCGCTACTCTGCAACACAGAGATCCTCAACGGTCTGAGATGTGTGCGTGCCAGTGTGTCCATTTACCTAAGTGGCAGGCTTTTACCATGCATTAGGATCACTGAGACTTAAGACTTAGTAAAATAAGAAAAGCTACATTTCTGTCTTTGCTCTCCCTCCTGAGCCATGAGGTCAATACCAACTTTTGGGCATTGCGCCTCCAACTTAGTTAGAACTAGGTATGCCTTTCTATCTACCATGTATTTCTATAAATAAAGTAGCTTTTCTTATTTTACTAAGTCTCAAGTCTCAGTCATCCTGATGCATGGTAAAAGCCTGCTTTCTTAGGTAAACGCATGCACGCACATGCTGGCACACTCGCATTTCAACATCTGCTGTTACTCTCCTGCTGTGGTGCTGCTTTAAACTAAATTAAGCACACAAATTACACACATCCAGCAAGAAACGGCCTACATACCTCCCAGTCCCATCATGACTGGACAGCTGCTGAAAGCTTTAGGTTTGACACTAAAGTCACTAAAGACACTTCAGCCTAAAAGCAGGAGGAAGTGCATTCGATTGATTTCAGTCTGCTAAGACTTTTCTTGCACTTTTTCAATCCTTTTCCCTCTCTGGATTTCAAGGTCTCCGTTTTTGTAATTTTCTTAAATAAAATCTTGTTATTGGAAACAACTTTGTCAGTTATGACATTGCACATTCCTGTGCCCTGATCCTTACTCACCCTTGGAAGAAAATGATGTTACCGTCCAGGGGTGTCCGCATAATCTAAAAAGGCTCTCTTTCCCCCACAGCTTTCAAAAGTCTGAAATATCGACTGCCGCTATTATGGGAGTTTGAATTCAGAATCACATGAAACTGTGCAGAAAATGACCAGTTGGTAACTAGGAGAAATAATACGATGGCCACGTGTGCTTTGCCACCATTTTTAATATAGTCCCATCCTTACTTGGAAGTAATCCCCATTGATTTCAATAGGACTTTACTTCAAGTAAGTAAAACTAGCAAGCCATCAGCACCTCCTGCTGTATGGCGGTCCTTCAGCTTAGTCCTATTCAGAGGTAATGCCTCTGTGGGACTTACTCACAGGGAAACGGGTATTCAGGATTGCAGCCTTAACCGTATTTATGTGGAACCAAGTCTCAGTGATTTAAAAAAAATTCACTTACAGATAAGAATGTTTAGAATTTTGGCTTTTTCCTTCTGTCCATCCTCCTTCCCCTTCCCTTCCTTTAG
Source organism: Rhineura floridana (assembly GCF_030035675.1). NCBI lineage: Eukaryota > Metazoa > Chordata > Lepidosauria > Squamata > Rhineuridae > Rhineura > Rhineura floridana. The sequence goes on from NC_084483.1 coordinate 78,338,045, forward strand.
AATGTTTTAAAGTCATCCAGTGAATAAATATGGACATGAACAAATACATATTTGATATATTTTGTCCTGAATCCTCATTGTTCCTCACCATCCCAACTGGATATCTTAAATAAATTATTGTTAATCATTGGATTAATCATTAATCATAATAATGTCATATTTTAAAATTGTTGTAACCCGCACTGGGACCTTTGGGTGAAGGGCTGGTAATAAAGGATGATGATGATGATGAAAATCATAGAGAGCACAGGGTTGCCTTTTGTTTTAGGGCTATTTGATTTTGATTTTTACTTTCCCATTGACAATAAATAATAATCATATTAATAATAAAATCAGAGAACAGACATTTTTGTGGCTCAGCCTCTGAGCTCATGGAATGGATCGTTATCCAGGAACTGAGAATGAATCTGTCCCCAGGACGTGAGTATGAACTTTCCCTTCAGATTGTTTTGCCTTTTTCTCCCAATACAAGACAAATAAAACTGGTTTTGCAGCGTTTCCAAATCCTAACCTCGGTGCTTTCAACACATGGCAAGGATTCCTCGTTTTGCGCCATTAAAAGCAGGAGAAAATGAAAGTTGAAGAACAAAGCCATTGTAAACAGATTTCTGGGCTCAAACCAAACCCCCTGAATTGGTAATATGGCAGGGTTTCTTTTTCCTTTTTAAGTGTAGGTATTTTCTGGTGTTTTCCCATCAAGTACCTGCCCAATTTCTGTATGGCACACGCCAGGAATCAATAGAAGTTAACAAGTCGTCCAAACATTCCCCCTACCCCCCCCAATCTCTTTGTTTAATCGCCTTTACAATCCAGCCAAAGGAAAGAGAATTAAGAATCTTTGAAGTCTCCTGGCTTACAAAAGGCTCAGCCAAGTAGACTTAAAACACTCCCTTCTTTTCCAAAACTGGTTTGTCGAGGAACAATCGGAGGAAGTAAAATTTATGGAGAAATTATACAGTGGATTTGTCACTTAAAATATCGTAACTGTCTCGGGGACAATCCCCCATGCTGAGGATTAATGGTCCCTCCAGACCTTTGATTCACCAGCGCCTTTTCTTTGCCCTTGACAAATTGGATTTTTAGGAATGGGAAGGTCGCCTGGACCATTGTTGGCTGCCCCATTCAAAAAAGCCCTTGATTATGCGTTGGGGTGGCGAGGGACGGGGGCTAGGGAAAATCTCCATGTGACCCTCTTGGATGCGACTCAGCAGCTGCTCCAAGAGTAAAACTCTCTCACCGCCCCAACCGGGCGCCCTGGAGCACCAGAGTGCCAAGGCTAGAGCCCTCGTGTTGCAATTGAAAAGGCGGCGCGCATCCACCGCCGAGTCACTCTGCGGGCGGAGATAACGCCGGTGCAGCTCAGCCCTCCTCGCTGTTTGCCTGCCTCTGTCTCTCTTTCTTCCTGTCTCCTTTCCTCTCTACCTCCCCCCTCCCCGTCACTTCAGCCCTCGCAGAGTCCCGGGCGCCTTCGCGATCGCCGCGTTTTCACCCAGAAGCAGCGATGCAAACCAGCCGGCCTCCGCCGGCCCTCAGCGTCACTGCAGAGAGCTGCATCCCAGCTGGCCTGCGCCTGGGTCCTGTCTCCGGCACCTTCAAACTGGGCAAGTACCTGTCCGATCGGAGGGAGCCGGGACCCAAGAAAAAGGTATTGCTCCGCACCTTGGCGGAAAGCACGGGGGAAATAGAGGAAGTCCGATCGCCCAAAGGGGGAAAAGTGGACGAGGGTGGTCCGGATCCTTGCTAGGGAATGTCCCGGCAGCAAAGCTGTTCTCTCTCTCCTCCTCCTTTCACAGAGAAAAGGCAACGAGGGGTTTGGGTGTTCACACGAAGCGTCACCCCCTTTTGATCTTTATGAAGCCAAGAGCCTGCGGGGATGGGCGGCCATCTCGCTCTCAGGCTGTTCAGACCTCCAGATCTTTCTGGGGAGATCGCTGACTTCGGGTAGCTTATTTGGGCTAATGTTGTACGCTAACTGGATTGGAAGAGGATGGGTAGGGGAAAGCGGGGGGAGGTGAGAGAATGGCGGGCTTACAGACTTACTGGTTACTTTTTCCCCGCTGTCCACATCCCGAATTTCACGCATTATAATCTGGGCATCAGCATAAATAGTTTCCTCCGGCTGATCCCTCACCCCAAACTGACACCGGAATGGTGAATGCAGGATTGGATAATCATAAGATAAAATGAAATGAAGCCGATGAACTGGAGGCTCATCCGGCGTTGCCTCTGATTCCAGTTCCTTTTATTGAATGCACTATTTTTGCATTCTGTTTCACCGTTCCTCCTCCTTTTTTTAATAGGGGGGAAAGCAAAATAAGTGTGAGGTGAAACCGGAACGAAATCTCAAAGTTGCCAATGTCAGATGGCAAGCTTTGCTCTTACACAGGCTAAAACAGCAGCAGCAGAACCTCGTGTGAAACAAAAACAGCCTCCGGTTGAGATTTCTGGAAGGGTGGACGTGTTAGTATGTGGGAGCAAAATCAGCAGAGTCTTGTGGCACCTTAAAGAAGTGCGGATTTATTGCGGGGTGCGCTTTCTTGAAGTAGAATTCATCAGGGGCAGGAAAGTGACACACACACAGATTTATTTATTTGTTTTGCCATGAACGGCAAAAGGTAGCCGTGAGTTCTTCCCGTGTCTGGGCATAACCCAAATGTGATAAAGATTAGAACAGAGTGACTCGAAGGGATGATCAAAACAATCCTCTTACTTGAAGTCTGGAATGGTCCAATTTCTGAAACACCCTTTAACGCGGAAATTCTGCCGAGCTCACCATCATTTTTTAAAAAAAGGATTTCAATCCAGATGACTTATTTGCCAAGCAAAAGTAGATCGGGGCAACCTAGCTGATTTCCCAAGTGGCTCCGGTATTGATCACTACTTCTGGCGTGCTTCACACAGAAGTCCCTAAAAGAAACCCAAAATAGAAAGATGGTGTGGATTGGGCCCTTCCACCATCTCCCCAGATGAACTTAGCATAAGGCGACGTTGTTGCCTTTCTTCCCCAAAGCGCAGAGGTTTGTCATACGTTCCGCTCGGATTCTGAATGTCCTTTAATTGTTTTTAAATGCTCTGCCAGCCCTTTCAAATTTATTTCTCATCAGGCTACGTTGGTTGCTCCCTTTAGGCTGCCTTTGTTACAGTGACTTTTATTGCCTGGTCATTCACATAGATAGCCTCTCATTTGTTGCCTCTGTGTATGACCAAGCAGATTATGAAAGATGAGGCAGACTGAACAGAATTGCCTCTTCCTCTTCCTCCTCCTCTCTCTTGAAACGTGGCTGATTATCTTATTCGGTAATTAATTGCCTGGCAGGGGCTTGGAGCCATGAAATGTAGGTGTAGCCATTTGCAAGCTTGAATGGGAAAATGTAATCACCACGGGTTTTTTAAAAATGCTCCCGGCAGCATTTCAGGCTGCAGCGGTACAGGCCAGTGAAAAAGAAAGGGAAGAGATCTGAAGAAACTTCCTTTCCAACTCACTGGAATAAAGAGAATTTGGGGATTTTTTATTTCAGGGTTCATTCGTTTCAAGGTCATTGAGAAAACAGGAGCGTGCATCCCAGCCGGAGGGTGCGGTCCTTGGGAGTAAACCCCCTTGAACACAACAGGGCTTACTTCCGGGCTGCCCCTTATTTTTAGCCGCAGTTCACATTCCAATGAAGCCGACACACTTCCATTCAAACCAGATGAGCAACCTGGTCTGCAACTCTGGCTAAGCCAAACATCATCGACTGCTATTTAAGTGAAATGCCACGTTGATACCAAAGACCATATATATATCCGTGGGCCTAAGCACATTGATTTAGAAGGACTTTCAGCTGAAATAAAAGAAAGCAAGAGAATTGATGGGTTTAAGGCTGCAATTCTATGCACGGCTGCTTGGGAGTAAAACCCCTTGAATGCAATATAAGGGTTTACTACAGAGTAAACATGCACTTTCCGATTCCCCAGAATCAGTCGCTTATGAAACAAGGCGTCCACCCTCTAACACTTTGAGAGACCTTTGCCTTATTCCTGGTTAGGACAGCCATGATTGCTTTTGGTTAGCTCTCAAACTCGCCTTCTGCCTCCGACTAGGATGTAACCCGTGTATTCATTCACTCTTCCTCTTTTGATTGCGTCAACCGTTTCTCATGGAGATGATCTAAGGAACCGAGAGATTAATTCGACTTTTAAAGAAATAAATAAGTGATTTTAATAGGGGCTTTTTGGGTGAGGGGTAAAACTAACGGTCATTTTGCTAAGCTGCTCAGTAGCAACGAATGTTGTTGTGGCTAAAGCAATGCCACTGAACCGACTGGCAGTATGAATGACAACCTGTGCTGTCCTGTGTTCCAGGTGCGGATGGTAAGAGGGGAACTAGTGGACGAAGCCGGAGGCTCCGCTGTGGAGTGGATAGGGTTAATCCGGGCTGCCAGACACTCACAAGAACAGACCTTGGAAGCTATTGCAGAGCTACCGGGCGGCCAGGTACCTACATCCTACCTAACTGATCTCTATGGCTTTAGCTTTTCTGTCGGCGCTGGATTGCTTGGCCTTGCAGTCTGGTCAGCTGACGGGATCTCTCTGTTCTCCTAGATTTTCTACCGGGCGCTGCGAGATGTCCAGCCAGGAGAAGAGTTGACCGTATGGTATTCCAACTCTTTGGCTCAGTGGTTTGACATACCCACTACGGCGACTCCGACACACGACGAAAAAGGTACGTACAGCACCTTGGCCAGCGACTTGCAAGAGGCGGAAGAACGCCCAGAGAGCGACTCAGTTACTCTGGGACACAGCGGGAGTTTTGCTGTGAGGGTCTTAAGCATCATTACTCAGAAGTCAGCCCCACCGAGTTCAAGGGGACTTACTCGCTAGTAAGTTTGTTTAGAATTGCAACCCCAGTCTCTATTATCTGGATTTACAACAAGTCAAAGAACAACCGCAGGACCACAGAACACCGAATACTTATATATCAGGCGGAATAAACTGGTTCACGTGGCCGGTAAATATGTGTATGGGTGTCAGTCAGTGGGCCGGTCTTAACCTCATTTTAAACTTTTTAAAAATTACTCTGGAGCATTTAATAAGTTGGTCCCAAACACTTTAGTGGGAAGTAAATGCCAACGAAAACAGCTGGCTGTTTTTTTTAAAAAAAGCTCAAGTGAACCGTTTATGGAGTGGCAACTATTGAAACCAATGCGACATACTTGCAAATACTTGATGTTCAGCAGGATCTTACCTGTGATTTACTCGGAAAGAAGACTCATTGGAGTGAATGGGGTTAACTCATTAAAAGGCCGATGTGCAAGCAGAGTTTCAGTCAAGCAAAGTACTTGGTGGGTGAAAGAAGTGGGTGCAGGGGGGGGGCTGCCTAGGCTTAAATCCGGCTGATCAGCATTGTGGACCCGGCTGCCATAAAAAAGGAAGAAATGAACCACAGGTACTGGCCATGAGAAAATTAGCTTAAATACTGTAAAATTTGTCCATCATTTCAGATACCGCCTTCCCAATATGGTTAATCTCAACAAACAAAGTTAGACCACGTTCGACAGGGGAGGCTCGAACCTGCTACTGATCTGCTTCCTCTTCCCCAAATGTGAGCCGATTTCTCCCTGGACAGTGCCCACTGGATGCCCTTCCACACGCACATTTTTCTCCTTGCAAGAGGATAGGTTTGGATTTATTATTAATTTTCTCGAAAACACTTTCATCAGGCCTTTTAAAACTCTCTCTCAAACAAACGTTTGCAAAGCATCTGGGCTTGGAAAGAGAGTGACACTGCCCAGCTAGCCACTTTTAGTGTAACAAAAGTGTTTGACTGGTTCCATTTAGTCATAGATTGAGGCTCTTCGTAGCAGAATGTAAACTGAGAGGGGCGGAGGTGTGGGGGCAGAAGCCAGTCGTCGGGGTTTCTGGATCGTTACTATTTGCAAACAAAGATAATTGAAAAGAGCAGCTTTTGACAAGCTCGCCAGAGAGAGAAAGCTTCTTAACAGCGCCACCCGAGCCATGCATTGTTTACTCAGAAGTAAGACCTAGTGAATCCCATGGCTTTTGTTTATTTATTTAGTTAATCACGTTTCTATCCCACCCTTCCCCCAGGTAAATGGGGTTGGGATTGTGCCCTTAAATTCGTAAAGTTTTCTAGCGGCTGCCTATTCATTCCTTGGAACAGGGTTACCTGCGTGTCTGTCAACGTACGGTGACAAGATGCCCGAAGCTGCTTAGACTCGAGCCGCGAGTGAACAATAACTGAGCACTGAGACGCATGCTCTTTCTATTCCTTTCTTCCACCTTTTCGCACTCCTTCCCTCTGTCTTTCTGCTCTGCCCCCTTCAGATTACCTCCCCTGGCTTCAAGACAAACTGGTATAAGCCAATAAGGGCCATGCGTGAAGGAAGCCACATAACACTTAAGGGGGGTGGGGGTGGAGAGAGAGATGGAGAGAAACCATTTGGGGTCCGTGCTTCGGGAGAGTATTCCAAAGAAGGGGAGGGCTGAACGACTCGTTTTCTCTGGAATAAATGAACGAACGAATTCACACTGGCTGATTCTTGAACTCACTTGCCGATTTCAACAGGCCGTTTGGTTTGCTAATTCCAGCAGGAGAGTGTCAATTCCTTCTGCTCTTCTCAGGCATCCTTTCCCGCGCCCCAGTTTCGTGTTAAAAAGCGGCAGAATCTTCTTTCTGGAGCCGTTCAGTCAAGCACCAGCACCAGAAACCAGAGCCCACGACCGGGTGTTATTAAACGTCTTACGATATCTCCAGATAGTTCGCTGAGATAGTCAACTCATCTCTCGCTCACGCAGCTTGACATGCAACCTTCAGTCAGGGGTGGGGGGAAACCTGTGGCCCTCCAGATGTGGCTGGGCTCCAAATGTCATCAGCCCCAGCATGGCCCTCCGTCAGAGTTGATGGAAGATTCCTTGTTTTTCTTTTTTGAACCCATAAAGAGAAAGAACGAAAGCATTGTGCACAGAGAAATGTTGGACGTGGGCATTTGACCGGACCCTGTGAGAACAGGATGCAGGACTAGATGAGCCTTTGATATAATCCAGCAGAGCTCTTATGTTCCTGTGAGTAATATCTATGTCTAGAAGTGGAATGCGTTATACGTCTGAACCGCCTGAGGAGGCTCTGGAGAGATTAGTGAATATAGATTTCACAAGCTCTGCAGTATCTTTTATTCTCTGTCCCAGAGAGGCATCTTGCACCTTCCTCTAAGAGTTTTGCTCGTTCTCTTCTTCATATCTGATGTTTTAAAACTTATTCATCGAATCCGGATAGCGCTTCTCTCCTCCTGTGTTCGGAAATGCAACATCTTTTACGAGCCTTTCTATCGTTTTGAAACGCTGGTCGATTAGTTTAACCCTCTAGATGAATCCTCTAGTACGAAAGATTTGTGTCTTACTGCTGCGTCCCACAGGTTTGGGCAAAGAAAGAAGGGAACGTGAATATCCTAGTAGGCATTTCGGTTTGTTCCACCTTAGGGAATGCTGCTCGTTCGAGGATGGGGGGCACAAAGGGCATTGTCTTTTGAAAGGACCGATTACGTATGGCCCATACATATAGGATATTGTCTCGTTTGGTAATGGGAGGCTCATGATCATTAGATTGGCCTTTGTTTAGTTGCGTCAGCTCTCTGACATACGCCACCTATTTTGCAAACGTCAACAGATGGGCCGCCGGACACAGGCGTTAAGGCAACAGCTGCTTGCGTTTGCTTCCTCCAAAAGCAGCCCAGCTAGAGCAATTGTGGCCCTCTCCCGTTGAACGGCTTCTACTCATAAAAAGGAAAAGGCTTCCGCAGAGAAAGACACCAGTAGTTTAGGCTTCATGTACAACATCCACACGCCTTTTTTTTACTAATCCCAAACAAGGCCTGGCTTGCTTTGCATTTACCGTCACATGTTGAGTTTCATTTCAGCCAAACACATGTGTACAATGGAAGAATATAGTAACATAGGAACCTGCCTTATCAGACCATTGGTTCATCTTGGCCAGAGCTGTTGACACTGAGGGACAGCCGCTCTCCAGGTTTCAGACAGGAATCTTTCCCAGTCCTATATGGAGATGCAGGGGATTGAATTTGGAACCTTCTGTATCCACGGCAGATGCTCTGCCACTGAGCTACTCCCTTCCTTCCTACATTGGCATATGCTCTTCTTCTCTCATTGAACCAAAGGCAGCTTATATATTGTTCCCAGGCAGTCACTGTCCAGACCAAGACCAGCAAGCTGATGGCCTCAGGTACCTTTAGACCATACTAGACACTTCTTAACTGCTCTCTGATTGTACCAATGGTGATTATTTAAGGGATAATTAATTGTTTCTACTTTACCCTAAGTGTGGGCTGCAAAGGAGAGTATACAACGGTCACAGCCTTTTCAGGCTGCAATAGTAAGCATTTTGTTGGTGTTGTTATGTGCCTTCAAGTCAATTATGACTTATGGCGACCCTATGAATCAGTGACATCCACGAGCATCTGTTATGGACCACCCTGTTCAGATCTTATAAGTTCAGGTCTGTGGCTTCTTTTATGGAATCAATCCATCTCATTTGGCCTTCCTCTTTTTCTACTCCCTTCTGTTTTTCCCAGTGTTATGGTCTTTTCTAGTGAATCCTGTCGTCTCGTGATGTGTCCAAAGTATGCTAACCTCAGTTTCATCATTTTAGTTTCTAGTGATAATTCTGGTTTAATTTGTTCTAACACCCAATTCTTTGTCTTTTTTGCAGTCCATGGTATGCGCAAAGCTCTCCTCCAACACCACATTTCAAATGAGTTGATTTTTCTCTTATCCACTTTTTTCACTGTCCAACGTTCACATCCATACATAGAGATCGGGAATACCATGGTCTGAATGATCCTGACTTTAGTTCAGTGATACATCTTTCCATTTGAGGACCTTTTCTAGTTCTCTCATAGCTGCCCTCCCCAGTCCTAGCCTTTTTCTCATTTCTTGACTACTGTTTTGTCTCAATTTGGGTTAATGACTGTGCTGAGGTATTGATAATCCTTGGCAAGTGCAATGTCCTCATTGTCAACTTTAAAGTTACATAAATCTTGTTGTCATTACTTTAATCTTTTTGACATTCAGCTGTAGTCCTGCTTTTGTGCTTTCCTCTTTAACTTTCACCAGCATTCGTTTCAAATCATTACTGGTTTCTGCTAGTAGTATGGTATCGTCTGCATATCTTAAATTATTGATATTTCTCCCTCCAATGTTCACACTTCCTTCATCTTGGTCCAATCCCGCTTTCCATATGATATGTTCTGCATATAGATTAAACAAATAGGGTGATAAAATATGCCAGTCTCACAACCTTTCTGATTGGGAACCAGTTGGTTTCTCCATATTCTGTCCTTACAGTAGCCTCTTGTGCAGAGTATAGGCTGCTCATCAGGACAATCAGATGCTGTGGTACCCACATTTCAGCAAGTTCCAATACATAAACATGAATTTATGTTGGGCTGTTAATCCAATAAATTACTGACAGATGACTTTTATAATGATGCTCACACTCTCTTATTAAAACCACCTGTCTAGAGAAGCTTGCTCTGAGAGAACAGGGAGAAATCAGAGATGTGTGTCTGACAGTGCAAGCTTATACACATGCCCATTCTTTGTATGCCACCTTGAGCTCCTTGGAGGAAAAGTGGGATATAAATAGTAAAAATAAAATTCAGAACTAAGTTGTACCGAGTTTCGGTCACTTTCTATACTATAGGATTGCCACCTGAAACACACAGTTCCACATTTAAGTAATCATCAGTTTTCCAGACACAGAGATAAGAGGATGGCAACCCAAAAGCCCAGTCCAGTTAAACTGGAGCATCTCAATATGAATGAAATGGATTTCGACCCACTAACTTGTCTACTACTGAACTGGCTTAAAACCAAGTAGACTGACTTTGCCCGGCAGTGAATCAGAATGCAATCCTCAAATCATTCACTGTGGAAACGTCTCATTACAAGGCTAATAGAATTCTCTGCAGTGAGTGATTGCTGGGCTCCAACCTTAAGCTCTGTTCAAAGTCTGAAGATATAATGCTGAATTCCCAATTCTCACTCTACTGTAGGAGTAAGTCAAACCTCTGAGTAGGCATGCATACATTGCACTACATGAAAAGGCTCTCATTATTTATTAACACTTACAGAACTTTTTTAAAAATAATATTTGTATACCACTTAATATACAGAATCCCTAAGCGGTTTACATAAAATACCATAACATAAAAAAGAATATACATACAACATTATACACAGAAATATATCAGTAAAAACAGAGAATCCATCGACAAAACATTGTTAAATATCCATAAATAATAAATCAGCAGCGTGATTAATCTTAGGAGCCTATGTAACTGCATAGCAATAATGTGCAAGGCTGATGGGAACTTCATGCAGAGAGAGCTTTACACTGCAGAGGCCAGTCAAATGACACAGTTGTTTGATTTCGTAGTGAATGAGATATTCCCCGTGCCACTGTAACTTGAAAAGGTTGGCACATAGATGGTCTCCATGCTAGCGGCTTCACTGTAGCCAATGAAGGATAATCATCATTGGGACCTAGTTCCCAACTTTTAAAAATATTATTTTTATTATTTTAAAACAAAAACATAAAAAACCTTACAGGCAATTGCAAGTGTAAAAATGATGCTGGGAATGAACATGTGTTCTGCCACCCCCTTGTGTTTGCCAGGGGGATTCAAATAAGCAATTCAAATAAGCAATAAAGTTTGACACCAGTGCTAAGTAGGTGGGTTTATCAGTTTCTTAGCAGAATAATCAAAGCAACTTCACAAGCATGACTCTTCAGAAAAAACAGATATATACAATCTGAACTCAGCAACAGAGGAGACTATCTTCCTTAGATTTTAACTTTATCAGGTGTTGAGTACACACAGTTCCTCCTGCCCATTTCTTAAGCAATCCACTGATGGTATAGCATAGGAGTTTCTCTCTTCTGTCTCTGTGTTCCACTGCTCTTATATAGCTCAGTAACAAGGTGGGTCACATGTCTGTCACCTCCTAGGGGCTGACCCCTTGCCATCCTTGGGACAGGGAGCTGGCTGTGTGAGTCAGGTGACTCTTCCATCTGTTGCAGAGTAGCAAAATTAGGCACTTGAGCATCTGAGTGAGTTTTGTGCGTTTGAATCTGTCGGAATTTCTCTATTGAGATTCGTAGCAGAGTTGCGTAGCACTGCAGAACGGAGAGTATTGAGCGAGCTTACGTGTGTGTGTGTTTGAATCTTTGCGAAGATTCTACCTTCCCTGCAATTAGTCAGACAGAGACTTTAAGCTTTAAAATAAGAAACAACTACTTTATTCTGGAAGTACATGCTTGATAGGAAAGAGTTCTATATCTAGCTAACTGGCTATGCTGGAGCAGCCTGCACTGGTCCCAGTGCTGGCCCTCATCCTGGTTGAGAGGAGAGACAAAGAGAAGATGTCTGCTCCCCTCTCGAGATAAAAAGAACACTGAGAAAGGCGGGAAGGAACTGGGATCAACATTCCTTTGCTTATCAGCCTAGCAGGAAGGGGAGAGATGGCAGAGGATCAAAGTATAGCCTCAACCAGCAAGAGGTCTAGCTTTCTAGCTACCCCTATTAACCCCATGCAGCCACAACCCACCAAGTTGGAGTTGAACCTCATACATTCCAACAGAATCTTTGCTAAAGATTACACCTTCCCTGGAATTTGTCAGACTGAGACTATAAGCTTCAAAATAAGAAATAACTACTTTATTCTGGAAGGACATACTTGATAGTAAAGAGTTCTACATCTAGCTAACTAGCTAAGTGTTTGCCCTCATGCTGGGAGGAGAGAGACAGACAAAGAGAAGATGTCTGCTCTCCCACTCAAGAGAATGAAGAAGAAGTCGGAAGATGTGGTCAACATCCTGAGAATATCAGTCTAACAGGAAGGAAGAGTTAGTAAGAGATCAAAGGATAGGTGTAGCCTAGCAATCAGAATGTCTCCTCTCTATCTACCCTTTTTAACCCCATGCAGCCCCAACCCACCAGTTCGAGTTGAACCCCATATTCCAACACCCTTTCTCAACAAGAACCTGGTTCACTCTACACGGTTCATCTTGCCTCATAGCTTCTGGTGTCAGACTTTGCCCAACGGCTTGGTCAATGCATCAGCTGTCATCTCTCCTGTTGGACAGTAGGTCATCTCTAGAAGTCCTTTCTCCCTTATGTCCTTTAGGTAGTGGAACTTCACATCGATGTGCTTCATGCAAGAACTTTGTCCTTCTGATTCCACAAGTCTTATGCAAGCTTGATTATCCTCAAATATTCTGATAGGCTCTGGTTCAGATATGCCTAAGTATCATAGAAGCTTGCGTAGCCACATCATTTCCTTGCATGCTTCATCATCTGATACATACTCTGCCTCTGTAGATGAATGTGCTACAGTCTCTTGCTTTCAACTCACCCAGCAGATAAATGACTGGCCATAGTAGAACAGGTTTCCACTAGTTGACTTGTGATCGTTGGTTTCTCCAGCCCAGTCAGCATCAGTGTATCCCAGAAGCTTGAGATCTTGAGTAGCTGATAGCTTTAGTTATAGGTTTGCAGTGCCTTTCAGATATCTTGCCACTCTCTTGACTGCTTCCCAGTCTTTCTTGTTTGGCAAGCTGGTTTTTCTGCAAAGGTATCCCACTGCCACCACGTCCGGTTTGGTTATTGTGCTGATGTATAGGAGTTTTCCTATAGCTTGTCTGTAGCTTTTGTTGTCTTCCCATGGTTGATTGTTCTGGTCTGGATTCAAGTATCCTACTTCCACTGGAGTAGGTGCTGGAGTGCATCCTTCAGTCCTACTCTCAAGCAAGAAGGGGCGCCACACCAAACAGATGACAGTGAAAGGTAAGAAATTGAGTTATTCTTCCACCACAGAAGGTATAACAATAATATACCTGCAGAGGAAGGCGAGGACTCTGAGCCACAAGAGGCAACAGAGCCAGAAGGGGCAGCAGAAGCGCCAGCACCCAGAACCTCTGAACGCACCAACAAACGTGTACCACCAGAAAGAGTTGCTTACCTCTTGAGAGATGAACCTCCAGAACCAGAGACCTGGAAAGAGACTGAAGCCTTACCCAAAGCTGAAGCTGAGAGGTGGAGGCAGGCAGCCAAGGAAGAGCTGGAAGCTCTACACAAAAATAAAACTTGGACACTGACCAAGCTTCCTCAAGAAAGGAAAGCTGCAGGCTACAAGAGGAAATTCAAGAAAAAGACAAATGCTAAAGGAAGTGTTGAGAGATACAAGACAAACCATCAGAAAATGTCTGTATATCAGTACTGTTACCAGGCCAGATGTGGTGGTAGGCGTGGGATACCTGTGCCGAAAAACCAGCTCGCCAACCAAAAAGTAATGAGAAGCAACAAAGAAATTGGTGAGATATCTAAAGGGCACTACAACCATGAAACTGAAGCTAGCAGCTACCTCAGATCCCAAACTAGTGGGATATGCAAAGGCTACTTGTAGCTGTTCAAAGATTTAGGCATCTCTATACCAGGGGCTATTGTGATGCATGAGGACAGCCAAGGATGCATCAGACTCATGGAGTCAGAAGGGGTGAGTTCACAAACCAACCACATAGATGTGAAACACCATTTCATTAGAGATACCTACTGCAGAGGACTACTCAAGATGGAGTATTGTCTGACAGAAGAAATGACTGCAGACGCTCTCACGAAGGCATTGGGCAAAGTTAGACATTGTAAGCTGCAAGACAAGATGAACCTCGTGGGCTGAACACTTGTTGAGAAGGGATGTTGGAAGTGGGCAAGAGCAACTCCTGTTTTGTTCTTTTGTTTATGTTCCAGAAGGGAGATAGAGTTGGGGTCCTCCAGATGGATAGGCTTGATTACCTTTACCTATGATGCTCTGACTGACTTCCTTCCATTGTTAGACTGATACATCTTAAGGAAGCTTACCTGCCCCTCCTCCTTCTGCCCTTTCCCTCTCTTCTCTTCTTCGACTGTCAGAGAGAGAGGAGACACCTTTGTCTCTGCTCTCTCTCTCTCCTAGCCATGAGGGCAACTCCCAACCCTCCAACTTAGTTAGTTAGTTAGAACTAGGTATGCCTTTCTATCTACAATGTATTTCTATAAATAAAGTAGCTTTTCTTATTTTACTAAGTCTTAAGTCTCAGCGATCCTGATGCAGGGTAAAAGCCTGCTTTCTTAGGTAAACACACACACTGGCACACACACATTTCAGACAGCTGTTGTTCTCAGCTTAACAAATATACACATTTACACAATAACAAATTAGGCACTTGAGCATCTGAGTGAGCTTTGTGTGTTTGAATCTTTGGACCTCCTGATTGCTAGGCTAATACCTATCCTTTGCTCTGCCGCTAACTCTCCCTTCCTGCTAGACTGATATGCTTAGGATGTTGACCACATCTTCCAGTCTCCTTCCTTCTTCTTCTTTCTCTTGAGAGGGAGAGCAGACATCTTATCTTTGTCTCTCCCTCTCCTCCAAGCATGAGGGCAAACACTAGGCTTAGTGTTTGCATCTCCAACTTAGCTAGTTAGCTAGATGTAGAACTCTTTCCTATCAAGTATGTACTTCTAGAATAAAGTAGTTATTTTTTATTTTAAAGCTTAAAGTCTCAGTCTGAGAAATTCCAGGGAAGGTGTAATCTTTAGCAAAGATTCAAATACACAAAAGCTCACTCAGATGCTCAATTCCCAATTTCACTACTCTGCAACACTTTCTACCATAGTCGATTAAGCAGTTTCAGACCCCAAAATGCACTAAGATAGGGGATAAGAGACAGAAGTTTCTGGATTCTACAAATCTTTGGACAATGCTTGCATTGCAACATGCTACACTTTAAAATCATCTGGGTAAATCAGTGTCCAAGTAAGTCTCCCTGACTGTGCGTGGTTGGTAGTGGTCGCCTCTGTTCCGACGAATTGATGAATTTAATAAAAGAATACCATGGAAAATTTGTCTGTTTTTCTGTGTCCTTGTGCTTTGCAAAGTTATTTGCAGAACAGTTTAAAGCATTTTTTGTTCCTTCCTAACACTCTCTCATGAGTCCTGTCACAATGGTTCCCTGCTCCTGAGACAGTGCCAGAGTGTTTGGTAGATGGTAGCTGTGACTTGATTTTGGGACCCCTGAGAGTGGTTCCAATGACCTTCATCCATTCCAGAGAGCTGGCATGACCTTGTGTTGGGCTTTGATTAAAACCCCTGTTCAGTCATAGATTTAAGTGGAGACCTGGGGAAAGACACCTTTCTCAGCTATGTCGGGTTGTTGTGAGCATAAACAAGATAGAAAATGCAATGGATTAATAAATTAGTTAACAGTTATGTTAGGTTCCACCCCTATCACAGAGGTGCAGTACAGGATGTGTACCCTGGTTCATGGCATCCTCAACAAACTGTCTTATACTACATCATCTAGCTTAGTACTGTCTGTACTGACTTGTCACAGCTTTCCAGAGTTTCAAAGAGGAGTCTTTCCCAGACTGTCCTAGAGACTGAACTCAGGACTTTTTGCCTGTAAAGCATCTGCTCTTCCACTAAGCCATGGCTGTTCCCTAACTACCCATAAGAATGCTACAGAGTAAGATAGGCAGAAGATAGGCCAGGTGGTTAGTTTCAGGTGTCTAACCCTGCACGGTGGTCACTTATGGGGTCACCACAAAAATAGGCTGGAACTGGAATCTAGCCGTCATGAATGCTGTTCTGACAAAGTCTGACAGTTTTGACTTTGCCACTTCCACATTTGTGTGTGATAAGAAATGTTGGCAAACTACCCAGTCATTACATTATTATAGGGAGAGAAGACACCACTTGGAGAAATGATAAGGGGCATCTATGTGGGCATAGCTGGCTGAAGTGCACTGGAGGGAACCCCAGCAGATCTGTTATAGATGATTGCTAGGTGATTGTGGCATGCGACTCAGTCTGGTTTCATCTTTGATGTGTGGGAAGTGGGGTGGTGAGTATGAATGGACTTGATACCCTAATGTTGCTCCTTGCTAGCAGTATATGTATGCAATATTAAAAACAACAACATAGGTTAATCTATGAAAAACCATTAACTATAATGAATTTCCTTTGCTCTATACATACTTATGGATGAAGTGAGTATTCTTCACATTGGCATCACAGAACCAGGAAGGGTGAGATGGTCCACACTACTCCACATAAAGAATAAGGATGCCACAATGTACTGTATGAAAACCCCATACTGGAATGAACCACATTCTAACTTCACACTGCACAACATTCCCAGTTATGGATAATGTTGGACTCATTACATCTGTTCTATATCAGGAATGAAGTACTGAATTCTTGCTAGGTTAGCAAACACTTCTCAAGTTGCCTTCACATTTATCTAGATTTCAAACTAGGGGTGGCTAACGTGTGGCCCTCCAGATGTTGCTAGACTATAACTCCCATCATCTCCAACCATTGGCTATGCTACCCAACAGCTGGAAGGCTACAGTTAGCCACTGCTGTTTAAAGCATTTCTGGCTCTCAAATTTGAATATCAAATCTTTCAGTTTTTCAGATTCAGGTTTCAAAAACCCAGGCATCTCGTTTGAAAGCTGTACGAAACTGCAATGGCATGAGAGGATTAGTCATGTTTCCATGCATTTTTGCTTTTAATGGCTCACTGCTTTGTTTTTCTCTGCTAGGCGAGGAGCGCTACATCTGCTGGTACTGCTGGCGAACCTTTAAGTACCCCAACAGCCTAAAGGCCCACGTCCACTTCCACTGCGTGTTCAACAACGGCCGCAGTTTCCTGGGCTCGCCAGAGCACGCTCGGCCCTCGGAACTGTTCAGTCTGTCCCTAAAGTCAGCAGCCGTGCCGGCGCCTTTGAGGTCCAATTGCCCCGGCGCGGCCAGGGAGAGCATCAAGCGGGAATCATCCGGCTCGCCGCTATTGGCCAAAGCGGGGGGAGAAGGGCGCAAGACGGCCAAAGAGGAGCAAGAGAGAGCCTTGGACATGAGCGTTAGCTCGGGGCGGTGCCCGGGGCAGTTTCTGGGCCTGCTGGGTAGCGCCTCCGGGTGCAGCAACGGCTTGTCCTTCTACCCCGGGGTGAGATCCGCCTTCAAGCCGACCGGCCTGGCCAAAGCGAACCAGGCGGACGCTTCTTCTTTCCGAGAAGAGGGCAAAGGCAGCGGTTTCAGCAAACTCTTGGGCAGCCTCAAGCCCAGCCGCTCCCGCGGCGAAGGCCCGCTGGGAGTGGGCAGCAGCCCCCACAATAACCACTCCCACCACACCCCACACCCCCATCACCACCCCGCCAAATGCCACGCGGCTTCTGCCCCGCCCCCGCCTCCCTCAGCTGCGGCGGCTGGGGGATTGGTCTATTCGGGGGGCGTCCGAGGCTTCCCGCTCCTTTCGCACTTTGATGAAGCCTCCGCCTTCAAGCACGTGGAGCGGGGTCTCCACGCCAGCCTCTCGCCTCCGGTCACCAGCCGCTATCCTCCGCTCCCCAGTGGGCTACATTTGGAGCGCTTTGCCGCAGCCTTGCCGCCCTTTGAAGGGCTGAAGCCCTATGCCGCCTCAGGGGAATGTAACCTCCCGTCCTTCATGCCTTTCACCGTCTGCAACGGCGAGCTGCTCTACAACGCCCCCTACTATCCGCTCAAGCTCCACTTCGGCAATCTCCTCAAGTATCCGGACTCGGTGTCGTATTTTAATGGGGCCGCCACGGCGGCCGCTGCTGCCGCCGCTGCAGCAGCCGCGGGGCTCGACCCGGCCGAGCTTGGCTCCTTGGCCAGCATTGACCGCGAGATCGCCATACACACGCAGCAGCTGTCGGAGATCGCAGCGGCCGAGAAGAGTCGCAGCCGCTTGGAGAGCTTGCAGCCAGCGTCGGCAGGCCCGGCAAGCGGCAAACCCAAGACCGGCCACCTGTGCCTGTACTGTGGCAAGCTGTACTCGCGCAAGTATGGCCTGAAGATCCACATGCGGACTCATACCGGCTACAAGCCCCTCAAGTGCAAGGTCTGCCTGCGGCCCTTCGGCGACCCCAGCAACCTCAACAAACACATCCGCCTCCACGCCGAAGGCAACACCCCCTATCGCTGCGAGTTCTGCGGCAAAGTGCTGGTCAGGCGCAGGGACCTGGAGAGGCACGTCAAATCCCGGCACCCGGGCCAGAGCTTGCCCAAGGGCGGCAGCAGCGGCGCGGAGGACAGGAGTAGTGCCGACGCAGCCGGCTATGCGCGCCAGGAGCTAAAGAGCGACGAGAGCGACGTCGACGTTTGCTTCACGGACGATCAGAGCGACCAGGACACTGGCGGCGGCGGCGGCGGCGGCGACTGGGCCAAGGAGCAGCAATAAGGAGAGGCGGAAGGGTGGTATCGCGGCGGTGGGCGTGGGGAACAGCGCAGCAAAAGCTGCTGTTGCTCTCCACTGAAGTGGAAAGTCAAAGCAAAGAGCTTGAATACAACTTGACAATAAGACCACCGATTTAATTGAAACTTCAACCCGCATCATGTTTCAGGACAGGGTTTTTGGCCCAATTCTAAGCACATTTAAATCAACCCATTGGTGGTGGAAATTTCTTCTGATTTAAGATTATTTGGTAATAAGTTTCTTGGAAATTAATGGGCTTCTTAATAAACATGTTGAAGTTGGGGTGAAATGAGTGGACTTGCTCTCAAGTTCATAGGTTCAGGGCTGAAATACCTTCAGTCTAAGTGCGTTTTGGGTTTAACTAACCAATAAGGAGAGGCGGAAGGGTGGGATCGCGGCGGTGGGCGTAGGGAACAGCGCGGCAGGTGCTGCTGTTGCTTTCCACTCGACCAACTTTGTTGATTCATGCGCTCTTTGGCTAATAAAACGACCCTAGATTCCCTCTTCCATCCCAAAGCTGGAAAAGGGACACCTCTGCTTCATCACAACGCCGGCTGTGTCCAGACTCACATTAAGTCACCTCCTCACAAAATTTCAAGTAATTTCTCTCTTTCCTCCCGCCCTCGCAAGCCAGGATGGCTGCTAACCTATATACCAGGAGTAGCCAACGTGATGCCTTTCAGATGTTGCTGGACTACATCTCCTGCCATCTTTTACCATTGGCCACGGTGCTAGGGCTGATGGGAATTGGAGTCGAACAGCGTGTGGTTGGCTACCCCTGGTATACACAGAGTCTACAGTTGAGTCAAAGCAAAGAGCTTGAACACAACTTGACAACAAGACCACCGATTTTATTGAAACTTCAATCCGCATCATGTTTCAGGACAGGGTTTTTGGCCCAATTCTAAGCACATTTAAATTAACCCATTGGTGGTGGAAATTTCTTCTGGTTTAAAATTATTTGGTAATGAGTTTCACGGAAATTAATGGGCTTCTTAATAAACATGTTGAAGTTGGGGTGAAATGAGTGGACTTGCTCTCAAATTCATGGGTTCAGGGCTGAAATATCTTCAGTCTAAGTGCATTTTGGGTTTAACTAACCGGTTTAACTAGCTGCCCAGAAGGAAGGTGCAGTTCACTGTAGAGAAAGGTGTTCTTGATTCCCTTTCGTAGAAAACATCCATAAGGCAAGAGGGACTCTGTCGCAGCTGATCCGTTTTTTCTATTTAACCTTTGTAGGGAGGAAACAGTGCCTTTTTGCGTGAGGCGGGGGAGACGAGCAAGAAAGAAAGTAAGTCGGTGTCTCAATGTCTGGAAGTGGAGAGTTAGTTCCAGTTTTACACCCAAATGTACATCTCAGTGGAACAGAATATCCCCACTTGGACGCTGGAATACATAATCTGGTGTGAACACCAAAAGCACTACGAGGCACAACCCCATTAAATCAATGGGACAATTATGAGTAGACACACAGGCTTGTGCTATTAATTGTGTTTTCTTAAATGTAAGTCCTGCTGAGTCCAACCAGGTTCACTTCCTAGGAAATACGGTATGAATTTCAACCTTTTGTTGAAAGTATTTGTGGTAGATTTCAATCGAACTGGCTTTCACATTTCAAGTAAGGCTGTAAACCTTATCTGCCGATTTTGGATGAATTCCTTTGTAATCCATGGAACTTTCTTAGGAGTAAACATGTTTACTATTGCACAGCAGGAAGGGGGTGTAGGATCCCGATGGGGTAACAGACACCCTATTTGCAACTTATTTATAGCAGAACAATATTTGAGTAACCTTTGTAAAAATAAATATTGAAAGCATGAATGATAAAAGCATGTCGTATATCATTCTCAACAAGATAATTCTATTTGGTTTGTAGACTACATATTTGGTGTATGTTTGTTTTATAACGAATGATGTACAGTGGGCACAGTATTTTGGTCTTTGTTGCAGTTTGTCATGAGATTTTTTAAAATAAAGTTACTGACAAACTACTGTTCGTCTAATTCAGCTGAGGATTTTCATCCAGGTTTTCTTTGTGAATTCTCCACTACAATTAACCCTGAAATTAACCTGTTAGATGGAAGGATTTGTTTCACATTTATTTGCATGCTTATCCTCACTAGTTATTTTGGATTGTTTCACTGAACATCATGGGGTTTAGGTCTATTGTGAATATTTTTAGAATCGGAGTGTACAATCCTGTTACATATATCTCTGGATTTCAAGTTTATCTGGGGCGGAGATCTGGCCACAACGAGATTATACTGGTGTGATCTCATTGATTACAGCAGAATTTAAGAGACCCAACCAGTAGTGTAGTGGCAAATTCAGAAGTGCAAGATCCCTTCATGATAATCATAGCCATGTCCCTCTCTCTCTCTTTTTGCTACTGTGTTAAAAGTGAGATGCTTGTAAATGCCTTCTCCCACAACAACAGACATCTCTAAGAGCCAATAAGCACGAAAGAGGAGAGTGTTAGCTACTGAAAAGAATCTTCTCAGTGACTGGCTCACTTCCTTTCACTCTGATTGGCTCCAATCAGCAGGAAAGGACAAGGAAGCATGTTAGAAGACTGTTCTGGGTGGCTAACACACTCTCCTTTCATGCTGATTGGCTCATAGGATGCTGGAGATATAGGGACCCTGTTGGGACCCTGCTCTCAAAAAAGTAAGGGGTCTAAGACCCACTGGGACCCTGGATGACAACACCACTGCTCCCAACCCACAGGTAATGATCACACACACACACACACACACACACACACACACACACACACACACACACACACACACACACACACACACACACACACACACACACACACACACACACACACACACACACACACACACACACACACACACACACACACACACACACACACACACACACACACACACACACACACACACACACACACACACACACACACACACACACACACACACACACACACACACACACACACACACACACACACACCAACCTTTAACCCTGGCTTCCTATAACAAACAAGTCCCAGTGACTTCAAGGGGTCTTCCTTATCAACTGTATACTCCTGTATTCTGACACACAGTATCAGTATATCACTCCTGGCCCCTTCCCAGTCGGTACACACAGGCATACAAATAAACACTCTGAATTTGTTTCAGGCATATCCTCCTTCCCAATTTGGAAAACATATTGAGGACTCGGCAAATTTGTTGTATGTAGTACAGGGAAACTTATGCTACAATAAATCTGTTACACATTTGAAAATTAGCAATTTGAACAATTTGCTGCCCTTGGCTCCTACTGGGAGGAAGGGGGGATATAAATCCAGTAAACCTACCAACCATGACAGTCAGGAAAATTAAAGAAAAATAAACAAAAAAAGCTGGGGAGAAAGTCTTTGGGCTTCTCTAGACATAGTATTTGATTTGAGACTGCCATCATCAGGTAGTAAAATATACTGACTTTAAAAGAGGGGCTATATTTGTTATGTAAATTTGTATAAATGAGCAGAGATCGAGGGTCTGAGATGTATGTGTGCCATTGTGTGTACATTTGCTTAAGTGGCAGGCTTTTACCCTTCATTAGGATCACTGAGACTTAAGACTTAGTAAAATAAGAAAAGCCACTTTATTTATAGAAATACATAGTAGATAGGAAAGGCATACCTAGTTCTAACTAAGTTGGAGGTGCAACACCCAGGTGTGGGAGTTGCCCTCATGGCTCAGGAGAGAGAGAGAGCAAAGGCAAAGGTGTTTCCTCTCTCCTCGGACAATAGAAGAAGAGAAGAAGGAAAGGGTGGAAGGAGGAGGGGCAGATAAGCTTCTAACGACAGAAGGAAGTCAGAGCATCACAGGTAAAGGTAGTCAAGCCTAGCCATCTGGAGGACCCTAACTCCATCTCCCTTCTGGAACATAAACAAAGAACAAAACAGGAGTTGCTCTTGCCCCACTTCCAACAGTATTAACGCGTGAATGTTGCAGAACTGGAATATCAATGAAATACAGTGAAACAAATGAAATATTGAGAGCAGCCATTTGGGTAGAGCTGAAGGCACCAGAATTCCTTTTGATAAACGTTGAGACTGATCCCACCTGCAGAAAAAGTACCATCATTTGTATCTTCCTGGAAACTGCCCAGAGGACCTGGCGGATTGGCAGCTAGTGAACATCTAAATACACAAATCAATGCAAATGGCTAAGATTGCATCCTTAGGACCGCAGGTTTCAGAAGGTACCTTTGTTTTTCATCCTTGTTCTTTTGAATGAAATTCTTGTCCCGGCCAAAAAAAAAAAAAAGGTGGGAAATTCTGTTCCTGGAAAACCTCTATCCAAGGACATCTTCAGTGTGGAATTCCCACTCTTTGCCTTGGAAAAAGTGAGTGAAAGGTGACCTGATGGAAAGTCAAGCAGCCTGCTGTGGGAGAACCATGAACGGGCAGAGCTAAAAAGCCACCTCCTGGAAGCGCTCTAACGCCCAATTCCCAAACCCTGGGGAGTTACTGCTAGTAAAAAAAAAGGGGGTGGGTGGGATCAGTCTTGAGATCTCAAGGGTGTTGGAATTCTATTGAGTTGCGTAGCAGAGCGGAGAGTATTGAGCGAGCTTACGTGTGTGTGTTTGAATCTTTCCTAAGATTCTACCTTCCCTGCAGATTAGTCAGACAGAGACTTTAAGCTGTAAAATAAGAAACAACTACTTTATTCTGGAAGTACATGCTTGATTGGAAAGAGTCCTATATCTAGCTAACTAGCTATGTTGGAGCAGTCTGCACTGGTCCCAGTGCAGCTCTCATGCTGGTTGAGAGGGAGAGACAAAGAGAAGATGTCTGCTCCCCTCTCGAGAGAGAAGAAGGAACTGGGAAGGTGGGAAAGAACTGGGATCAACATCCTTTGCATATCAGTCTAGCAGGAGGGGGAGAGAAGGCAAGGATCAAAGGACAGGTATAGCCTGGCAACAAAGAGGTCTCCTCCCTAGCTACCCTCTTTAACCCCATGCAGCCTCAACCCACCAAGTTGGAGTTGAACCTCATACATTCCAACAAAGGGAACAAGCCATGACCAGCTGTATACATTACCCTGCTAACAGGGCTTTTCTTACGTTCCTCAAAGGAAGGTATCCTTTCGTAAATGTACAGTATATGGCTACTTTAGCAGCATCAATCCCCCAAGCGCTACTGTACGCTGTCGTCGTAAGCACCTTAATTTAGGTTGCGACCCTTTTTGCTTTTCTCTGGCGGAAAGCCCCCTTTCTCTCGAGAGCTCTGACTTCTGAGTAGATACTCATCGGACTGGACGGTCAGCTGGAGGGAGGCTTTTGGTTTTAGAATAGATTTGGGCCTCTTTGCACCTGACTGGCGATAGGGAGGTGAGCGAGCTCAAGGCTCACGCAACGATCATGCCGGGAATACAGATTTAAACTGATTTGAGACTTAAGGTTGCGATCATGACTTGCAACCTTTATTAGTCCGAAAAGAACTCCCCGTTGGGCTGATTTTCCAACATGGCTGCTTTCCTAAACAAACTTGCTTGGAAGCAAACTTTCCATTGGAATCAATGCGAGCAAATGACTTACATCCGAGTAGAAACCTAGTGGGCCTTAAGTGTGTTTTGGATCGGGCTGAGAAATCAGAATAATTGGGTCTGCATTCTGTGCTTTCGTGAGCTCTTTTGGTACCAGAGTCTACTGCCCTGCCCGATTTTTGCCCACACCTTCTGATCTAGCTTTTATTACCGTAGGAATCTCACAAATGCCTTAGGCTCGGGGAGACAGTGGCGCTCCACACGCTGCTGGACTACACCTCCCATTAGACCTGACCATTGGCCATGCTGGCTGAGGCTCATGGGACTTGGAGTCCAACAACATCCGGAGGGCGGCAAGTTTCCCATCCATTAGCACAGATGTGGGGAACCTTTGGCCCTTTAGATGTTGCTGAACACAACTCCCATCAGCCCCAACAAACATGACCAGTGGCCAGGGATGATGAGAGCTGTTGTCCGGCAACATCTAAAGGGCCAAAGGTTCCCCACACCTGCCTCTGAAAGGGCCTGTGCTTGCTCTTCTTACCCCCTGAAGGGACAACCCGCAAGAGGCCAATCCTGTTCCTTCTGATGCGGATTTGTTTGTTGTTTTGTTTTTTTAAAAAATTGGTTGCAGCCACAAAGCTGCTAAACCTCGGAAATACCCTTTACCTCCTTCCCATCTGAAGCAGCTTCACGTTTCTCCCATTGAAGTCTTGGGGTTTAGACACTTTTCTTGTATACTTAGCAGCCAGTCACCATACAGTTTCAATACACTCAGAACCTTCAGCACGTTGTTAGCCCTAAATAAAACCATACGTAGCAAAATGAATAAAATGGGGGCGGGAAGAAAGAGCGTCCCAATAAACACTAATGGATCGGTGTGGCTGTTCGGAGCGGTCATTGATGCCACAAGGACCTAAGGATTCTGCCGTCTGCAGGGTTTTGTCAAAGGTTAGCAGTGCTCAAGAAAACTTGAGATGTAACAACAACAATAATAATTCCTTTTCCTTGTCAGGTGATCATCTGTTTAAGCTGTTTGTCGTCAAGCCCACCTTTGAATTGTTGGAATATGTGGTTCAACCCCAACTTGTGGGTTGAGGCTGCATGGGGTTAAAAAGGGTAGCTAGAGAGGAGACCTCCTGATTGCTAGGCTAATACCTATCCTTTGATCTCCTGCTGTCTCTCCCTTCCTCCTAGACCAGCCTTTCCCAACTAGTGGGCCACCAGATGTTGTTGGACCACAACTCCCATCAGCCTCAGCCAGCATTGCCAATGGTCAGGAAAGATGGGAATTGTGGTCCAACAACATCTGGTGGCCCACTAGTTGGGAAAGGCTGTGCTAGACTGATATGCAGAGGATGTTGACCACATCTCCTTCCCTCTTCTTTCTCTTGAGGGAGAACAGACATCTTCTCTTTGTCTCTCCCTGTCCTCCAAGCATGAGGGCAAGCACTAGGCTTAGTGTTTGCATCTCCAACTTAGCTAGTTAGCTAGATGTAGAACTCTTTCCTGTCAAGTATGTACTTCCAGAATAAAGTAGTTATTTTTTATTTTAAAGCTTAAAATCTCTCTCTAATTCGCAGGTAAGGTGTAATCTTTAGCAAAGATTCAAACACACATAAAGGCTCACGCAGTCTCTCCATTCCCAGTTTTGCCACTCTCCAGCATGAATAATACCAAACAAAAGTCTCCACCCCCATTTCTCAAACTTGCTTTATAGTCCTGAGCAGTCTATTAGATTCATACACTCATCCAATTTAAAGAAATTCTATATTGCCTTTTAAAAAACACTCAAGAAGATTTCTGACGTGCAATTTTCAGTCGAGTTTACCGGTGGCGGGATATTTCTAATACAGCTCGTTAAACAATGAATATAACTCTGACCCATTCCCCTGCCACCTTGCGGCATGGGTTTCACAAGGGGTGGGAATCGGGTTTCGAACCTTTTGTGAGACTAACAGCTGGATCCTATGTATATTTACGGAAAGTAACTCCCATGGAATTCATTGGGACTTACCCGGAGAGAAGTAGTCACAGGACTGCAGCTTAAATAATTTTATTTATTTGTTATTTATTTATTTATTAGATTTGTAGTCGACTTGAAGGCACATAACAACAACAGATTTATATCCCGCCCTTCCTCCCAGTATGAGCCCAGGACTGCAAAGTGGGACTCCCCCTTATTTATTTCCACTCTATAATATGGATGTAAAATCTGAACTGGCTATAATGTACCTTTGATTTCTCTTAAGAAGCTCGTGACCCATTAACATCACTTCTATCTGGCACAAATAGCGCCAGAACGGTTGATTTGAAATGCACTTTTTAATGCGAATGAATAAGAATGCACATTCTCTCTTTTTTAAAAAAATGATTTCTTCCATTTTCTATACATCATTAAGAACTTTGTCAAGCAATTCACGGCCTTACTCTGTACATATATCCTCGGAGGTAAGTCTCCATGGGGCTTCCTCCTAGTCTAAGCCTACATAACATTGCAGCCCCAGTTCGTTCCTTTGTTGCTTGGCTTCGGAACACTACGATAAGCAGGTTGGGCAACAGAAGAGAAGACTTCAGTATTACACTCCTTCAAAAGATTTAGGCAGAATCTGGAATATCAAAAAATCCACCAGTTCTTTGGCTTTAGTATATTCTCGCGTGCTAAGTCTGCAATGCAAGCCCCCTTTGCGCCGGGTGATGGGGGGCAGGGGCTGGATCGTCCTGTAAATCAACAAAGAGTAATAACTTTTATGATGATAAAAGCTTTCTTGTTAATCTGATGCATGCTAATTACCAGTCCGCGCTGCTTTCCTTGCATTCAATGATCCAGGTTAGTTTGGAACGCGACACACATTTGCAGCGAGCTAATTTAGCTGAAATCAAAGAGAGTCATGTCCTGGCAAACGAGTTTATGTGGTGCTAGTATGAGTCATGAAAAACCCCGCTGATTTTAAATGATAGGCTTTTGTTGTCGATCGGGTTCCCTGTAACATTAGCTGTGTACGAACAAAGATCTCTTATTAGTGCGCATACAGAATTATAATGTATGGAATAAGGTCATTTGTACTGTGCGTCTGGCATTGCGAGTTAAGTATGTACGTCTACGGGAGGAATATTGTAACAATAGACGTCTAATCCTTTGGATGCTCGAGGTTTTTCTTTCATTTTGTTTCCAGCTGAATGATTTAGGTTGTATGCATACTTAAGCGAATCTGCTGGTCAATGACCGAAATAAATTATTATTATTATTATTATTATTATTATTATTATTATTATTATTATTATTATTATTAAATACTTACGCGAATGTAAGTCCCATTGCGCTCAGAAGGACTCCCCGCTCCCCTCAGTAAAGATGCATAGGATTAGTCTGTAAGCTTTCTTGTGAGTAAAACTCATTGAATTCATTGGGTCTTGCTTCCCAGTGACTATGCATAAGATTGCACTTAACAGGTGCAATTTTAAGCACGCTTACCAGGAAACAAATCCCATACGAGCCACATATTTAAGAGCGGGCTGTCAGTTACACAAACCAGCCAAACACCGAAGCAGCCCCACAGGCCCCTCTCTGCCTCCCACACAAGCAAGGGTTTCAGTGGCTCACATTTCCTTGCCTGCTCTGAAAACCTGGGATTCAGGGAGGGACCAATCGGGCCACTCCGATGCCGAGATCGTGGAGACGCAGGAAAACAGGTGGGGAGAGGCGAATTTCTGGGCAACAAGAGCAGTCACTGGAAAGAAGAATTGGAAAGGAAGAGAGCGAGAACGACAGTTGTGGAGATCCCTGGCCCTTTCAATCGCCTGAGCTGGGCGTGTCCTCCTAATTTGCCCCTAGAGATTCCGCAGCGTCCCTTCCGATGATGTCAGCTACGTGAATGAAACGGGGCTGATCCCCGTCTCTCTTTTTTGTATACCTGTCCTGCGGCTGTGCAGCTCCTGTACTGTACAACCCAATTTGGCCTGAAATGCCGGTTCTCATACGTCAGCTCTGAAAGGTGAGGCCCGCCCGTGCGCGCACACACGCTGATCAAGGCAGCCCGCTTGCAGCCGGCAGCGGGGACGACAAGGATGGCTTCCTGCAAGCAAGAAGCCGTTTGTCTGGGGGAACACCTCTGCGTCGAGACCGACTTCACTGAAGGCAAGCTGCAAGCTGAGGTTGTCCATTGCCGCAACAGGAGCCCAGGATAGAAAGGACATGTGGTCTCCTACCTCCAAGCCCAGTTTTCTCCCAATGCAAACACAGCATCAGAACTGGGACTTTCCTTAGGATAGAAAAAGGGAAAGATAGGGTTTTATTCTACTTCCACCTGTTCTATCTGGATAATTATCAGACTTCCCCCTTCAACTCTATTTGCATTTTTAAAAAATTCTGCACCTTAAAGGTAAAGACACATTCAGTGTCGCCTCTGTGCAGGAGTAGTCTAGGTGGAGTTCCACAGATGTTCTTGGACTACAGCTCCCATAAGCCTCAGACAGCATGGCTAATGGTCAGGGATGATGGAAGTTGTAACCCAGCAACATCTGGAGGGCACTATGTTTGCTACCCCTGCCTCAGTAGATCATACTGTTATGGAAATATATATATATAAACTCTCAACATCTTACTAGAGCCATCAGCAGGCCTTCTGTTATAGCATTTCGCCAACCTCCTAATTTGTGCAGACTGTTGGTGAGAGCTGTGCTTAAGCCACCTATCACCAATCCAGGGTCTCATCCTTGTCACTCCAAATGCTGTATCACCTGTGTGTACCTCAGGGAGACAGCCACTTTTACAAGCACTAGGACAGGCAGGACATATTACATCAAACAAAACATCACCTGCAGCTCCTGCAATATAGTTTACATCATCAAGTGCAAAAGACCGGAATGTCATATCCAATACGTAGGAAAGACCACAACTGACCTACGCACGTGCTTCAGGAACCACAAGTCGGCAATCTTGACAAAAAAAAGTGGAGCAACCAGTTGCAAAGCATTTTAACATCGAGGGTCACAGCCTGTTGGACTTTTCCATTACAGCGATAGAGATGCCAGCAGATCCAGCAGCACTGACTAAAAGGGAGAACTTTTGGATTTACTCTCTGGACACATTGGCACCACAGGGCCTGAACCTGGAGGACAGTACCACCACTACTTAGCTTCTGCAAATGAAGCCCCTCTGAGTAACAGCATTTGTATGTTAGCAGCTGATGAAGGCGGAAGCTGAAATGTTTTGTTAATACAATAAAAACCTCTGTTTGGTTAATCACAATTATGTTCATATATGTTTTTAGGTGATTAATGGAATCCTTATAGGGATCCAGAGCAAGCTTGAGTGAAGTTCTGTTTGTTGCTTTGAAAACTGTTATATCTATCTATCTATCTATCTATCTATCTATCTATCTATCTATCTATCTATCTATCTATCTATCTATCTATCTATCTATCTATCTATCTATCTATCTATCTATCTATCTATCTATCTATCTATCTATCTATCTATCTATGCAAAGACTCTCAGTCTAAGCTGTGTGTGTGCCAGTGTGTGTATTTACCCTAGAAGCAGGCTTTTGCCCTGCCTTTAGATTACTGAGACTTAAGACTTAGTAAAATAAGAAAAGCTACTTTATTTATAGAAATACATACTGTAGTAGACAGGAAAGGCATACCAAGTTCTAACTAAGTTAGAGGCTCAATGCCCAGACTTGGGTATTGCCCTCATGGCTCAGGAGAGAGAGCAAAGTCAAAAATGTCTCCTCTCTCCTCGGACAGTTGAAGAAGACAACAAAGGAAGGATGGACAGATAAGCTTCTCTGAGCATATCAGTTTACAGCAGAAGGAAGTTAGGAGGAGAAGATCACAGGTAAAGGCAGGCAAGCCTAGCCAGCTGGAGGATCCCAACTCTATCTTCCTTCTGGAATACAAACAAAAGAACCCAAACAGGAGTTGCTCTTGCCCCACTTCCAACACACACATGGCTTAACACTCCTTGTTTGTGAGGAGACCCAAGTTTCAAGCAGCGCTTCAGGAAGAGATGCCTTTGACCAAGATAAGGGGAAGGGCCATTGCTCAGTGGAAGGGCAGGTGTTCTGCATGTAGAGGGCCCTCTGTCCAGTCCCAGGCATCTCCAGGTAGGGCATCTCTAGGGAGGATTTCTGATCTGAAACCTGGGAGAATCACTTCCAGTTATGATGTAGATAATACTGAGCTAGATGGACCCATAGTCTGACTCAATATAAAGCAGCTTCCTGTGTTCCTAAATTGTGATCTGGATTCAACATTTGTGGTCCAAGCATAACAATGAGCTAAATTTGCTGTCTTATGCTCTCTATTCAGCTCCTTTTGGTTTAAGGTTGACAAAATGCCCTGGGAAGCTGGAAATATGATAGAGGGCTGTATCTGGACTAAGTAGGAGTATACCCGCTAATATCAGATGACAGGTCCATTGATTTAAATGGGTCTACTCTGAGTATGAAGTTGGAAGCATTTGGATTTTCTCCGGACCATTTTCTTTCTCATTATGAATTTAAAAAAATTTCTCTGACCTTTCCTCCAAGAAGGGCAGGGAAATGTTCTCTCTTTGTGCTCACAACAGTCCTGTGGGGAAATCATGTTCAGTATGTCTTATGTAAACAGCTGCTAAAATCTTCAACAAATTACTAATAGGTTTTGTTTCTTTGGAGAGCGACAGAGGAAAATGACACCTCTGCTCAGCTAGCTGCTTCAGTCCCTGATGACTCTGATGGATCCTGGCCAGCCCTTTCTAAATGTTAAGGGAAATTCTCTTAAGAATTCAGCATGCTTCTGGGCAAAACAAATATAATACTAAAGGCTTTGAAAATAATGGGTTGCTTCCTAATAACCTGCATAGGTTTGTACTGCGCAGAACTGCCCCATGTGCTTCTGAAGCTGTCTGGGAGGAGGAGGAGGAGGAGGAGGAAGGCATCAGTCACTTTAAGGCTGCAATCTTACAATCCTACACCCACTTACCTGGGTGAACTCAATGGGACTTACTTCTGAGTAGACATGAAAAGAGTTGCACTGTCAAAGTTTTAACAGGCCTCAGAAATCAAGTTATTGCCAAGGTGTACCAACATCATTTTAAGCTACTGGAGCCTGTGGTGTGGCCATGCCTTCCCAAGTCCTTGTGCTCTACACTTGGGCCAGCATTTGGTTGTCACCACTGCTGGCTTACTGGCTGGCCATTGAGTTTTACCTGTGCTCCTCTTCTTGCTCATCCCTCTGCTTTGTCTTGCAGAACTAGTAACTGACCTTGAAGGGCATGTTGCCCTCCAGATGTTGCTGGACTCCAGCTCACATCAGCCCCAGCCAACATTGCCAATGGCCAGGGATGATGGCAGCTGGAGTCCAGCAGCATCTGGATGGCCACAGGTTTCCCATCCTTGAAGGGTGTTTTATTGCTTAATAGTTGCCCTTTTGCCATAAGTTTATGAGTGCCCTGAGGGATTGGGAGACCCAACAATGAATTCCAGAATATGGGGTCAAGATCTACCTCAGAGCAGTAGAAGGCTTTTGGACAGTTTGCCAGGCTGCAGGCAATGTGGCAGGAAGTAGTGACTTTCCAAGGAGCTCCAAACACAACCATAATTCCATGGCTGGGTGGACCACTCCCTTAGGGTCATCTTAGATGTAGTATTTTCCTACATAGTTTCCATGTATGAAATTTGTTTTTGTTATATGCCTTCAAGTAGCAGTTATAATAAGTGAACAACATCTTGTGAGAAGAACATGCTTTCTGTTTTTCCATGTATATGCATACAGTGGTCTGAAAGCCACATGACACAATTCTGCTGAAGCTAAGCATCGCTGGACCCCTAAGTAGCCTGGATGGGAGATGGCCTAGAAGCCACATGTAAACCACTTTGGCTCATCAGAGGAAGAGTAGGGTACAACTGTAACAAATGCTAACACAGAAACTAGGAAACTGTGGCCAGTTAATATACTAATATGGCTAAAAAGACATCTATGTGTTCTTCACACACAACACAACTGTGTTGTATACACTGTTTCTTACACAGAAGTGATTATCTGTGCAGGGAAAAATTATGTGTGAAGCATATATATTTAATAACTACTGTCATGGATTTCAGTAGACACCCCCTTTCCTAATAAATATGTTTAATTTCAATTCTTTAAAGTTGGGGATCAAATAAATGGCTTGTTTCTTTCAGGTAACAGCTGTATTTTCTGATGAAATCCCAGAGCTGATTAGGTGTATCTTTGTGAACACCTTGATGCAGTAAGGAGTAAATATTATAATATTATAATATTATTCTTAAGTAAAACATGACTGCACTCTGTTCCATTAAATGCAAATTGAATATTGTGTTTGTGCAAGTTGCTTTCCGTGGTGCTTAGCTGGGCAAAGCAGACACCTCTGAGATAAGGAAGAGGCTTCATTTTTAAATATATCCTTGTATCTTGAATTTGTAAAATTCAAAACTTGGGAAATAAAAAGGAGATTGTCATGTTAGCCATCATATGGGAAATGAGGAAGATCTTAGTGTAAAGATGTAATGTCGTAACAGGGAAAACAAATCCATTTACTCTCTTTGTTAAGAGGAGTCCTCTGCAAATGCAACTCTGGTAAAATAAAATCCCAAGGCTGCTATCCTGAATATCTATGGACCAACAAATTACAGTACAAAACCGTGCAAACTTCTTGGTAGCAAACTTCTTAAGGATAAAGAGTCTATTGCACTGCACTGGAAAGAGCATTACCACAGCCTCCTTAATTTTAACTCTATCGTGGCTGATGAAGTCTTCTCACAAATTCCACAACAACAAACTAGAGATGAGCTTGTAGTATCTCCTAATTTGGATGAAGTCAGTAAAGCCATCAATCAAATGAAGAACAACAAAGCTAGTGGACCTGATGGGATTCCTGCTGAAGTCCTGAAAGAAGGTGGGCCTGAACTTACATAACTTCATACGCTCATCGAAAAAATCTGGATGAGGGAGGAGATCCCGGAAGACTTTAGGACCCTTTTAAAGAAGGGTAATAGAACAGATTGCAGGAACTGTCAAGGTATCTCTCTTCTGGTTACCGCAGGTAAAATCCTGGCAAGGATCCTCGCAAATTACCTCCTGTCGATCTCAGAAGATGTCCTCTCTGAATCTCAAAATTGTTTCCGCCCTTCCAGGGAGACCATGGACATGATCTTCACTGCACGACTGCTTCAAGAAAAATGCAGAGAGCAGAATCGACCTTTATATATGGTGTTTATTGATCTGACTAAGGCCTTTGACACTGTGAATCAAGCCGCTCTCTGGACCATCCTTCTGAAAACTGGATGCCTTGATAAATTTGTGAATATTTTGCGACTCCTTCATGACAACATGACAGCAACAATTTTGGACAACAATGGCTTTCACAGCGATCCATTCAAGTTGGATCAGGCATAAAACAGGGATGCGTCATTGCTCCTACCTTATTTGCTATCTTCATTGCTATGATTCTACACCTTATTGAGGGAAAACTTCCTACTGGTGTGGAAATCATATATCGAACAGATGGAAAGCATTTTAATCTCAGTAGGCTGAAAGCAAACAGTAAGGTAATGTCAACCGCTGTCGTAGAACTTCAATATGCCGATGATAATGTAGTCTCTGCACATTCAGAGAAAGATCTTCAAACTATCCTAAATGTCTTTGCAGAAGCATATGGAAAGCTTGGGCTCTCACTTAATATTAAAAAAAAAAAGAGCTTCATCAACAGGTACGAACTAGTCCCTCTGTAGCACCATCAATCCAGCTTAATGGTGTGATGTTGGAGAACTTCGATAACTTCCCCTATCTTGGCAGCCATCTCTCTGTAAAAGCTGACATCGATGCTGAAATTCAACATCGTCTAAGCTCTGCGACTGCCGCATTCTCCCGAATGAAGTGTAGAGTGTTCAAGGATTGGGATATTTGCAGGCAGACCAAAAGGATTGGGATATTTGCAGGCAGACCAAAATGCTTATTTACAAAGCCATTGTACTACCGACCTTCCTGTACACCTGTGAAACATGGACCATTTATAAACGCCACACCCAACTTCTTGAAAGATTCCCCCAACGCTACCTCCGGAAAATTCTGCAAATTACTTGGAAAGACAGACGGACTAATGTTAG
Source organism: Rhineura floridana (assembly GCF_030035675.1). NCBI lineage: Eukaryota > Metazoa > Chordata > Lepidosauria > Squamata > Rhineuridae > Rhineura > Rhineura floridana. The sequence goes on from NC_084483.1 coordinate 78,372,001, forward strand.
TGTTTTGAAAGAAGCAAAGATTACCAGTGTTGAAACAATGATCCTTCAACATCAACTTCGCTGGACCGGCCATGTTGTTCGAATGCCCAATCACCGTCTTCCAAAGCAGCTACTTTACTCCCAACTTAAGGATGGAAAATGGAACATCGGTGGACAGCAAAAGATGTTTAAAGATGTTCTTAAAGCGGATCTAAAAAAATGTAACATCAACATTGACAACTGGGAAGTCTTGGCCCATGAACATCCCAAATGGAGGTGGGCTATTATCAAACGTGCTGTTTTGAAGAAGCACGATTACAGAAAAACAAGCTAAGTGGAAGGCAAATCAAACAAATCCTCATCGTTTCCATCTTCCATCTGGAAACCTATGTCCTCACTGTGGGAGGCTGTATTGATCCAGAATTGGCCTCCACAGTCACTTACGGATCCACTGTTAAAGACCTTACCTTGGAAGACAATCTTACTCGGCCATGAGTTATCGCCAATGAATAAATGAATTTGTTCTCACATCCAATTATTTGTCTTTTTCACAGCCCATGGTATGCACAAAGCTTGCCTCCAACACTGCATTTCAAATGAGTTGATTTTTCTCTAATCTGCTTTATTCACTGTCCAATTTTCACATCCATACATAGAGATTGGGAATACCATGGTCTGAATGCTCCTGACTTTAGCGTTCAGTGATACATCTTTGGATTGATGACCTTTTCTAGTTCTCTCATAGTTGTCCTCCCCAGTCCTAGCCGCCTTCTGATTTCTTGACTATTGTCTCCATTTTGGTTAATGACTGTGCAAAGGTATTGATAATCCTTGACAAGTTCAATGTTCTCAATGTCAACTTTAAAGTTATGTAAATCTTCTGTTGTCATTACTTTAGTCTTTTTGATGTCCAGCTGCAGTCCTGCTTTCCTCTTTAACTTTCATCAGCATTCGTTTCAAATCATTACTGGTTTCTGCTAGTACTATGGTATCGTCTGCATATCTTATTGATATTTCTCCCTCCAATTTTCACACCTCCTTCATCTTGGTCCAATCCCGCTTTCTGTATGATATGCTCTGCCTATAGATTAAATAAATAGGGTGATAAAATACACCTCTGTCTCACACCCTTTCCGATTGGGAACCAATGGGTTTCTCCATATTCTGTCCTTACAGTAGCCTCTTGTCCAGAGTATAGGTTGCGCATCAGGACAATCAGATGCTGTGGCACCCCCATTTCTTTTAAAGCATTCCATGGTTTTTCATGATCAGCACAGTCAAAGGCTTTGCTGTAATCTATAAAGCACAGGGTGATTTTCTTCTGAAATTCCTTGCTCCGTTCCATTATCCAATGTATGTTTGTGATATGATCTCTGGTGCCTCTTCCCTTTCTAAATCCAGCTTGGACATCTGGCATTTCTTGATCCATATATGGTAAGAGCCTTTGTTGTAGAATCTTGAGCATTACTTACATGGGATATTAAGGCAATACTTCAAAAATTACTGCATTCCCTGGGATCCCCTTTCTTTGGAATTGGAATGTATATTGAATGCTTCCAGTCTGTGGGCCATTGTTTTGTTTTCCATATTTCTTGAAAGTTTTGTCAAACTTTGGACAGATTCAGTCTCAGTAGCTTGTAGCAACTCTATTGGTATGCCATCTATTCCTGGTGATTTGTTTCTTCCAAGTATTTTAAGAGCAGCTTTCTCCTCATAGTCCTGAACTCAGAAACTCTTGCTTAACAACCCTCTCAATTTAAATGGTGATAAACAAAACAGTCAGAAAGATTCAAGAGATCAACGTCTAAAAAGAGAGAACAAAACACCAGACCCTTGTCGACTTTTTTCTCTCAGAGTTCTCATAATCTGTTGAAATTCATTAAAAACCAGCCATGTTCACAGAGTACCTGTAATCCTGTTACTGATTTTGCCCCATACTCTGACCTTCATCTTCTGCAATTTAAAAGTTAAAAAAAAGCCTGGCTGATTTTTAATTAATTTAATAAACTTTTTATTGAACTGAATGATAATGTCAGGCATGCTCAGTAAGAACCAACTGTCAGTGTTCTAAAAGCCAGACTCACAGCTGCTTGGCTTGCCTAATCAGGGGGCCACCCCCACACCAGACCTTTATTTCACTTGACAGTCATGGCTTCCCCAAAGAATCCTGGAAAGTGTAGTTTGTGTAGGGTGCTGAGAGGAGACTCCAATTCCCCTGACAGAGCTCCAGTGGCCAGATTGGTTTAACAGTCAGCTGCTCGGACTGAAGCTCTGTGAGGGGATTAGGGCATCTCCTAACAACTCTCAGCACCCTTCACTAACTACACTTCCCAGGATTCTTTGAGAGAAGCCATGACTGTCTAAAGTGAAATAAAGGCCTGGTGTGGATGTGGCCAGGGGCAGCTTTGGTTTAAATTTGGGTGGGAGGCTACATGTGCCTGCTGTAGAATAAAAAGGCAGAGGAAACGTTGAAAAGCAATGATACTGTTCACAAGGTTTTCCTTTTGGAAAGGAAAGGGGCTTCTCCTTTGCCCAGTGCCCACCCACCCAATCTCCTCCCCTCCCCTCCCTCTCCTCCTCCCTTCCCTGTCTCTCCCCCAGGTCAGTGTTGGACTATGACCCTATGGTCAGTTTTTCCTAAAGAATGATTGCATGGGAGTAAATACTATTGAACTCAATAAGTAGGCAAATGATCAAGGCTACTCTCCCCTGACCATCCTTTGCCCCTCCTCCTCCAATCCCCTCCCCCTTCTTCTGCTCCCCTCTCCCCTCCCTTTCTCCTTCCTTCTCCTCTCCCCTCCCCTCCCCCTGCTCCTACCCCCTGGTCAATTTTACCTATCCTAACCATGATTACATAGAAATAAATCCCATTGAACTCAATAAGTATGCAAATGATCAGACCTGGCTTTCCCCTACTTTCCCTTTCCTTTCCCTTCCTCCTCCCCCCTGTCTTCCTTCCTTCTTCCCTGCCCACTCCAGCACCCCTCCCTCCTCCAAGGGTCAGTTTCACCTATCCTAAGCATGATTGCAGGAGAGTAAATCCCACTAAACTCAATAAGCATGCAAATGATCAATCCATTCTCAGCAAGCTTGCACAGGATCCCATTTCTTACCTCCTGGATTAAAAAGCAGGGAAATTCACAAATAAGCAAAAAACCTTGCAGTTTAAGAACGTACTTATAGCCAACAGATATTTCTATCAACCTTTTAAAAGCAGGGAAATTGGGCAGCTATAGTGAATGCCCGAGGGAAGCAGGAGACCTGAACTCCTCTTTGAGATATTGTACTGCCCTACTAATTTGTCAAAATGCAAACACCATTTGGGTTGGTCTTTCACAGTCCAATCCACTTCCTGTGTAGCTTGGAAGAATTTGGTAACATGTGTCTTTGAGCATTTGGGGAGTGGTGGGAATATCTGCAATCAGCCCAAACAATAGAAAGAAGACGTGCAGTGGTGATCTTGTTTTAGCAGGGAGGAAGCAACATTATTAAGACAGTTGATATAGTTTCAGATAGTCACTTTAAATATGTCTGATTTACTTTGCAGTTTTAGTGAAGTTTCCTATAGGAAATCATTTTATTTTGTTTCTATTTCTGTGAATATGTGAAGTACAGCAACGCTTTGCAAAATTTACACTAAAAAACCTCCAAAAATAATTGTGGAATAATGGCACTGACTATTCTGCAGAATAGTCTCCAGTGGACCTCAGGAGTGTCTCAGTTTGCACAAGATAGAACAGAGGGAGGTAAAACATATTCTAGTAAAATTCTAGGTGTGCTCTATGTTTTTAATTGACCGTGCCCATCTTTTCTTAAGTGGAGTGGTTTAAACATAGCAGGCTGAAAACATGCATCTTGGGCAGGCTAAGTTTGTTTTTTTCAACAGCTAGAGTCATTGCTTAAGTAGCAACATATTGTATTCAGTCTGATTTTACATCAAACTGCAGTTTCAGATTCAACTGTTAATGCACCCAAAATAGAAATAGGACATAACCTCCAATTTGAAACACAAAAGGCTATCTTCACCATCATATGACATCGATCAATAAAAAGGCTTTGAAATTAATAAAATTAATTTTGATACAGGGTTCTAGGATGAGAGAAATAAAACACTTTTTTAGTGTTGCAGAGTGTTGCTCTGGTTCACATATTCACAGAAACAGAAGCAAAAGAGAATAATTTACTATAGGAAACTTCACTACAATTGCAAAGTAAATCAAACATGTGACCATCTGAACAATATCATCTGTTTTAATATTGTTGCTTCCTCCCTGCTAAAACAAGATCAGCATAGCACATGTCTTGTTTCTGTTATTTGGGCTGATTGCAGGTGTTGACACCACTCACCATATGCTCAGAGACACGTTACCAAATTCTTCCAAGCTACACAGGAAGTGGATTGAACTGTGAAAGACCAACCCAAATTGTGTTTGCATTTTGACCAATTTGTAGGGCAGTCCAATATCTCAGAGAGGAGTTCAGGTCTCCTGCTCCCCTGGTGCATTCACTATAGCTGCCCATCTCTCAGATATTGGACTGCCCTACAAATTTGTCAAAATACAAACACAATTTGGGTTGGTCTTTCACAGTCCAATCCACTTCCTGTGTAGCTTGGAAGAATTTGGTAACGTGTGCCTCAGAGCGTATGGTGAGTGATGGCAACACCTGCAATCAGCCCAAATAATAGAAAGAAGACATGTGCTGTGCTGATCTTGTTTGCATTTTGACCAATTTGTAGGGCAGTCCAATATCTCAGAGAGGAGGTCAGGTCTCATGCTCCCCTGGTGCATTCACTATAGCTGCCCTATTTCCCTGCTTTTTAAAGTTTGATAGAAATATCTGTGGGCTATAGGTACGTTATTAAACCGTAAAGTTGTTTGCCTATTAGTGAATTTCCCTGCTTTTTAGTCCGAGAGGTAAGAAATGGGATCCTGTGCAAGTTTGCTGAGAATGGATTGATCATTTGCATGCTTATTGAGTTTAGTGGGATTTACTCCCCTGCAATCATGCTTAGGATAGGTGAAATTGACAGTGGGATGGGGAGGGGAGCAGGTAGGAGGGGGAGGAGGAGGAGGAGAGGTTTGATCATCTGCATGTTTATTGAGTTCTGTGGGATTTACTCCCATGCAATCATGCTTAGGATGGATAAAACTGACCATGGGGAGGGAAACCTGGAGTGGGCAGGGGAGGAAGAAGGAAGGGGGAAGGAGAGGAAGAAAGGAGGAGGAAGAGAGAGGAGAGGAGAAGGGAAGGACGAGAAAGACAGGTCTGATCACTTGCATGCTTATTGAGTTCAATGGGATTTACTGCTGTGCAATCATGGCTAGGATAGGTAAAACTGACCATGGGAGAGGAGGAGTGTGAGGGGAGAGTAGAGGGAAGGAAGAATGAGTAGAGAAGAGCGAAAGGAATGGGGGAAGGAGGGGATTGGAAGGGGAGGGTCAAAAGAAGGGGAAGGGCAAAAGGGAGGTGATGGCAGGGAGGAGGAGGGGAGGGCAGGTTTGATCATTTGCATACTTATTGAGTTCAATTGAATTAAGGTCTGTGCAATCATGCTTGAAAACGAAGTGGACTGCCTTCAAGTCGTTCCCGAGTTATGACAACCCTATGAATAGGGTTTTCATGGTAAGGGGTATTCAGAGGTGGTTTACCATTGCCTTCCTCTAAGGCTGAGAGGTAGTGACTGGCCCAAGGTCACCCAGTGAGCTTCATGGCTGTGTGGAGATTCAAACCCTGGTCTCCCAGGCTGTAGTTCTAGGATGGGTAAAACTGACCATGGGGGAGGAGGATGCAGAGGGGAGGGGAAGGAGAGGATTGGAAAGGGATGGGGAATAGGAAGGGAGGGGTGAAGGGAGGGGGAAGGAGGGAGGAGGAGGGGAGGGCAGGTTTCATCATTTGCATGCTTTTTTTATTTCAGTGGGATTTACTCCTGTGCAATCTTGCTTAGGATAGATGAAACAGACCCGGGGGAAGGGCAGGGGGGAGGCAGAGGGCAGGGAGGGGAGGAGATTGGGTGGGTGGGCACTGGGCAGAGGGGAAGCCCCTTTCCTTTCCAAAAGGAAAACATTGTGAACAGTATTGTTCTTTTGCAGGGTTTCCCCCACCTTTTTATTCTACAGCAGGAACATGTAGCCTCCCACCCAAATGTAAACTAAAGCTGTTCCCGGCCACATCCACACCAGGCCTTTATTTCACTTTAGACAGTCATGGCTTCTCTCAAAGAATCCTGGGAAGTGTAGTTAGTGAAGGGTGCTGAGAGTTGCTAGGAGATGTCTTGTTCCCCTCACAGAGCTTCAATCAGAGTAGCTGACTGTTAAACCCCTCTAGCCACTGGAGTTCTGTCAGGGGAATTGGAGTCTCCTCTCAGTACCCTTCACAAATTACACTTCCCAGGATTCTCTGGGGGAAGCCATGACTGTCTCATGTGAAATAAAGGTCTGGTGTGGGGGTGGCCCCCTGATTAGGCAAGCCAAGCAGCTGTGAGTCTGGCTTTTAGAACACTGACAGTTGGTTCTTACTGAGCATGACTGACATTATCATTCAGTTCAATACAAAATGTCTTAAAATAATTAAAAATCAGCCAGGATTTTTTTTTTAACTTTTAAACTGCAAAAGATGAAGGTCAGAGTATGGGGCAAGGTCAGTAATAGGATTAGAGATACTCTGTGAACATGGGTGAATTTCAATTAATTTCAACAGATTATGAGACCACTGACAGAAAAAAGTTCAAAAGGGGTCTGTTTCTCTCTCTCTCTCTTTTTACACTTTGAACTCTCGATTCTGACTGTTTTGTGTATCACCATGGAAATTTAGAGGGTTGTTAAGGAAGCTTTTCTGAGTTCAGGACTATAAGGTTTGTAAGGTTTTTTTTTGAAATGAGGTTATGGGAAGGATCAGAATGGCATGGGGGTATTTCCAATTTAATGTTATGGAATGTGAAAAATTCATGCTAACTATAGTATACAGCCACTCTTGTGGCTGTATAATTTAGATGGCACATGCTTTGTTTGCCATCATACTTCCTTCTACACAGAAAAAAATTCAAACCAGCATATAGCCACAGTAGAGCACCATCTGTTGCAGGAAACTGGAAGGCTTTTTAAGAATAAAAGATAATTCACTGATAGGCAAAAAAACCTTGCGATTTAAGAACATACTTATAGCCAACAGATATTTCTATCAAACTTAACAAGCAGGGAAATTGGGCAGCTATAGTGAATGCCCCAGGGGAGCAGGAGACCTGAACTCCTCTCTGAGATATTGGACTGCCCTACAATTGGTCAAAATGCAAACACAATTTGGGTTGGTCTTCTACAGTTCAATACACTTCCTGTGTAGCTTGGAAGAATTTGGTAACGTGCCTCTGAGCATATGGTGAGTGGTGTCAACACCTGCAGTCAGCCCAAATAACAGAAACAAGACATGTGCTATGCTGATCTTGTTTTAGCAGGGAGGAAGCAACAATATTAAAACAGATGATATTGTTCAGATGGTCACATGTTTGATTTACTTTGCAATTGTAGTGAAGTTTCCTATAGTAAATTATTCTCTTTTGCTTCTGTTTCTGTGAATATGTGAACCAGAGCAATACTTTGCAACACTAAAAAATAGCTCCAAACCCCAATTGTGGAATAATGTCACTGACTGTTCTGTAGAATAGTTTCCAGCAGACATGTGGAGTATGTATCTCAGTTTGCACAAGATAAAACAGTGGAAGGTGAAATATATTCTAGTAAAATTCTAGGTGTGCTCTATGTTTTTAATTGACCATACCCACCTTTCCTTAAGTGGAGTAGTTTAAGCATATTAGTCTGAAAACATGCACCTTGAGCAGGCCAAGTTTGTTTTTTACAACAGCTAGAGTTATGGCTTAAGTATCAACATATTGTAATCCATCTGATTTTACAACTGTTAATGCACCCGAAATAGAAATAGAGCATAACCTCTAGTTTTCAACAAAAAAGGCTATCTTCACCATCATGTGACATCGACCAATAAAAAGGGTTTGAAGTTAATAAAAATAAATTTGACACAGATTTCTGTGATGAATAATGAGAGAAATATAATTTTCTAGGTTAGATTCTCTGTAGAAACAGTAGTAACATGGAAAAGAAGGAAAGTAAGAAGAACACCTACAAACATACAAAAATGTAATTCTCCATCTTTGGAGATGGCAGGTGTTGCCACCACTCGCTGTATGCCCAGAGGTACATGTTACCAAATTCTTCCAAACTACACAGGAAGTGAATTGTAGTGTTAAAGATGAATGGCTACGAAGGTGGTGCCAATGCGAGAGATTTGGATTCTGGGACCACAGGCTATGGGTCCTGGAAGATGGACTGCTGGCAAGTGATGGGTTGCATCTCACAAGGACTGGGAAGAATGTGTTTGGCCCAGCATAAAGTTCATCAGGAGGGCTTTAGACTGAATCCTAAGGGGGAGGGAGACGTAAACTTGGTGGTAACAACTGATGAAGGCTTGTGCACAGTAATGGGAACAGAGAGATCGGCTCTAATAGGGCCCAGTAACAGTCCTCAGAAAAATGTAGTAAGGAAGCCAAGATATAAATCACTTGGTCTTCATTGTCTGTATACTAATGTGCAGAGCATGGGAAAGAAGCAGGACGAACTTGAACTCTTACTACAGGAGGGTATTTACAACTTGATAGGTATAACTGAAACTTAGTAGGATGACTCCCATGACTGGAATATAGCAATTGAAGGATATAACTTGTTCAAAAAGAACAGAAGGAATAAAAAGGGAGGTGGAGTCATGCTACATGTTAAAATATATATATCCCTGCACAGAAATACAGGAAGATGAGCTTGGTAGCTCCACCGAGAGTATCTGGATTAAAATTAATGGGGCAAGTAATAAAAGGAATGTGGTACTTGGAGTCTACTACCGACCACCCAATCAAGGAGAAGACGAGAATGAAAAGCAAATTGCCAACGTTTCAAGGAGGCATGATGTAGTAGTAATGGGGGACTTCAATTATCCCGATATCTGTTGGGAGACAAATTCTGCCAAACATGGCCCCTCCAAGAAGTTTCTGACTTGTATTGGAGATAACTTCCTCCTACAGAAAGTGGAGGAAGCAACCAGAGGATCAGCTATCCTGGACTTGATTCTAACCAATAGAGATTATTTGGTGGATGAAGTGGCAGCTACGGGAACTCTGGGGGAAAGTGACCACACCATACTTGAATTCTTGATTTTAACAGAAGCAAAAGCTGAGAGTAGCCATAAGCGCTCAGGAAAGTTGATTTTAATAAACTCAGAACAATTGTAAATATGGTTCCATAGCAAGCGACCCTAATGAGGAAAGGAGTCCATGATGGGTGGGAGTTTCTAACAAAAGGAAATTCTAAAAGCCCAATGGCAAGCAATTCCAACAAGGAAAAAAGGGGGAAAACAGCAGAAGAAGCCAATGTGGCTTCACAAAAAGCTTAGAGCTGACCTGAAAACAAAAAAGGACACATACACATTATAAAGCAGTCAATCTGTAAGCACCTTGAAAACAATGCAGTGATTGCTAGGAGCCAACATGGATTTATGAAGAACATATCCTGCCAAACTAATCTTATCTCATTTTTTGATTGGGTAACCTCCCTTGTAGACTGTGGGAATGGTGTGGACATAATATATCTTGACTTCAGCAAAGCTTTTGACAAAGTGCCCCATGATCTTCTGATTAGCAAGCTAGCTAAATGTGGGCTGGATGGAACAACTATCAGGTGGATCCACAGTTGGCTCCAGAATCATACCCAAAGAGTGCTTATCAATGGTTCCTTCTCAAACTGGGCAGAAGTAACGAGTGGGGTACCATAGAGCTCAGTTCTGGGCCCAGTGCTCTTCAACATTTTTATTAATGACTTGGATGAGGAGGTACAAAGCATGCTTATCAAATTTGCAGATGATACAAAATTGGGGGGCACAGCTAATACCACGGAAGACAGAAAGAAAATTCAAAGGGACCTTGATAGTCTGGAGCATTGGACTGAAAACAACAGAATGAAATTCAACAGGGATAAATGCAAAGTTCTACACCTAGGAAAAAGAAACCAAATGCACAGTTATAAGATGGGGGATACTTGGATCAGCAATATGACATGTGAGAAGCATCTTGGAATTGTCGTTGATCACAAGCTGAATATGAGGCAACAGTGCGATGTGGCTGCAAAAAAGGCAAATGCTATTTTAGGCTGCATTAACAGAAGTATAGTTTCCAAATCACATGATGTATTGGTTCCCCTCTATTCAGCACTGGTTAGGCCTCATCTTGAGTACTGTCTCCAGTTCTTGTCTCCGCACTTCAAGAAGGATGCAACAAGTTCAGAAGAGGGCAACAAGGGTGACCAGGGGACTGGAAACAAAGCCCTGTGAGGAGAGACTGAAAGAACTGGGCATGTTTAGCCCGGAATAGAGAAGACTAAGGGGAGATATGATAGCACTCTTCAAGGACATGAAAGGTTGCCACACAGAGGAGGGCCGGGATCTCTTCTTGATCGTTCCAGAGTACAGGACATGGAATAATGGGCTCAAGTTGCAGGAAACCAGATTTCGACTGGACATCAGGAAAAACTTCCTAACTGTTAGAGCCATACGACAGTGGAACCAATTACCTAGAGAGGTAGTGGTCTATCCGACTTTGGAGGCATTCAAGAGGCGCCTGGACAGCCATCTGTCGGGAATGTTTTATTTGAGTTCCTGCATTGAGGTGGGGATTGGACTTGATGGCCTTTTAGACTCCTTCCAACTCTACTATTCTATGACTCTATGATTCTATGAACCTAAATTGTGTTTGCATTTTTACAAATTTGTAGGGAAGTACATTATCTCGGAGAGCAGGTCAGGTCTCCTCCTCCCCTGGTGCATTCACTATAGCTGTCCAATTTCCCTGCTGTTTAAAGTTTGATAGAAATATGTTGGCTATAGGTACATTCTTAAACCACAAGGTTTTTTGCCTATTAATGAATATTATATAGCTCATTGATCATTGGAAAGTCACCTATGTTGTTTTCATTTGCAATGTACAGCTATTTTTCCTTGCCCCTTCCTGGACATTTCTTTTGCACAAGAGTGTCTCCATTCTGGGATTTTGAGTTATTGACAACATTTAGAATCCCTTATCAAATGCCAAGGTTGGAAAGCAATCATAATGGTCCTTAACATCTATTAAAGTATAAATTAGGACCTTAACATCTATTAAACTATAAATAATATTGAAGGAAGCAGAAGGGTAGCCTTGCTAAGTGATGCTCTTTAAGAGATTTGTACAATACAGGCACTAGCATTATGAGCACCCTCAAATTCTTCTGCTAATGCATTGATTCAGTCTGAAGTGTCTGTTTGTAGAGATAAAGGAACCACAAACCTAGCCATGCATGCTTTTCTGGAATAGCTTGGGAAGCTGTAACATGACTTCTTTATGCATTGTCTTGCGGATTCAAGACTCAGTGCAATAATTAAAAAATCATGCTAGTATACAGACAGACACCTGTAGTCAAATTAGATAACAAGGTTGATTAAATTAAGAATACCAGGTAGCTCAAATGATCTAGTAGACAATTCAAAGCACAAACAGAAATAGAATTAAAATTAAATCCATAACATGGAAAGCCGAGCAAAATTCCATGCGTCACTGTTGGCAGGGTAGGTGTTTGAAAGATTTCCTGGAGCTCAAGAAGTGCTTAGTAGATTATTAAGCAATAGACACTTTGTGCGTCTTTTTTATTTCTCTCCTCCCAGCCATAAATGGGTGGGGGGACAATAGGGAACTAAGAAAGCTAAGACAGCTAGTGTGGTGTAGTAGTTGGAGCGCTTGACTTCATTCCCACTCAGCCATGATGCTTGCTGGGTGACCTTGGGCCAGTCACAATCACTCAGCCTAACCTATCTCATAGGGTTGTTGTGAGGGTAAAACCAAGAGGAAGGAGAACCATATGTCCCACCTTGAGCTCCTTGGAGGAAAAGCAGGATATAAAAGTCATAAATTTATAAAATAATAAATAAGCTGAGGAAGAGGAGGAGCTGAAGTTTGCAGCTACAGTCTGTGCCACAGATACACATGTAATGGCAGGTGTGGGGCAGGTGGGCATGGTTTGGGGAAAATGGCCTCGTAGACCAAGTTTAGCACATGGTGGGCCAAGTTTTGCCCATGGGCTAGAGGCTCCCTACGCCTGTCTGTGGGATTCAGGATTGTATTCTTGTCTAGACAGTAATTAGAAGTCATGTAGGCTGGGAAAAACCTCTGGGGAGAGCATGGAAGGAGAGGTGGCACCAGAGGACAGGAGTATCAGGAACTTTTCCTTTGTTGCTTAACCAGCAGCCATGGGCTGACTCTCCAGGAATGGTATTGACCACACACATTTACCTGAATGACAGTGTTTGGTAAGCAGCAGCTCTGAAGCTGTGGACCAATCTGATCAGGCATACAAACGCGACTAGGCAGTAAGGAGAACTTTACACCTCTGTAAGCAGCTGCTCCTGCCTCCATATTTTGGTTCACCTTTATTTCTCTTTGTGATGGCCTTGTTGCAGTGTAACTGGTATAATACTGCTATTTTTTTTACTATATGGTACAACAAATATTTGCAAAGGGGAATGAATACGTTGGTGACAGAGGGGATTTTCGACAGAGATCCACATACCATTTGAGCAAGGACACCTGCACTTATGCTAGGTTAGTCCCACTAACTTCAGTGCCTCTCAAAGACAGCCAGTATTCACTTTCCAGGCTGTTTCTTGTTGGGGATTACAAAGAAGGGCTTTGTTATGATAAAGCCATATAGTTATTCAATGAGTACAAGGTTAAGAAAACAATTTTCAAAGAGAGCTGAGGGGTTAACCATTTGGAGCATCCTCTTAGCAGGATGCTGAACGCTTAATCAACATTTGCATGAAGGCATCTGAGCATTGTTTTATTGTCACAAACCCTGAGAGACGCTGCTGGCACTTTAGCCCTTAAAGGCTATGCATGTTCCTTGTTGTCTTTGTCAAGGTCTGGTTATCAATTGGCTTTCAGCTCCTTTTCTGTCCTAATCTTTCTCCTGCTTTCCTTGCCTATTTTTTACTGCCAGTTGCTATCTATCTCAAGTTTCATTTTTGTCCCCAGAAATATATTGTTTGATGCCAAGTCCTTGATTTCAAAAAGAAAGGAAGGTCTTTACTCACCTGGTACATTGCAGAGGTGGTGCCACTGAAGATGATGGAATTGCTGCACAACAAAAAGAGAGGAATATGGCCCCTGATCTATACCATGTTTGAGATCCTTAATATAATTTGTTTGTTACATTCATTTGTTGTGGTGGTGGTTATGTGCCTTCAAGTCAATTACAACTTATGGTGACCCTATGAATTAGTTACCTCCAAGAGCATTGTTACATTCATATTCCATCTTTTCCTTCAAGGAGCTCAGGGCAGGGCATATGACTCTTGCTTTCCTTTTTTTATACTCAACCAATTTTGTGGGGCAAAAACTCCGGTACAATTTATACATAGGTAGACCTACAGGGTAGTCTTTCTAGGACATTGCTACAAATTGTCCCCTGTACAACATCCTCAAATTTCAGCTAGTTACCACTTACCATTAACCTTCTGAAAAAAACAACACCTGGGGCATAAAATGTCCCAGAAATGCATTGGGATGTATTTACTACCCCAGCCAATCTTAGTGGATTGAGTTACTTAAAAAATCCTATCATTTTTTCATAGAAAAATGGGCAGGAACAGGTCAACAAAGAGCACTGGAGTCAAATGCACAGACACAGTCTACCTCCTCTGAATAAGTGTTTTGTGGCTTTTGGTGTTCGGGTATTGTCAAGCACATTTCTTCTGACACCACAGACACATACATTATCTGTGGTCAGGATATCAGCCCACCATACATTGGAAATCTCATTGGGGTAGAAAATACACCCCAAAAACTATGTGTGATTCCCCCCCATAACATTAGATGAACCAACAAACATACACTAATAGCAAAGCTAAGCTATATATACAAAGCCTAGGAGGTACAGTGGTTAGAGTGTTGACTATACCTTATGAGCTTGTATATAAAGTTTTGTTTTATTATTGTAGGGTTGGGGGGGGGTTGGTCATGGTCTAATGTATATACCCATAGACATTTTCTCCAGAGTAAAGTGAGATGTTCTAGTGTGAGTAAGATTCACTGAAATAAATGAAACCTCCCAATGAAAGTACTGGTGTAACAATGTGTTCTTGGCACAAAATCTCCTTTATGGAGTTACATGGGAGTTATTTTGGATGGTCTTGAGGCTAACCGTACCAGAAATGGTGGATAGTCCACTGGAGCACTTGGTAGCATGCTGTGAGCTTTGAAGATAACGTCTGAAGATAAAGTTGCTTGGTACTGTAGTGCCTTAGATGCAGCAGTTCTTGCAATCCAGTCGAGGTGTCCAATGCAACACCTTGCCATATTTTATGGGATCAATTTCAGTTTATATACCCTGATGATATGGACAGGACTCTTGCAATAATGAGAACAGTTTCTTGCTCTCTTGACCCCTGTCCATCCTGGCTGGTGAAAACCTGTTGAGGCAGGCTAAGTGGGTGGATCCAGGGTGTGGTGAACATGTCTTTACTTGATGGAGTGGTGCTATCCTTGCACCTGATCCAGAAGCTCCAGCAGGTGCAAATGTAATCCCTTGCAGGTTCTTACGGACCAAAAAAATGAAATGAATTTGCAAAGATTCCATGAATAACTTGTGAACTTTTTTTTTCATAAAGAAAACATAACATTAAATATAACACAGTTTTATATGGTTTCTCAGTTTCAAAATACTTAAAAGATCCTTGTCCATGTGTCCTTTCTCTTTTTTTTGGCAAAATATCTTTGCAATCAACTGAAAAGTTCTCTTTCTTAATCTTCAGGAGATGAATAGCTTTATCCCACTGCCCTGAACCACTGCAGCTTCAGCTAGGCCCGGAAAGTCCACAGATTCAGCAAGGTCCTATGATTAAAGAATACATATACAAATAACCACCATTCAAATATATATATACTACTCATACCCTTCCCTACTTCTGTACAATACATACAAATGTACCTTAATCAAGGGGTTAAAGACCATCCGAATAATAGCTTCCCTAGCAGCCATACCCAGGACCAACTTTTCTGCTCCACACTTGCTTTTTTCTTCAAACAGGGTTTTTCTGCTATGAAACCCCACCCACCAGACTGAACCAACTAAAACAAGATTGTGGGGGTTACACAAACATGCTATGGCTAGACTGCTGATGGGGACAGGCTACCACCAGTGCATAACTTCAGTGCACTGGCTGACCATCTGTTATTGGGTCAGGCTCAAAGTTCTTATATTAATTTACAAGGCCCTTAACAATTTGGATCCAGATTATTCTAAGGACCACGTGATTCCTTATATCCTGGCCCAGACACTGAGATCTTTGGGGGAGTCTCTGTTGGTGGTCCCACATGGCTAGGGTTGCCATATTCCAGTTCCACAAACCCGGGCAGGCTAATTTGCATATTATGCAAATTATTTGCATATTATGCAAATTATTTGCATATTATTTGCATATTATGAAAATTATTTGCATATTAATATTTGGATTGTCCAGTTGTTTTCTTTTTGTGCCTAGGAATTACCACCAGAAACTTGTGAAAGATGTGAGAATTTTTTTTAAAAAAAGCAACATTTTCAGCCTTAAATGCTGAGACTAGTTTCCAACACTATGGAATATTTATTGATTGATTAAGAGGGTTTATATCCTGCCCTTCTGCTGTTAAAAACAGAGCTCAGCACAGCTTACAAATATAATAAAAACAATAAAAATACACAATCAATATAAAAACATAATAAAAACACAAAATAGCAGCAAACATACAGTAAGTCGGGGCAGCAGTACGGTTAACCATTACATATACAATATATTTCAGAGATGTGGTGGGTGGAGAAAAACAAGAAGCCAAAATGTTAGGAAAAGGAGTCTTTCACACCACATGTTCAGTTCTAAATACTGTTACAGCAAGTTTTACAAGCTCCTCCAGTATTCCACGGGTGCAGGCACTCAGACATTCAAAGTATCTGTATGTTTCTTAGGTTTTATAAAAGCAGAGCTTTGCTTAACTCAAAATTTCTTCTCCCTTTGATCAACCACATCTACACAGGTTCCACTGGGCCTGGAAGTGTGCAACAACCCCACACATACCTTGCTAATTAGATTACCAATGCCAAGATGTCTGTCTTATCGACTACTCTCCTGCTCCCTCCCCCCACCGGGCAACATGAAAGACCCAGTCCTGGGCTCAGAAAGAAAATAAATATCTGGTCCTCTTCAAAGTACTGATAAGCCTCTTCTTTTAATTAAAATAATAATTATAAATTCTTGCTCTTATCACTAATGGGAGTTAATTATCTTGCATATGCTGTTAAGAACATAAGAAGAGCCTGCTGGATCAGGCCAGTGGCCCATCTAGTCCAGCATCCTGTTCTCACAGTGGCCAACCAAGTGCCTGGGGGAAGCCCGCAAGCAGGACCCGAGTGCAAGAACACTCTCCCCTCCTGAGGCTTCCGGCAACTGGTTTTCAGAAGCATGCTGCCTCTGACTAGGGTGGCACAGCACAGCCATCATGGCTAGTAGCCATTGATAGCCCTGTCCTCCATGAATTTGTCTAATCTTCTTTTAAAGCCATCCAAGCTGGTGGCCATTACTGCATCTTGTGGGAGCAAATGCCATAGTTTAACTATGCGCTGAGTAAAGAAGTACTTCCTTTTGTCTGTCCTGAATCTTCCAACATTCAGCTTCTTTGAATGTCCACGAGTTCTAGTATTATGAGAGAGGGAGAAGAACTTTTCTCTATCCACTTTCTCAATGCCATGCATAATTTTATACACTTCTATCATGTCTCCTCTGACCCGCCTTTTCTCTAAACTAAAAAGCCCCAAATGCTGCAACCTTTCCTCGTAAGGGAGTCGCTCCATCCCCTTGATCATTCTGGTTGCCCTCTTCTGAACCTTTTCTAACTCTATAATATCCTTTTTGAGATGAGGCGACCAGAACTGTACACAGTATTCCAAATGCGGCCGCACCATAGATTTATACAACAGCATTATGATATCGGCTGTTTTATTTTCAATACCTTTCCTAATTATTGCTAGCATGGAATTTGCCTTTTTCACAGCTGCCGCACACTGGGTCGACATTTTCATCGTGCTATCCACTACAACCCCGAGGTCTCTCTCCTGGTCGGTCACCGCCAGTTCAGACCCCATGAGCGTATATGTGAAATTAAGATTTTTTGCTCCAATATGCATAATTTTACACTTGTTTATATTGAATTGCATTTGCCATTTTTCTGCCCATTCACTCAGTTTGGAGGGGTCTTTTTGGAGCTCTTCGCAATCCCTTTTTGTTTTAACAACCCTGAACAATTTAGTGTCATCAGCAAACTTGGCCACCTCACTGCTCACTCCTAATTCTAGGTCATTAATGAACAAGTTGAAAAGTACAGGTCCCAATACCGATCCTTGAGGGACTCCACTTTCTACAGCCCTCCATTGGGAGAACTGTCCGTTTATTCCTACTCTCTGCTTTCTGCTTCTTAACCAATTCCTTATCCACAAGAGGACCTCTCCTCTTATTCCATGACTGCTAAGCTTCCTCAAAAGCCTTTGGTGAGGTACCTTGTCAAACGCTTTTTGAAAGTCTAAGTACACTATGTCCACTGGATCACCTCTATCTATATGCTTGTTGACACTCTCAAAGAATTCTAATAGGTTACTGAGACAGGACTTTCCCTTGCAGAAGCCATGCTGGCTCTGCTTCAGCAAGGCTTGTTCTTCTATGTGCTTAGTTAATCTAGCTTTAATAATACTTTCTACCAGTTTTCCAGGGACAGAAGTTAAGCTAACTGGCCTGTAATTTCCGGGATCCCCTCTGGATCCCTTTTTGAAGATTGGCATTACATTTGCCACTTTCCAGTCCTCAGGCATGGAGGAGGACCCGAGGGACAAGTTACATATTTTAGTTAGCAGATCAGCAATTTCACCTTTGAGTTCTTTGAGAACTCTTGGGTGGATGCCATCCGGGCCCGGTGATTTGTCAGTTTTTATATTGTCCATTAAGCTTAGAACTGCTGTTGTTGCTTCTATGGCTGTAATGGAGTGAGGTTAAAGATAAGTGAAATGCAAATAGGAAAAAAACAACACAAAAGGCAGTAACGCTTTCCTAAATGTAATACCATACCAACCACAACAAGATTCCTATGAGTAAGGCAGAAAACTCAGCATCCCACAACCAGTCAGGATTCATAACCAAAAACCCAAACTAAAAAAATCCTAGCAGCCAGTCAGCCAAGGTCACAGAAATCCCCATGCAGCCCAACCTGAACTGGAGACTGCAGTTAATAGAGAATGCTGCAGCACAATTGCTGACATAAGTGAGATCCTATCAGCACATAATACCTCTGCTATGAAATCTGCATTGGTTGCTGATTTGCTACCAGGCCAAGTTCAAGCTGTGCTTTCCATGTTATGGGTGCCACATAGTACTTGTTCTGCTCTTGTAAGAAATCAGTCCTGTAAAGTGGCAGCACCTATGCTTTGGAACTCCTTGCCTATTGACATTAAGCAGACGCCTCTTTTCAGCACCTGCTAAAATCAGTTTTCTTGAGGCAAGCCTCTCCAGGCATGTGGAAGCTATTGTGTTTTTAAATCTGTTTTTAACTCATTGTTGGTTTTATTACTTTGAATGTTTTTAAGCATCTGTCCTTAACGCTTTTGCCAATAGTTTTATTGTTTTAATTCTTTCTGTAAACCGCTTTGAGATTTTTTACAATAAAGTGGTATATAAATGTTGTAAATAAAAATACATAAATAAATGTTGGAGTCACTGTGGCCCTTAAGTCACTTCCCACTTTTAGGAACCAAGGAATCTGCCTTATACTGATTCAGGCCATTTCATACCATGATTTCTTAAATGCAATACCATACCAACCACAACAAGATTGCTATGAGTAAGGCAGAAAACTAAGCATCTCACAACCAGTGAGGATTCCTAACCAAAAACCAAAAATATGATAAATGAAGAAATATTTATATAAGCGTGACTATCAAATATATTTATTATTTATGCAAACTGTAAAGATATTTATAGTGCAATCCTAGGTTTATTTATTCAGAAGCAAGTCCCAGTGTATTTAGTGGGGCTTACTCAAACAGGGACAGAAATGCAACCTCAAGTGATAAGCAACTTCATTCACACAACCCAAAATTCCGAATCATGCCACTTTATGCTGTTTTGCAACTATTTATACTTGTTTTTATGGTTATTGGATTTTAAATGGCTTTATTTCTTGTTGTGAGCTGCCTTGGTTTCCAACCCTACCTCACAGGGTTGTTGGAAAGACTCCTTACACGTACGCACACACACACACTGCAGATGTATAAATACATACAGCCCATATAATAGTTTATTGTCAAACCAGTTGGTCATTGCAGAAAGATCAGTATTAGTTTTTAAAAAAACAGTATTGGTTTCCTACAGAATAAAAATTGTAATACCTAAATAAACCCTGCCTACTTGCTTTAAAATAGGACTGGAGGGGGGGGACAGAAAAAGTTAGAGCACGAACACAATTCTTTTTTACATTCACTCCAAAGTCCCATTGATTTTCAGCACATTCATAACCATGTCTACTCAAAAGTAAGTCCTATTGAATTCAATGGGATTTACTCTGGGCATATGGGATTAACATTGCTTTTACAAAAGCAAGTATTGGGAAGGTTTTCAAAACACTGCCCAGGATCTGACTCCTGCATACAAGAGGAAAAAAACCTGAAATGTATATACTTACCCAATTTAGGAGCTTTTCAGATAAACAGGGGGGGAAACCACCATTTTCTGGCATTGCAATGATGTTTTCTAGACGCTGCCTCAGGTCAATCAAACTGAAACACAACCCTGGCTTCACTGATTGGCTGCAATCCTGAACGGGCGGGGTTAAAGCTACAAAGTGCTATACAGTACTGTTTAAAGAAAGATTTAATAGTCGGGGGGGCGGCGGCTGATGTTTTTATGTATATCTCGAGAACCAGACCACCTAGAAACTTAATTTTTTTAAAATTAAAGCTGAGAATCTGGGCCATCTAAGGGGCTAACCAGGCGCCAGGTGGCATGCAAAGAATCTGGGTAAAACCCAGCTAAATGGGCAATATGGCAACCCTACATATGGTTCAGATGCATGGCTTGTAATGACTAGAAGCCGTGCATTCAGAGTAGTAGGCTCAATTCTGTGGAACTTCCTCCCAGCAGACATTTCCTTCCAGCAGACATTTTAAGGTAGTGTTTGATTTTATGATGATTTTACTATTTATTTTATGTATGGGTTGTTTTTATGTACACCACTTAGAAATGCAAATGATTAAGTGATATATAAATGCCTTAAATAATAATAATAATCCCACAATTATGTTACCTTTTTAAAAGTGCTGCTGTTTCTTATGAGTGTTAGTAAGCCAATCCCTTTATTTGGACAACACTTTTCACGGAGATATGCATTCACTACGTTAAATCAACAGCCAAGTCTTGTGGCCAGTAGCATAGCAGGTTCTGAATGCAGTTCACACCAGCTGCAGAAGACTGGTATAGTAACTCTGCCAGTGAAACAAAGGTATGCAAATAAGGTGCACTTTGCAATCTGACAAAGATGAAATGACATTCACTTGTAAATGAGTTTCTGTGTTTGATCTGGAGATAAATAAATGTGCTTCATTGAAGATCCTCTTATCTGCATTCACATTTCTAAGTGCATCTTTATGAATTACAAAATATTTTGTAACATTTTATTTAGAGCTGTTGCTTTTATCCTTTTTCACCCCTTCCCCCTATTTTTGTGTGTCTACTGGGCAAGGAGTCAGGCAGACATCAGTTGCTACTTGGGGGCAATGTTGTAAATATTAATAATGCACTTTGAAAGGGCAATCTGTATGAATTTGTAATACAGCAAAAAGCTCTCATAGGGTACAATCTGCTTTTTGCAATTCAAAAGTTAAAAGACTTAATTTTAGCTGGATTGTACACACAGGTTAACCTTAATTATTATGTTGTATATTTCTGTGTTTATGCTCTATAGTATTATTTTTCATGTTTTAAGCTGCTCGGGCATACGGGGAAAAGCAGAGATGCAGCTAGGTGATTTTAGACCCTAGACCTAATTGTCTCATTGGGTGAGGGTGGGGGGCTTTAAATGTCCCAGGGTATTACTTGAGATGTGAAACACAACATTGTAAAATTTCTCCCCCTCATCCTACTGCATTCCATGCTTTGCAATTATTTCTACATTCCAGAAATATTACAGCAAAACGAACAGTTTGCCTGATAAACAAAGAAATACTCTGAGCACACACAGTTTTGCATTTAAGCTTGCTTAAATCACATCACCATCATTGTTTGAGGGAAAAAAAGAGATTTGCTGCTGCTGCCCTGAAGCAAATAATTTACTTGTGAAAAAGCATCATTTTGTTGTAGAAAAAGGATACTTTTTAAAAGTAACATAAAATAAAATGAGCACCTGCCCTCCTCTTTGACAATAAAATGTTTTTAAAGAACAAGAAGAAATAAATGGAACTGTGGGGAGCAGCTTCAGCTTTTGTGGCCCCAGCACACCCATGCCAGCCCAGATGCTGATGCCAGGCCTGTATGTCTCTGTCACTATCAACTAATACTCTTTGGGTGGTCATTTGAGGGTCCCCTGGCCTGTGGTTCCAAAATCTGTCATAGCTGGGCGGAAGAGTGGGATTGAAGGAATTTATTAATGTAACACAATTTATATGCTTCTGGAATGAAAAGTCTCTAAGTGGTTTACAAAAATATGATAATCAAATATATCATCATCATCATTATTATTATTATTATTATTATTATTATTATGTACAGTATGCTGCTGGCTGGTGTTAAATATGGTCTTGAATATGAAAAAAGTTGACTGCTGAGAAACCTCTTGTGGAGATACAAGCCTTTACATAATATTTGTGAGATATGTCTCAATATATAATATGACTCTACCAGGCTCCTAGCTATACAGTAGGGCTTGGGTACAGAATCACACAAACAGAACCTGCAACAAAATGTTTGCAGTATGGAGTATTCCTGTTCCATGTTCCAGGGTACTACAGTCAATTCCTCTTCCCACTTAGTCTTCTATATTTTCCTCTCAGTCAGTCAGTCAGTCAGCATTACATGGCCATTGAGCATTTTGGGGGCTCTTCCTCCATGGCGCAGAGTGGTAAGCGGCGTTAACGCAGCCAAAACCTCTGCTCATGGCCGGAGTTCGATTCCAACAGAAGGAGGAAGTCGAATCTCTGGTAAAAGGGGTCGAGGTCCACTCAGCCTTCCATCCATCCGTGGTCGGTAAAATGAGTACCCGGCATATGCTGGTGGGTAAAGAAAGGCCAGGGAAGGAACTGGCAATCCCACCCCATATATATGGTCTGCCTAGTAAACGTCTCAAGACATCACCCTAAGAGTCGGAAACGACTCGCACTACAAGTGCGACACCTTTACCTTTCCCCTGCTTCAGGATTTTTCCTCTAAAGGTTTTCCCCATTTTATTTATGCAAGCTGTCATGAACCTGGATATTTTTCTGAAATGTTAAAATTATATGTAACATCATGGCTCAGTGCAAAGAACTCTGGGAGTGTCATCTTGTTAGAGAAACAGGCCTCGGAAAGGGAAAAATGTTAAGTTTCGATTCCCAGCTGAAGACAGTTAAGGGAGGCCTAAACAGAGGCACCTGGTTATTGGTGCTAATCAGTCAGAGCCTGGCACTCAAGGCCATTTGTGTCTGAGAAGATTGAAACCCTGTTGGGAGGGGGGCCTGGAAGGAGTGAAAAAGTGGAGAAAAATCTAGAAAGGGATTACATCAGAAGACTCCTGATTGGTTAATTAATCTTGGACCGTTGGGGTTTCTTTTCCTTAAGTATAGGGTTTGAGACCCATAGCCTTTGTTCCCTTAGGAAGGTTCTGAAAGTTTCCTTCTGACTGGTGCCTATGGGAGGCTACCTAAGCAGGGTTCCATTGCTTGCAACTGATGCTATTCTCTCTGAGGAGAGACGAAACTTCATCCAACTACCTCTTATGTAAGTAGATAGATTACCTAGGTTGTTATTTTCTTGTTGTGTGAATGAACTCTCTTATGTGTACCTAAACCCCTGTTTGGGTGTATGGTTTTGAATAATTGTTTGCTGCTATATTTTAATGTGCACTTATATATTTTTTTAATAAAGCTACTTCTATTTAACCTGGTGTGTTCATTGAGGGTAAGGGTAGTTCTGAATTCAGCACCTTGACCATTCAGCTACAGAACTACCAACAGAGAAAAGGAGTAAAAGCTTAATTCTAATTTGTGGGGTTTTACCAGAGGTTTCCTGACAAGGAGTGTAAATTTGGCTCTTGTCTTATAGGATCTTGGTTTACCTATTTTCTGGGCTCAGAGTTCCCCTAGGTCTGAGTTGAACCAGTGACAGGGGTGGTGGCAGCCTACTTTCTAACTTACAAGGTTGGTGTTAGTTTACATAGCCTTGGTAAGAGAGAATTTGGTATTTGGGATTCCAGAACAATTACCCTAAGGGTGGGAATTGGGTCTGAAGCATGACTTCTCGCGCCTTGAGGGGCGGAGGAGCATGACACAAGCTTTGACTAGATTTCCCTGAGTTTCCTAATACTTCCCTGTTGTGTGTAGATGGTGTTGTTTTGGCTACATGTGGATCCACATTTGCCTTTGAACCTTGGAAAGAAGGAGAGTGATGACTTTGGAGGGAGATGGATATGGATTCACATGACTTCCGCTTGTGCTGGTCCTCCGTCTGTTCACTGCAAGCCACAAGCACTATGGCAGAGCTGATGATGTGCTTGCCCTTGCAAGGGTTGTTCTTTGAACCTGTACAGAAAGATACCTGCTTTTTCAAGCAACTCATTGTGTCCCACTTCCTACATTTCTGGTTTGTTGGGCAAGCACTGAATAGAGAGGGTGGGAAACTGCCGTCTGGATGTGCCCTAGAGCTCCAATGTAGAAACTGCTTTTCCATCTGCCTGTCTGCTTTCCCCTCCTAATTTTTTTCTTTACTACTGACTTAATTGTAATGAATTATTTTTTGTATCCCAAGCTGTTTTCCCCATTTTAAGTTTGAGCATACAATTATTTGCATCATTTTATCTCACTATCCCTTCTCTTTTCCTTTGTCTCTTGTCTGTCTGTAAATGATAGACTACTTTGGTACAGAGGTTTGCCTATTATTCTGTATTTAATGTGTGCAAGATCCAGCCAAGGTTAAACATGATGTCCTAAATGTATAGGTGCTATATAAACAACAATAATAACAACAATTTCTCTTATTCCTATTTAATTTCTATATCAATAACAACAATAATTTCTCTCAGTTGTCAGTAGGTCTTAAAATGTTAATTTTGTCTGGATAATTCATAACAATTACAGTAATTTTTGCTTTTATTTAGTCTTTCTGATTAATACCAATAGTGTAGTGGCAAATTCAGAAGTGCAGGGTTCCTTCATGATAGTCTCAGCAACACCACCTTCTAAAACTATACAACCTTCTAAGGTTATAGAATAATCTGGCCAGGCTTATTGCTTTCTGCTTCTCTGTTACTGTCACCATTGACTACCCTTTCTCACTGTCAAGACATATTGCTTGAATTACTGAATTCAGTGTCTACACACATCTCCTGCTGATACCAAACTACTTGATGATGTAGATGGGAAGCTATCATCAGGATTCACTGGCTTTTCTCACTCTCCACAATGTGGCTTTTGAAGTAGAAACTAGTAGGAACTTATTTCACTCTGATTGGCTCCAATCAGCAGGAACAACATGGAAGCAAGTTAGAAGACTCTTCTCAGTGGCTAACCCACTCCACTTTCATGCTGATTGGCTCATAGGATACAGGAGACATAGGGACCCTGTTGGGACCTGGCTCCCAAAAAAGTAAGGGTTCTAAGACCCGCTGAGACCCTGGACAACTACACCCCTGATCAATACACTCATAATAGCTTTAAAAAATCTTTAAAATAAAACATCTTAAAAATGTTTAAAAATATCTTGAAAAGCAATTCCAAACAGATGCCAACTGGGAACATTGGCCTTGCTTCACTATCAGGTAATATGCAGGAGATATTACTACAGAAAGAGATTGTCATTTTTCTGTGGATGGCAGCCAGAATGGAGTAGCCCAGCATTGGAAATTATAATCCAGTTTCTCTGTATAGGATTGGATGGGGTTGTACTCCCTCTGAAAGAGCAGGTCCGTAGTCTGGGGGTGCTCTTGGATCCATCTTTGTCGCTAGAGGCCCAGGTGACCTCAGTGGCTAGGAGTGCCTTTTACCAGCTTTGGCCGTTTCTGAACCTGGATAGCCTGACTACTGTCTACGCGCTGGTAACCTCTAGGCTCGATTACTGTAATGCACTCTATGTTGGGCTGCCCTTGAGGTTGGTCCGGAAGCTGCAGCTGGTGCAAAATGTGGCAGCGAGACTGCTCACTGGGGCAGGGTATCACCAACATGTCACTCCGCTGCTGAAAGAATTGCACTGGCTGCCCATTTGCTACCGAGCCAAGTTCAAGGTTCTAGTTTTGGCATACAAAGCCCTATACAACTTGGGATGAGGATACCCGAAAGACCGTCTTATCCCTTATATACCCAGTCAATCACTGCGCTCTGCAGATGAGGGCCTCCTGCAGATACCATCTTACCAGGAGGTCTGTTCCACACAACATAGGAAATGGACCTTTAGTGTAGTGGCACCTACCCTGTGGAATTCCCTCCCCTTAAATATTAGACAGGTGCCATCTCTCTTATCTTTTTGGCACCTATTGAAGACCTTCCTCTTTCAACAAGCCTTTTAAGTAGAGACCTTATCTTAGTCTGTCTCTCTGTTGGAATTGTTTTTTAATATGTTTTTAACCTTTTTTAAAAAAAAGATGTCTTGAAAACTTTTTAAAAATGTTTTTAAAGATGTTTTGTTTTAATGTATTTTAAAGTCTGTTTTTATGATGTTTTAAAGTGTTTTTAGTGCTTTTGTTTGCTGCCCTGGGCTCCTGCTGGGAGGAAGGATATCAATCAGTCAATCAAACAAACAAACAAGGTGTGGAAAGCGATTGCCTGAAAGACATACACACTATAGCTGGGTGCCTTGAGGGTGACCAAACACAATGATTTTCTGGAGGTTTGGTTCCTGTTATTTCAGTTTGGGAACTGGGGGGATATAGGTAGAGCTGCTTCACCAAAGCAGGCATGAGAGGTATTATCAGAAAGCTGACAAGGAAGGAAAGGTTATATTTGTCTTGGGAAACTTGTGACTTTAAACATGGGGAAAAGCTCCCAATATGCTTCATCCACCTAGAAATAGCAGAAAGGAAAATACTCTTTCAATGCAGTATTAAGGGACATTGAGACAGCAGCGAAAAGTACAACAATCTTCTTTCTCTCCCATCTCCCCTTTTTACATGCTGGATCACTGTGACAACAGCAACCAGCAAACCAATCACCTCCCTATTTCCCTCTTCCTTAGTTGCATGTTTGAAAATTCTGAGCTCTAAATGTAGCTGGGAAATGGGCATGTGAAAGTGAGCTATTGAGAAGCAAGAAGGTATCAGCATGCTTGGGGGAACCCCAAGATTTGCAGAAGTAGACAATATCTTTAGAAAAATAAAAGAAGTCCAAGGGACCATCCTCCCTCTAAAAAACAGTCGAATGAGGACTGCGAATGCTCCATAGCCACAGAATGCTGAGTGTCTGTTGGGAGGTAGGGAATGGAAAATGGGGTGTGTTTGGTAGAATGGGGTATTCTGAAAGAAGGTATGGCTGGCTGGAACACTGAACAGGAGCACTCAAGGTTTTGTTTCAAGTTAATCTTTTTCTGAGCTTTAAATCTAGATGGCAAAATGGGTAAACTGCAGCTTTCAAATATTCTCAAGCCCGATTCAGGCATTCTTTCCCTTATGCAATTACCACTACCTGAGGAGAAGAGTAGAGGGGTGCTCCCTGCTTGCATCAAGCTCTGTCATCCCTCCATCTGTTGGGGTCTGGAGCTCTGCAGCAGGGAGCCTGTGTGACATGTGCAGACTCCCTATGCGATCCCAGCATGGTGCGGCTCCCAACACACAGGGCTGCAGACATGGCAGTGATGATGAGACGGGGGAGCAGAGTGAGGGAGCACATTTCTGCTGGGGGGCAAGGAGAATGCCTGAAGAGAGCTTCACTTGTTTGGTCAGCTGTTGCAATAATAAAATCGGTGCATTCTAGACCAGTAAGATATTTATAGAGTTCAAGAGAAAATCAGGGATGTACTCTGCAGTAAGAGTTTCCTTCTGAGCATGTGGTTTGTGAAGCAGTAAATCTCTTCATTTTCATGTTTCATTCAAGTAGGAGTCTTCATTTTTTAACAAAAGCTAATTTTGCTGTCTGTTAACTCAACCACTTTTGTTTAGTATCTTCCTTACTGACAACTCAAAAGTGTGAACTTGAATTTATTATCAGTTGTCATGAAATCATAGCGCTTTTCACTTACTGATGGGTTGATGTCTTCTGAAAACAACAGCTGGGGTGGCTGGAGGCTGTTCTTGCTATTTCAGGTGTACTCATAATGTTTTAGGATCCTTTTGTTTGTGCTTGAGGTCAGTCACCAGTGAAGGCTTGGTATAATGTATCAGTGATAATGGGGCTAATTTGGTTTTTTTTAAAAAAACACACACATAAAAGGTAGACCTACCTTCCTACTGGGGAAAAAAACACTTCAGTTTATAATTTTCCAAAAAAGAGACTGTTCATTTGCTGCAAAGCTGAAAGACCAGTTCCATGATGGAACTTTCTATATTTGTATCTTTATAATTGTTTCAGAAACAGTAAGCTCATTTGTTCTTAATAACGTTGTTGAAAAAGATCAGAAATTATATAATGACTGCAGAAATCATTTTAAATAAATGAAGAGGAAAAAAGTGATTTTTTAAAATTGTAACTCTCCAATTTATATGTAATTACCAGCTATAAAAGAACCTTCCTGGTATGCATAATGACCACCTTTTGTCCTCGCATGAAAAGTCAAGGTGTTTTCATTTATGGCTTTGTTCTCCTCAGTTTATTCGTGGCTGGTTGGGAAAGACAGAGGCAGCTGTTTTTATGACATTTTTCACAGCCCTTCTTCAAACTACCGAACATATTCTTAGGAAAACCAGCTGGGCATATTCCAAGTCTCTGAAACCCAGTCCAGCCAAAGTCACATGGGGGTCAAGCCAATGAAAAACTGTCATTGCGGAGAAGAAAAAACAAGAGGTTCTTACTTTTTTTTATTAAAAAAATCTTATAAGAATAGCTACCTATTTCTGATTATCTGAGATTATTACAATTTAAACACTGAACAAGGCAGACAACATGCAAACATTCATGTTATAATTCCCTACTCATTTTGCGCTGCGGTAGATCTTCTTTTACATGTAGTAGTAGTAGTAGTAGTGTGTGTGTGTGTGTATTTATGCTACACATCGCAGAGCTTGGAAAAGTTACTTTTTTGAACTACAACTCTCATCAGCCCCAGCCAGCAAGGCCACTGGATTGGGCTGATGGGCGTTGTAGTTCAAAAAAGTAACTTTTCCAAGCTCTGCATTTGTGGATGAAATGCATTGTATGTTTGCAGCACATCACATTTCTTGCTTATATGCTTCATTGTAAAATATAGTTCAGTCAGTCAAACTAGTCATTACAGCCAATAAAACAACAAAATACAGTCATACATATGCTTTATTATGGATTCTCTCTCTCAGCCTTTTCTACCCTGGTGCGTTCCAGATGTTTTGGTCTGTAACTCCCATCAGCCCCAGCCAAGCATGGCCATGCTGAATGGGGCTGATGTGAGCTGGAGTCAAACAACATCTGGAGAGCATTAAGGATGGAAAGATCTGCCAATTTTGGTTCTCTCCATTTCTCATTTTTCTAATCTTAAATTCAGTTCTCCACATTTCTGTAACAATTTACTCTTTTTTTAAAAAAAATTCTCATCAGCATTTTAACATGAATTTCTCCTAATAAACACATTTTTGTAGGCAGTTTTGACTAATGTACACATTTTTTGCAAGCCATTTCTCATTATACAATGCATTTTTCATGTTATTTTCACTCATATATTCATTTTATGCACATTTCCCACTAATATATGCATTTTTGTAAACATTGTTTGATTGCTGAACTGCATTGCAAAATTTGAATAAGTGTGAATTTCAAGGGATGGCTGTGTTTTGGTTCTCATATTGTTTCAGGAAGTGTGAGTTTTCTAGATCCAACTTCAAATGCAAACTGAATTAAAGTTGTCACCCATCCCTAGAGAGCACCAAGTTAGAAGAGGGTCCTCTACAGGGTCATCATATTGAAGAACAGATTTCCCTAATCCTACTTCACATGCCTCATATTTATTTATAAACTGCTTAACATAAAAAAAAATCATAGTGGTATACAGTAATAAAAATAGAACAAGATGAAGCAGATAAAATGCAATACTCAGAAATCACCACTATAAATACTGCCAGTGGATAAACTCAACATTCTGAGAAGGCTTGCTAAAATAGGAAGGTTTTAAGCATCCAGTGAAATGTATACAGCATCAGTGTCTGAGTGATTTCCATGGGGTGTGCTGCACAGGGCCAGTGCCCCTGTGCTAAAGGCTTTAGTCTGATCAGCCACAGAACAGACCTCCAGTGCATGTGGCACCAGACAGACACAGATATATTATGTGCAGTTCTGTCTTGTATGTCAAATTCCCTCTGGTTCAAAAGAGAAGGTTCTGGAACACACCCACAGAAACCAGAAGATGGAGATGTACAGTGTATTCCTCACACCACTATCAATGGTATGGCTTGCTGGCATAGATCCCGCTCCTGACTCATGCATTCAGTGAAGTGAGGGATTTTGTTTGAAAAAAGTCATTCTCTCTTTGGAGCACTTGTCTGGCGTACTGATCAGGCCATAACATCTGTTGCCTGTAGTTCCATTTGCCGTACACATGCTGCAGTGATTAAAAACCTGGTGCTTGCCTTTCAGTGCTTCTTCTTTGAGGTCTGGCAGTGTCTGGCACAAATTGGGTAAGTAAAGCATTTCTCTTACATTCTAAAATGGAGTCTACATTTTCAAATGGTGGTTACAGTTAGCATCTGAAAGTTAGCAGCAGAGCTTGGAAAAGTTACTTTTTTGAACTACAACTCCCATCAGCCCCAGCCAGCACTGGCTGGGGCTGATGGGAGTTGTAGTTCAAAAAAGTAACTTTTCCAAGCTCTGGTAGCAGTTATACAACAAAAGATCTCAACAAAAGTTACTGTATATGGTTCAATTCTAAGAAGATTTTACTTCTGCCCATAGTACTTTCTACCTTTTAACTTGGCAAATTATGGCCAGTCCTGTTATCTTCTACACCAGTGGGGCAAAATGAGCAGGAATATTGTAACCGCAAGATAATAATGGATATCTTAATCTTATTATCTCAAACTGCTCAGTATAATTAAATACTGAGCTGGAAAACAGGTTACTAATGGCTAATGTTACTTATAGTCCCTTAATATGCTATATAGAAATTCCCTTTATCAGAACAGGCATGACAAACAATACAGAAATGGGTTGTGTCCAATGAAGGCCCTCTGCAAACATGGAGTTCTTCATTTCATGGGAGGTTCTTTTTATCGAACTGAAGTCCCTGACCTTCTAGACCATATTCTGGGGGGCATAGGTGGATGCAAGGGAGGGGGAATCAACAAAAAGTTGCCTCCCCCCACTCCATCAGCAGAGGCTTTTGTTCAAAGCTCTTCCACAAGCAGAAGGACTAAACGAGATACAACTTTATGCGTTATATTTCATCAAAACAACTTACCCATATTAATTTGTTTTAAAATAACACGTCTTGTTTCCAGAAGTCTAGTTTCTCTTCAGACACATATATTTGAAACTGCAGAACCAATTAGATGACATTTGCTCAGACAAAGAATTCTATCATCACTCACAAATCTTTGTTCATAAATATTGTTTAAACCTATGATGGACCAAGTTCCTGAATGATCAAAAATAGCTATGAATAATGCCTGCTTTGCACTACCAGCAGTAACACAGCTCTAAATGGAGCCACTGAGATGTAATGAATCATGTGCTAGATTGGGAAAACCAGAATTCATGTCCCCCTCTGCTTTACTGAGTAGTCCTGGGCAAGTAACTGGCTCTCCAACTACCCTATGTCAAACGATTGTCAAAAGCATAACATGGCACAACCCCAGGAACCTATAGTGCCCCTTGGATACCAAATAGAATAACAGTGAAATTCCGTAACTTTCTGCTCAGAAGTAAACTCCACTTAGTTCAATGAGATTTACTTTGAAGTAAGTGCATGTAGGATTGCAGTCTATATTTTTGAGCAATTACTAGTTTCACTATCACAGTAGTTGAAAGAATGCCATCCGTACCTGTTCCAACTGTCAGCTCTTCACTGAGACAGCAGTGTCAGTGGGGGTGCAGGCAGGACTGGAGATTCCTTGGTAATTGCCAGGCCGTAAGTCCTCAGTTGGCAGCTTGGCTATAAATCTGCCAGGCTAGCAAGGAGGAAGCAAGATAAGGGCAGAGGCCATTCAAAGCTTACGTGCCAAGCCAGAAATCCAGAAGAGACATCGGTGAAGGTCTGGGTCTAGTTTGCCGAGAGATCAGTCCAAGTCAAGGTTCAGGGGATAGGAAGACACACAGTGGTCACGCCTGACGTTGTAGTCAGCAACAAGCTGAAGCCAAGGTTTGACTTTTAAGGAGCAGGTTTGTCAGCAGGTGTGAGCCCTCAACGTTTTGGCCTTAAGTGGACAGGCCTGCCCCTCTTCTGCCTGACCTTCTGTCTACGTTCTGCAGGTGAGGGGGGAGTCTCCTGTTCACTGTCTGCGTCTGGCTGAAGGGCTTCAGCTGTGTCTGGGGTGCTCTGCAGCTGAGGGGGAGAAGGAGCTGGGTTCTCAGGCGTTTCCTCCATTTCTCCTTCTGGGTCTGCTGCTTCTGGGTCTGCTGCTGTTACTCCCGAGTCATCCTTGTCTGATGAGTCCTCTGACGGGGCCATGACACCAACTGTCCTTATTTAGTAGAAACAGACCTTATGTTCTGGCACCTGTCCCTGGAAAAACACAGTCCTCTTTTGTCTTTTGGGAAGATTCTGGGGATGCTTTTTTTAAAAAGTTATTAATCTGCTGCATACATGTGCCTAATGCTTGCATCCCATCTCTTGAGCCTTTGCTAGTGGTTAAATCCCTTACGGTGAATGCCTTTTGACCTAGCACACATATGCATGGAAATGCACACACGTCGTGGACAGAAAATGACAACTGCTTCCCTTCCATCGCCACATGGAACCTCTGAGGCCAAGAGTAACTGCTGCAGAATTTGAGATGCCACTTTTTTACAATAAGCACAGCCAGATCTATTGTGAGACTAAACATTCTATGTGGTCACTTCAGTAGCAGTCACCTGCTTCAGAAACTAGTGCAGCACAGGCCATTGGCTCAGGGTAAATCAATAAAATTATTTTACAATTAATACCAGTTAATACAACAAAGAGAGATGAGACACTAGTGACGTTTGCTGCAGGGGGAGGGAAATGCTTGGGCTTTGTGAGTGTTAGGACTGGGATATTACAAGGATATTGAAGTGTCCCTATTTTCATCTAAAAAGTGTTGGAGGAGGGAGAAAGATTTCAGGTCTTTGTTGCTCACCAGCCTAATGCAATCTTTGTAGCCTTGTCAGTCTTTCTCTTGATAGACAGACAGACAGACAGACAGACAGACAGACAGACAGACAGATCCAGTTATCTCTGTCTCTGGATATGTGTGCCTGGCAGTTGATCCAAGAGAAAGAGTGCAGTGGTTTTGGTAGGTCTCAGGGTGGAAATCAGCATCATTGTGTGGATTTGGTGGTTTTCGATGGGTTCACAACTGTACTGCAAACAACTGCTATTCAAAATAATCAGTTGGGAAAAGCCCGGCATTATTCCTTACAAGGGTAACTGCAAAACTAAATACACAGACAAAAACCTGCCCAAGTTCTTGCTTAATTGGCACTGCTCATGTGCATAATGTGCCTATCCCTGGATTAGTAAATGTGGCTTACAGTCCTCCTGTCATCTCTTCCTTGACTATAACTTGTTTTTGTCTTGTGTCTTGACTCTGGATGACCTAGCAAAGTCTAGCCTTCTCTGTTTGATTGACCCTCCTGACTCACTGAGAGGAGAGAATCAACACACTTTAACTCTTGTCTAGCATGTGGCATTCACAGGCAATGGCAAGGCACTACTGAATTGCTTTTTTTGGGGAGGTGGGATGTTTTTTTGGGGGGGGGCAATATGCCAAGATCTTGTGGGTAGTGCAGAATCACCTTTTTAAAAACTATGGAGCTGCTGCTATGGTAGTTTTAAATCAAAAGTATGAGCCAAAAGTCATCTGTATGAATTATTTAAATTTGCATATAATTTATATTTGCTTACTTTTGTTTGGTTGGGGGGGGGAACTGCATGGAATGCATGACATCAGGGCCAGAGCTAGGTATCTTGGTGCTCGGGGCAAATAACATGAAATGTGACCCTAAGCCATCCCCTTATTTTAGAATGTAAAAAATTATCAACAGTTGTAATAATATGATAACCAACATGTATCTATCATTTAAATATTTGTTTCAATTGCAGTAATATTACAATTAGATCAACATAGCAATTAAATCAAGAACATGAAAAACATTCTGTTTATTATATCAGTGGAAAATTTGTAAATTTAATGTAGACTATTTAATAACATGCAATAATATTCATAGAATAAACTATAAAATGGAACAAAAATCACAGATTATACTTACTGGCTAACACATAACATTAGAAAAATAGTAGAAATCACAACATTATAACCATCTTTCAAATCAGAACATCCTTAAGCAGTAACTTATAATGTAACCCTCTGAGCTTTAATTGCAGCAAAATAATTAACTACAGGTGCAAACCAAATAGTATCTTGTGCTGGGCTGGGGGGAGTTGGATGTGGTGGACCCCTGGCTGAGCTAGCAGGCTCCCATTGCTGCCGGGCTTTGCCAAGAAAAGGCCCTTATCCTGGTTCAGCCACAGTGCTGCTTGGACTCTCTGGGCTCAGCCAGAGGTCTCCCAGAGACAGACAGCCCAGCGGATGGAGAACTGGCACAAGCTGGCAGAAGGTTCCAAAATGGGGCAATGTGTGGCAGAGGAGCTGGGGGGGGTCCTTACATGTTCTCCTCCTTGCATTTGGAGTGCTGCCACAGGCCTCGATTCAGGTAAAAATTTCCCTGGCCTGTAGACTGGTGGAATAAATAATTTCCATGGTGGTCAATGGGGAGTGCTTACTCCCCAGTAGGGGTTTTCTTGGGAGCTGGCTTTTGCTTTTCAGCCCCCACACATGGCTCCTGGCTGAGCCAGTGTTCAGCTGGCCTGGCAGCTCCTGAATGGGAGTGGATGTTGTGGAGCTTTCCACTGGCTCCTCCTCTTCCGCCCCCCCCCCCCACCGGCTTCCCATGATTTGGATTGCTCTGCCCTTGATCAAAATTAGTTTTATAATTTCATTTTCAATCAAAAGGATTACCATATTTGATAATATCAAGAGAAGATATCAGATATGTTTTACTAATTTTAACTTGTTGAAACTTCTTTCAGAGAATGCTACTGTAACAGGTATAGTTAAAAATATCCTCATTGCTATTTCCAGATTTGGGTAAAACTCCATTAGTAAAAATTCATGGATTGTTTTTAGGTCTAAAGTTGTTGTTGACTCAAGCTGGGAGAACTGACAGCACCTTAAAGCTTTCAATTGCTGATGAAATTACCTTGGAATTTAAATCACTTGTATTTTAGTGCCAAATCCACTGTCGCATTCTTTAGTTCTGTAATAGTCATTGCAGTCAATTTGGAAAGAAAGTCAAAGTCAGTAGAAACATCATTGAATTTATAATATCTCCAGTTTACTAGGAACGAGCTATGTATATGTGGATGCATATTATATGGGCTTTGCTTTGCCCCAAACTTGCTCTCGCCACACATGTATGTCTCTGAACATCCAGCCCTCAGTGTGTAATGAAATAAGGCATAGTTTGGGAATTGTAGTGCATATGGTGTTAATTTGACACAGTGTAGAATGTGTTAACCTGATATAACATAGAACCAGAAAAACAAAATTCCTAAGGTGCCCGTGGTTGCCAAATGTTTATTTGGTGCTTGTTACTTAAAAGCTAGCCTACCCATACATGTAACGGGATACTATCTAAGTAAGATAGTGATTGGAATGCATCGTGTCAGGAGGGGGAGGTAGGGACAGCATGGATGAGCGATCAAGGCCGAGGCTCTGGCTCAATGTAAAACAATGAAGAAGTCTGGGAAAGTTACTGACAAGATGGGAGGGGCTGCTTTAGGAGGGCTTGAAAGCATATATCACTCATACCTGTGTAATAATGCTTTTTCAGGCATGAGCCGAACAACCTCGTCTCCTTTTGCAAAAGATATTGGTAATCAATAAAGGTTTTGACTTATATCTGGTCTCCCATCTGGTGTGTGTTTTGGAGCTTCCTCCAGATGTAAAGAGCCATTTTTTAGTTTAACAAGTGCCCTCTTCAGGCACAAAAGGAACACAGAGTTGCAATATCTGGTAGGCAACACAGTACGATGTCTGTGGATTGCCTAGGCCTGGTTTCAAAATAGTCAACAGGCTAAAGAACAAACAATCTCCTGCATGAATTTGCCTGAATATTACTTAACAAAACAAAACCAGAATTGAAAGGGATTGTCATGACAGTGCCATGTTTTTAAAGGAAAATATAATCAATATTTTCAACCTTAGTTGTAGCTTAATGGGTAATACTCCTCAGAGGCAGAGGGCCAGCACCAGAAGGTGGCCAGGTTGGATCCTGCCCAAGGGCCCCTACAGCCTAGAGGAGCCCCTGAGGGGCCCCTCCTTGGGGTGGGATGGGAGGGTAGCACTCCCCTTCCTCAATCTACAGCAGTGTCAACTCCTAACCCTGCCTCAGATCGCAAAGAGGGAGCTCCCAGTCCCCCCATACAGGCTGTGTGGGCCCACAATGCCCGTCCACATGCCACACTTACCTCTCCCTTGCTGTGAGTACTATGTGTGCTGTACATGCATATCTGCTATCAACCAAGATGGTGGTGGAAGCTTCCCTAAGGGGCTAATGCCCCTACCACCATCTTGGTTGATGTCAGGTACATGCACACACATAGTGTAGTGTGCATGCGCAACATCAAGCAACATAAAAGTAGGGGCATTAGCCCCTTAAGGAATCCCCTGCTGCCATCTTGGTTGATGGCAGCCACATGCACACAATGTGCAGGGCATCCTTCCTCAGGACTGACAAAGAGGTTGGTGGGGTGTGCATGTGGGCAGGTGCTGCCGGCCCTGGCAGGCTGGTGCCCAAGGGTGCAGTCATGCCTGGTGTTGGCCCTGCAAAAGCTATTAATTTACTTCAAACCACTCCAAAGAAAAGCATAGTATTGGCCACAATGGAGTTCTCCCGTTCTCCCGTTTCTCCATCGTTATGTTAGGTCTCCCTTCCATCCTCTCCCTGTCCTGGTGTTTTCATTATAGACATTAGTTTTGGTTTTAGCAAATACCAGTCTGCAGTGATTTTTTTCCTTTTAACAGTTGATTGATGTAATAAACACATTTATAGAGAATGTGCAACAACGTAAAAGAAAAAGCAACAAAAACATATTCTTCCAATACTGTACACAATAAAGAGACCAGTCGATAGTCCATCAGAGCCGGGAAGGTTATGGTTACTGGTTACAAATGCAGCCAAAACCCCTCATATTTAGAGGGAACAAAAGACTGGAATGCTTATTTGGAATGCTTGTTTGTTCAAATGTAACAAATTTCCATCAGACCGTCACAAAATCTCTACAGCAGTTTTTTGATGTCTGAATCATTGAGGCACCATTAAACACTTTAGGGAGCTCAGCCTCTGTTCAGGGCACCATGGACAGATCCTGCTTCACCTTGGACAAGCCCATATCTCCAAAGTTCCCCATTTCATTTTGGGGTTCAGGATTCATCTGAATCTGCTGCACACCTCTAGCATGTATCGCTGCCTACAAACTCAGTGTTTACCTGTTGAACCCTGCAGGAGGACACAAGCTGGTATACTATTTATCAACCAACAAAGATATTTTTCCTGACTTCCACCCCTTTTCATGCCTTGTGAAAGCTTCCAGGCTTCCTTCTCCGGATGAATTTTATTAGGGTGGGTGGCCTGCTGATAAGCAGATAAAGATAGAGGCATGTGCAAGCCGGAGAGGGAGGTGGGGGGCCAAGTTATAGGAAGTTTGGGCGGCAGGCGCTGGAAGGGTGCTGCTAGCAGACCATGCCGGAACATGCTCAGAACCAGACGAAAACTGGGGGACGCAAGGTTCCTACCGACCTTCGACTGCTGTTATGTAATGCCAGGTCTGTGGCTCAAAAAACCTCGCTCATCCATGATATGATCTTGGATGGGCGCGCAGACCTGGCATGTATTACGGAAACTTGGCTGGACGAAGCCTCTGCTCCAATTCTTGAGGCCATGTGTCCGCCAGGTTTCCGTTACGCACAGCAGGCGAGGGTGGGAAGGCGCGGGGTGTGTGGCAGTCATCTATCGAGAGTCCTTGGTTTTTGCCAGACCTCCCCTCCATAGGGCTCACTTTGTTGATTGTATGTACTGGAGGTTGGGCCCGAAGGGCAGTTTAGGGATCTTGCTGGTGTACCGCCCACCCCGCTGCACGGCAGATTCCCTGGCCGAGGTGCTGGAGGTGGTCTTGGCTGTACGGGCATTGTCCCCAGAGCTGTTGGTTCTGGGTGACTTTAACGTGCATGCCGAGGCCGCTCTCATAGGAGCCCCTCGGGATTTCCTGGAAACCATGGCTTCCTGGGAACTGTACCTAAGTAATACTGGGCCCACCCATGTAGCCGGTCATGCTCTCGACCTAGTATTTGTCCTGGGAGAGGAGAGAAGTGGAGGAAAAAGAGGGTTTTGCTGTAAAACCATAAATATCATACACCAAAAATAATGGACGTTGTTGTATTTTCTTTTATTTCTTCATAAAAGAACTTTTTCTTCATAAAACTGGAGAGAAGTGGTCTGAAGTTGGGAGTGATTCTTGCCACTCCTGTGTCATGGTCAGACCACTACCTGGTAAATATGGACTTCTCGTTGCCATGCCCCCTCCGCAGGGGTGAAGGACCTATTAAAATGGTCCGCCCCAGATGCCTGATGGATCCGGATGGATTCCTGACTGCGCTTGGGGAATTGGAACCTGCTGAAGGTCGCCCGGTTGAAACCCTGGTGAAGGAGTGGAACGTGGGGATCACCAGGGCATTAGACCGGGTGGCTCCGAAACGTCCTCTCCCCCTGAATAGAACTCAGCTAGCACCATGGTATACACCACGGTTGCGTAGTCTGAGACAGGAGGTGAGACGACTAGAGCGCCGGTGGCGGAAATCCCGCTCCGAAGATGTCCGGACACAGGTTAGAGCAGCAGTAGCTGCCTACCAAGTGGCAATAAAGGTAGGAAAGAAGGCTTTCTTTGCTGCCTCTATTGCGTCTGCGGAGTGCTGTCC
This sequence comes from Rhineura floridana, assembly GCF_030035675.1. Lineage (NCBI taxonomy): Eukaryota > Metazoa > Chordata > Lepidosauria > Squamata > Rhineuridae > Rhineura > Rhineura floridana. The sequence continues at coordinate 78,410,642 of NC_084483.1, forward strand.
CTGGAGGCTGTTCCAGGTGGTCCGAAGCCTGGTCGGTCCAGTTGCTCAGGAACCCTTGGAACAGTCAAAGGCCTCCTGTGACTTATTAGCAAAACACTTCGCTGATAAAATCGAACACTTACGGAGCTCGATCCCGTGCGCCGTGGACACAGTGGATGAACCAGAGTTGGCCAGTTGCATGCCGGTAAATTGGGATCGATTTCGGCTTCTCCCTTCTGAGGAAGTGGACAAGGTGCTTTCATCTGTGAAGCCAACCACTTGTCTAACTGATCCTTGCCCTTCGTGGCTCCTTGTGAGCTGCAGAGAGAAATTGGGCGAGGGGATCAAAGCGGTGGTAAACGCATCCTTGAAAGAGGGTGTGATGCCATCAGCCTTCAAGGAGGCAATTGTAAAGCCCATCTTAAAGAAGCCCTCCTTGGATCCCCAAGTATTCGATAACTTCCACCCAATTTCGAATCTACCATTTCTGGGCAAGGTCATTGAGGGAGTGGTGGCCAACCAGTTGTCAGCACACTTGGATGAAACGGATTATTTGGATCCATACCAATCGGGTTTCAGGACTGGTCACGGAACTGAAACAGCCTTGGTCGCTCTGGTAGATGATTTGAGGAGGGCATTAGATAGGGGAGAATCCACCTTTCTTGTCCTCCTCGATCTCTCAGCAGCTTTTGATACTGTCGACCACAGTATCCTTCTGCTTCGCCTGAAGGGATTGGGAATTGGAGGCACTGTATTACAGTGGTTCCATTCCTTTCTCTCCGATAGGTACCAACAGGTAGCATTGGGGGAGGAGGTATCAGACCCTTGGCCTCTCAATTGTGGTGTGCCACAGGGCTCTATCCTCTCTCCCATGCTATTTAACATCTATATGAAGCCGCTGGGGCAATCATCAGGAGATTTGGGCTGCAGTGTCATCAATATGCGGATGACACTCAGCTCTATCTCTCGTTTAAATCTTCACCAGAGTTGGCTGTGGAGACCTTGTCCAAGTGCCTGGAATCCGTGAGTGGATTGATGGGAAGGAACAAGCTGAAGTTGAACCCTGATAAGACCGAGGTACTACTTGTGGGGGACAAGAGAAGGTTGGGCGACATTGACCTGAAGTTCAACGGGATGAGTCTACCCCTAAAGGACCAGGTCTGCAGCCTTGGGGTTGTGCTTGATTCCAGGCTGTCCATGGAGGCTCAGATTTCGGCAGTGAGCCGGGCAGCCTGGTACCAACTACACCTCATACGAAGGCTGCAACCCTACCTTCCTGTTCACCAGCTCCCACTAGTGGTACACGCCCTGGTCACCTCTCGTTTGGACTACTGTAATGCGCTCTACGTGGGGTTACCCTTGAAAACGGTCCGGAAATTACAACTTATACAAAATGCGGCGGCTTGACTACTTATGAATAGTCGCCGCCGAGATCACATCACACCAGTGTTGTTCGACCTACACTGGCTACCAGTTGTTTTCCGAGCCCAATTCAAGGTGTTGGTATTGACCTTTAAATCCCTACACGGTTCCGGCCCAGTTTATCTTACAGAGCGCCTTCAACTCCACCAATTATGCCGCCCGACAACATCGGCCACACAGGGCCTTCTCTCAATCCCGCCAACAAAAACAGCCAGATTGGCGGGTACAAGAGAGAGGGCATTTTCAGTGGCGGCCCCCACTCTTTGGAACTCCCTCCCACAAGATCTCCGGCACGCCTCTTCTCTAAATGTGTTTCGGAAAGCCTTAAAGACCTGGCTCTTTAAGCAGGCCTTCGGGGTATCCGGGGAAGGTTAATTGTTATAACTGAAATGCCTCCTGCCCAGTTTTAATATTGTTGCTGCAGATGTGTTGTTTTTATATTGTATTACTGTATTTTATCAATTGTATTTTAATAATTTTGTAAGTCGCCTAGAGTGGCCATTGGCCAGATAGGCGACGAAGAAATTAAATTTATTATTTATTATTATTACTTTATAGGGTCAGTTTTCTTTGGAGAACAGAGCATCAGCAATTTCTGGGTTCCTTCTCATAATCTGTTTATTTAGAAATGTCCAGGCTGAGGAAGCATTATAGGGTATAGAAGCAAGCTCATAGGGAGTACCAAGTCCACAGAAGCAGCAGCACCCTAAAAACCACCTCCTCCCTTTCTAGCAATTATGAAAGCCAGTTGCAAACTCACATTGCTGCATAGTTTTCCCTTACCCTTGCTCATGGGCTCTGCATAGCAAGCTCATTTTAGCTTCCACCCAGAAGGGCAGGTGTGACCTGAACTGCATTCCAAGATAACTGACCACTGAATTAGGCTCTGGTGATGTGCTGTACTTGTCCAATAATTAGAGCTGATTGTTCATGATCAAGTCACATCAAGACTTTTGAGAGAATGGCTTTTCATAACAGGACAGCATGGATGTTACAATATTATACATCTGGTAAGGGACAAAGTCACTTGATGTCTTCCATTTTTTGCTATAGAAATAGCTCACTCTTAACTGTGAATACAACAGAAGGGTGAAGATAATATGTGGCATTTGAAGATAAAGCATACAGGTAAAAGACTGACTACCTGGTTTGTAATAAGTGGTTTTCCATTTAATATGTTGGCATTGTTCCAAGGACATCTTTTCAAAGATGAAGCAAGGGCTGATGAAGTTTTGAAGAACTTGGGCTACGTGTTTTCAATAACACATTTAATTAACAAGCTTGAACACAGTGAGGCACTTGAAATCATATTAAAACAATGCTTGCACATTAAGTCAGCTTGTGAATGCAATTTTTGGAGTGAACAGCTTGAAAATATCAGATTGCTGAGCAACTAAAAGAAGTTTTAATTTTCATTCAAGGTTTTCTTTTTCTTTATGTGAATTTTCACTTTTGAAAGAACTTTCCAGAGACATGAAAGAAAAGAACTCATTTACAAACTACACCCCCCGAAAAAACTTATAATGCATCCTTAACAAAGCAGCAAAAAAGTTTTGACCTATGTACTGAAGTATGGCACTTAAGCATTACCTTTTTTTCTTCTTTGGCTTGGAAAAACTCTATATTGCTATAATTATACTGGCAGATGTGATGAGGATTTTGTTGTGTCACTTTTTAAAAAACAAACAGACCAAATATGTGAAACAATATGCATAATGAGAGAGTTCAGGGGATAAAATCGTGAATACCCTGCCACAAACTTCACTAGAACTGAGTTTGGAAGATGGTATGTGCTTTCATCTCTTGTACTAAGGGAAACTGTGGCAGTGACTACAATGTTGATCATAGATCTGGGCAGCCTAGCATACTCACAATCCTTGAGAGGCTGCCCTGGCAGACCTCACTGGTGCTGAGAGGACTCCCCCCCCCCAGTTCATCCTTTTGAGTCCTAGCTTATTAAGCTACAGTGGTGGGTAGCTTGGAAGGCACCATTCTAAATTGCCCACAATGCTCTGGATTGATGCCACATGGGGGCATTGTGGGTAGTTATAATGGCAGACAGCTCACACCAGCCACTACGCTGATAAGTCTGCAGGGCAATGATGTCAGAGAGGGTCCAGAAGAGGGCACCTTGCCAGGGGTCCTCTCACTCCTGTAGCCAGCCCTGGATCTCCTTAGAACTTGCTTGGTGGCCATAGAAATGTCACTGCTGCTTTGCATCATTTCCTCATCTGTGTGAGGGAAATAACCCAAAGACACTTTTCAAGGGAGTTATAAAGATGGAATAACTGCACAGGATTGCAGCCATCATTGCTAGTTACAATAGCAACTATTAAAATAAATGTTCTGCTTAAGTTTCTTTTGTTTTTCTATTGAAAATATTCCCATCCCAGTTTAATAAGGTATATTACATGGCAGAAAAACTTGGAAATATTTATGTAGTAACAACATTCTAGGGTTCTTCAGAATACCTTTTCCAAATAATGTATAGGAATGGATATTGATAGTTCACAATATTTTTATATGCACAGTTAGGTGCTGTGCTGCATGGCACAGTTAGACACTATTCTTGGTTTTTAAAATAAACAGGAAAATCTTGAATCTTGTTAGATTTAGGGTGCCATTCATAGGAACATAAGAAGAGCCTGCTGGATCAGGCCAATGGCCCATCTAGTCCAGCATCCTGTTCTCACAGTGGCCAACCAGGTGCCTGGGGGAAGCCTGCAAGAAGGACCCGAGTGCAAGAACACTCTCCCCTCCTGAGGTTTCCAACAACTGATATTTGGAAGCATACTGCCTCTGCCTATGGAGGCAAACCATAGCCATCATGGCGAGTAGCCATTGATAGACTTTTCCTCCATGAATGTGTGTAATCCTCTTTTAAAACCATCCAAGTTGGTGGCCATCACGGCCTCTTGTGGGCATGAATTCCATATGTGCTGTGTGAAGAAGTACTTTCCTTTGTCTGTCCCAAATCCTCCAGCTTTCAGCTTCATTGGGTGTCCACAGGTTTTAGTGTCATGAGAGAGGGAGAAAAACTTTTCTCTGTCCACTCTCTCCATCCCATGCATAATTTTATACACTTTTATACCTCTTACTCACCTTTCTCTAAACTGAAAAGCCCAAATGCTGCAATGTTTCCTGATAGGGGAGTCGCTCCATCCCCTTAAGCATTTCATTAGACCTTTTGCAGTGGTATAAAGGGATGATCCTCAACATTTGAGGTTAGCTGACTTACCCTGGCTGTAGTGATGGCTTTATTGCCTTAAAAGATCTAGTTGTTTATTTTAGTGTAATAAGTTTCTGCTTCTCTTAGATTGTTTTGACATGACGTGTGTATGTGTATGTCCTTTGAATTAAATATTAAATATAAAAACCACCAAATAAGCCTCCCTTTCTGTACACTAAGTAGAAGAGTGTTCCATTCTTGTAATGATATAACTTTGAACAAGCTAGTATAATCTGTTAGAGGTAGGAAATATATTTATTACTTTCCAAAGAAATAACATGCCACATTGATCTCTTATTTCGCTGTTGCTAATCTTTGGATGCAGTAGTCTCTGGCTGACATCTAGTTACATTTAACCAGCCCCGTATCATTGTTCATGAGGTCAATAACTGAACATGGTATGGAAAAACTGATTTGTTAATTAATTTAATCATCTCTTCTATTAAAAGCAGGATAAGACTGGCAGAGGAAGCTTGTTATCAATCCGTGGGCGCTGGTAGACAGTAATTATAGGTAATGACACTTTCCTCTCGTGGCATTCTGAAGATCATCTTGAACTTCTCCTCACAGACAGGGCAAATGGACTGCCATGGTGAATTCTCCTCCCTGACGTTTCTTTCCTCTCTCTCCAAGGAGAGAAATTATGGCTTGTTAGGTGGAAGCAGCTCATTCAAAGCTTCAATTTTCTTGAGTGTACTCTTATTGGAAGTACCAGGTGTGTTGTAGCAGTTCCAACAGCTACTATTGCTTTCCCTCTCATGTACAAACTTATATGGTATCCTATAAGTCCTAGGTTTTCTTTTTCTGGTGAAGAGGCAATGGTTGAAATGATAGGAAGAACATCATAACACAAAATCCTCTTTACACATTGACACTAATCAAGAAATTAATGTTACATCAGCCAGGCAGTGGGGAAAATCGGCTGCCTGTATGTGTCACCAAACAGGTCAAAATGAATACTCCCTTTTAAAATGTATTACATTGTTATCTCACCTTCTTCCAAGGGGCTCAGGAAAACGTACAAGGTTCATTATTTATTTATTGATTAAATTTATATCCCACCCTTCCTCCCAGTGGGAGCCCAGGGCAGCAAACAAAAGCACTAAAAACACTTTAAACCATCATAAAAGCAGAGTTTAAAATATATTAAAACAAAAACATCCTTAAAAACATATTAAAACAAAGCATCTTTAAAAACATTTTTAAAAAGCTTTTTTAAAAAAAGCTACCCCTTTGATCCTCACAAACTCCCTGAGAGGTAGGATCAGCTGAGAGGAAGTGATCAGCCCAAGGTTACCAGTGAATTTCACACCTGAATGGGAATTTGAATCCAGGTCTCTCAAACCCTAGTACAACTCTTTAGTTATTACACCACACTGTCTCTCAAAACTATGAGTGTTCATCTTTTCGGACCATTTCCCTTATAATATGAGGGTAAGTTTACACAATTTGTGACTTATTAAGTTAAACACAGAGGTTGCCAGCTATTCCTGGCAGCCTAGCAGGGCTTTGATACTGTAAATCTGTCTGGGTTTAAAAACTAGAGGAGTTGTTAAACACCTGGTAGGTCACAGTAAATGGTTGGTGGGTTATCATTGGCACATAAGTTGTGCAGGGCTAATGTAGGGATGTTTCCAGTTGTGCTTCCAGGTCAGAGATGTGATAAATACAACTAAGAAATGCAGAGTGGCCCTGGAAAAGGCAGGCACCTTTACTGTCTATATACATCTGCACACTCTATGGGAAGACAACTGTGTTGACTATACAAGCTATGCTGGTCCTTCAGTGAACTCTGCTGAATGTGGTTTGCATCCAATTAAACTTTACTCATAGCATACCCACTGAAATTAGTGGCCCTAAGTTAGTGGTAGCCATTCATTTCAATGGGTCTACACTGAGTATGACTAACATTGGATACAACCCATGTGTGTAGGCACAATATGATGTTACAGATGCACTGAAACAATGCAACTAGAGTGACTACATGTTCCACAAAGGCACAACACCTGAAAATATACATAACACGTCACTAAGCTTGAAAGGCTGTGAAAGCATCCCAGTTCCTATGACACCACATAAATAAGGATTAAGGAAATATTGTCTGTTTCTACTGGACAGTACAGATATCACCATGAATGGAAACAATTGCTTCAGACAGCAGAATTCAAGGAGGCACCATTTGCCTCCCTCTAATGTCTATTTCTGTGCGCCCTTAGAAACAACTTACCAGGGGAAGGGGAAAGGGCACAATTTTTGTCAATTTAAAATATAAAATGTCTAAGGTTAGCCAAGGAAGTTCATCTGGGGCCAATTTTGCTATCATTTAGGTTCTAGGTATTAAAAAAAAAATTCTCTAAGGTTTTTAGCTGTGGATGTTTGCAGTAGAAGCATTTAAATATTTTCCAGCCTGCTGTTTTTAATTGTGGGAGTAATATTTCTAGGGATACCAGTGAAGATGTTTTTGGCTTGAGAGGCACATATTAGAATTCTAGCAACATTGCAGAGGATGCTCAGAATGCAAACAGCTTTGCACAATCTAAACATCTCTGAGGGACCACTAGTAGCATAGCAAGGAATCCAGGGACATGTACCTTAGACTCCATTCCAGCTTAAAGCCCAAAGGGGCATGTTGGTAAAGCTTAGCAAGAGTTGGGGTGAGTACCATGGACAGCTCACTCTGGTGGTGGTTACAAGAGAAAGCTGAATATAAGAACATAAGAAAAGCCCTGCTGGATTGGGCCAGTGGCCCATCAAGGCCAGCATCTTGTGTCTCACAGTGGCTAACCAGATGACTCTGGGAAGCCCACAAGCAGGACTTGAGTGCAACAGCACTCCCCACTTGTGATGCCCAGCAACTGGTATTCAGTGATTCAAACATTGTTACTGGTGCCACATAATATCCATTCAGCACTTGTAAAAAATCATTCTTTTAGTGTGACAGCACCAAACCTTTGGAACTCTCTGCCTATTGACACCAAGCAGGCACCTTTGTTGTATTCTCTTTTATGCCTGCTTAAAATCTTTTTGTCTAGGCCACCTTGGGTCTTCAACCTTGGATCCCAGATGTCATTGGACTACAACTGCTATAACCCCAGTCAGCTTAGCTGATGGCCAAGGATGATGGGAGTTGTAGTCCAATGACATCTGGGGACCCAAAGTTGAAGAACAATGATTTAGGCAAACCTATCCAGGTGTATAAGTGGTGATGTGTTTTAATTTTTTTTGTCTGTTGCTGTTTTTAATTTGTTTCAAAAATGTTTTAAATTACTTACTTTTAATTGTTTTATTGATAATTGTAACGTCTTTTGTAAACCACTTAGAGGTTTTTTTTTACAATCAAGCAGTATATACATTTTAATAAATAAATAAATTCATTCCAGCAACTGGTATTCAGAACAACAACAAAAAGCTAAACCAACAAATAGAGAACTTGAATTGCTCTCCTGCAAATAGTCTGGAGTCAACAGTGAGCTCATGTAGTCCTGTGACAAGAAAGGATGGTGATGGTTTCAAGATCCAGTCCTCAGAGGAAAACTGTTTGGGCTTATTCTGAAGGCACATATTCTGGTGGGGCTGGAAAGCTTCCTCTGACAGATAGTTTTTTGTATCTTAGGCCATGACACTTACAGCCACTTTGGGCATCAAAATATTTTTGGTTGGTCTCAAAAATGAAAGTAAGATTGCACAAAATGAAAGTAAGATTGGCACTGTGGGGACTCTGAAGAAAGCCTCTAAAGCATCTAGTCTTTAGAAAACTAAACAAGCATGAAAACTGCTGGTTGGCCAGTAAGTTTACATCTGTTCCTGTGGCTCTTCTGATGTGGTTGTAGAATGCATCTGTCTAAAGAAGGAAGTGTGTGTCACAGGACAACCAAGCACTGACGCCTCTTCTGACACAGTGCTCCAAGTCACACTGCAAATGCACCAGTGATCACACTTCTCTGCTGTGAACATGAGCTGGTTGATAGCACATTCAATGTGCAAATAACCACAGGCATACTGCAGGTCAGGTGGAATCATATAGATCAGTGGGATATTCAATGTGTTACTGACACACAGACAGCTAAAGCTTAATTTGAATACTTTCTTTTTATGATGATCCTTTTTGTCCAATAAAGTGGGTGGAGGGAGGAAGAGAATGGGATCCTGCTAGTTCTCCATTTTAGATTATTGCCACTATGGCAGGTTTGCCCTTTGCTCCAGCAAAACTGATCAAATTGCTGTTCTCATCTATCATTAATACAGCTTAGTTAATGCTGTTGATTCTACAACTTGGGCCATCTGCTGCTACCATTGCTGCTGGGCAGTCCCCTTTGCTCACCTGAGCCACACAAGTGTCATTTTCTGAAAGTAATGGGGGAAAGTAAGGGTTCAGATAGAAGAGAGAGAGAGAGAGAGAGAGAGAGAGTCAGAGGTGAGGGAGGCGAAGGAGGTAGGGACATCGAACTCGCTCTGGATGGTGTGAATGCCCTGTTATACCAAGGACTTTTTTTTGTAGTAGAGAGAAATTAAAGGCTTTCCATGGCAGGTAAGAGAAGGCTGGACAATTTTTCATAGTTGCCTACACGAAAGGAGCATATTAGTGTACAAAGCCCTAAATGAGTGCCTCTCCCAATATCAATCATTACAGGCCCTATGATCAGCAGGGGAAGTCTTGTTGGTGCCACTCCCTCTGGCTGCTGCCTGGTCAGTGTTGATCCATGACAAGGCCTTCTCGGTGGTGGTTCCCTGTTTGTGGAATGCCTTTCCTGGTGAAGTGCATTTGTCTCCCTTGTTATTGACTTTCAGGAGAAATTTACAAACATATCTGCTTACCCAGGCATTTGATGGCTGATAAATATTGGCCATAGCAACTGACAGATTAATAACTGTGAGGATATGTGATTGCTTTTAAATATTGTTAAGTGTTCAAAATGATTTTAAATATTTTAGAAAGTTTTAAATGGTTTTAAAATGTTTTCAATATGTTTTTATTTTGTTTTAATTGTTTTGTTTGAACATTTTGATGCCCTAGGCTCCTTTGGGGGGAAAGGAGGGATATGAATTTAATAAGTAAATAAAATAGCAGTTGTGGTTCAAAATCCCTTTTTGCACCCAGTTACTGGGTAATGGTCTGATTGAATTATGTTTTTTTCCAGCTCCATTTTTATGGGGAGTGTTGCTGAATTGTAGATTTAAGCTGTACAATTTTGCATTATTGTTCTTTTGTTGTTTTGCTAGTGGGGAACATGCTGGCAAAGCAGATCCTTGCAGCTTTCCTCTCTGAAGCCTGTTGTGGAAATTTGTATATTTGTTAGCAGAGAACGACAGTGGTCTGAGCTGCGTGTGTGCCAGTGTGTGTGTTTACCTAAGTGGCAGGCTTTTACCCTGCGTTGAGATCACTGAGACTTAAGATTTAGTAAAATAAGAAAAGCTCCTTTATTTATAGAAATACATAGTAGATAGGAAAGGCATACCTAGTTCTAACTAACTAAGTTGGAGGTGCAATGCCCAGGCGTGGGAGTTGCCCTCATGGCTAGGAGAGAGAAAGCAGAGACAAAGGTGTCTCCTCTCTCTCGGACAGTCGAAGAAGAGAAGAGAGGGAAAGGGCAGAAGGAGGAAGGGCAGATAAGCTTCCCTTAAGACATATCAGTCTAACGACAGAAGGAAGTCACTCAGAGCATCACAGGTAAAGGTAGTCAAGCCTAGCCATCTGGAGGACCCTAACTCTATCTCCCTTCTGGAACATAAACAAAAGAACAAAACAGGAGTTGCTCTTGCCCCACTTCCAACAAAGCCCTGCCCCCTAATAGCCCTGATCACTTTGGGCAGCCCAACCTAACCCAAAGTGATCTGGGGCTGTCGCCACCTGACTCAGCCTAAGCCCAGATCCCTCCAAATCTACCTGATTTGGTTTGGGATCTGGGCTTTGACTGAATTCAGTGCACAGTCCTAGTTCTAGGACACAGTCTCAGTTAAGGTGGGATAATGGCCAGGCCCAAGAAGCCTGGCAATTGCCCTGTGCAGAGTGAAAGTGTGCTCTAGGAGATGGCCCAGAACCTTTTGCAATACATAGAGATTCTGCCTCCCTTCCAAAGCAATACACTTCTAACTTATTTTAATTCAAACAATTTGCAACAAATGGCCCTGCAGTGAAGTAGATATTCTTTCCTAAGTGGTTTTCCCTTTCTACTTGGCTAATGTTTAGTTGTATATTCACAAGGAAAAGAAAAGATCTGAAGACCTGTGGCCCAAGCCTATTATGTGCTATTCCATCTGTTTGTGATGAACCAGAAAGAGCTACGCATTATGTACAGCCTTATGGCAATCCCTGGTCTGCAGTTGCTATTTTCCCACACTTACTTAAGCGTCCCTGCACATGGACACACACAAAGCAGATGCCGGTGCCACAGCAGGCCTGAAAGGCTCCTCCTGAGTGTGACATATTTTTATATAGCCAGGTCCTTAGGACTTGCTGCCGGCAACACCAACCCTGCAAACACAAAAAGCTGCTTGCAGTTGACATCAGACAACCTGAAACTGGTTTGTTGATTGTTTAAAGGAAACTAAGATGTCAGATCATCAGTTATATACTCGTAATGTTGCCACAAAACCTAATTATTTTATGAAATCTTTATATTTATCTACTGAACATCACCACCACCACCACTATCATCAATAATTTAATCTATAATTCATTATAATATAAATGATTGTTGTTGTTGTTAATTGCTTGCCCTTCACCAATAGGTCCCAGGGTGGGTTACAAAATCTAAAGTACAATATTAAAAATAATTAAAACACATTTCAATCGCAAGAATAGGGTGGGTTCTGAAAACATACAGGTCAGGAGCCAAAGCCAGGGTAAAGAGGTGTGTCTTTACCATTGGCCAAAAACTGTATAGCAAAGGTGCCAGACGCACCTCTGTAGAAGGGAATTCCACAACTTAGGGGCTGCCACAGAGAAAGCTCTCTCCTGGGCCACCATTCCCCAAACTTCTGAGGGTGGTGGAACTACCAAGAAGGCCTCCTCTCCTGATCTTAACACCTGAGAGGGCCTGTAGGGAAGGAGACGGTCTCTGAGCTTTTGAGGGCCTAAGTCATGTAAGTCTTCAAACACTAATGTGAACACCTTGAATTGAGCCCAGAAACTGGCAACCAGTGTAACTGTTTTAGAACAGGGGTTATATGAGTTCTAAAAGGAACCCCAGCTAATCTGGCCACTGCATTTTGGACCAGTTGAAGTTTCCAAGTAATCTTCAAGGGCAGCTCCACACAGAGTGCATTGCAATAATCCAGTCTGGAAGTAAATGAAAATTATGATGACACTTTGAAACAGAGCTCTAGAAATTACATGATTCTTTAGGTAGAAATAAATCATAATGTGGACAAAAATGAATAGTAATCTTCTACAAATATACTCAGTGTTATTTGATAGAAATTCCCCTGTACATACAGATTCAGATATATGTAATACTTAGCATTTGTATAGTGCTTCCAGGCATTCAAAGTGCGTTGCAGAGCTTGTTTCAGTAACACTCTCTCTACAATCTGGTAATGCAGGACAGTATTCCCCCCCCATGCAGATGGTCGCTAAGAGTATAGTAACTTCCCTGAGGCCTCCTCTTGCATTGAGGCAAGATTTGAACCAGGGACCTTCTGACCTTCTTACTGCAGGGTGGGGAACCTCTGGTGTGTGGGCCAATCTTGGCCTGCCAAGTTGTCCAATTTGGCCTGCAATACCATTTCTCCCAAACCTCACCCACCCATCAATCAGCTGGCATCACTTGTCAGCTGATTGATGGGACACAGGATCCAATTTTGCATTAACTCTGGATGCTTTTCGTAGGAAGAAACAGGTGACTGTAGCTAACACAGCAGGACTGAACACCCACTTTTTAGGTTCACTCATTGCTACTTACAACATGTCTTCTTGCCGAGTTATTTGGGATGCAATGGACTTTTTCTCCAGCCAGACCTAAGACTTCTCAGTAGTGTTACTCTTGTAGACACAAAAAGGAAAGAGAGCCATGTTGGTCCATTAGAAAAAAAAGCACAATCCACAGTCAGGCAATACTTTCATGAGGATTAACCAAAAATGAGGAGGGGAGGCAGGAAGAGAGAAAAGCACACCAAAACAAGGTTGCTTTTTGTCAGGAGTCTTTAGATGAAGTGTAGGAGGAGACTGAAGCCTTAGTTGGCTTAGGTTCTACTGGCTACTAGATCTCACCTTGCACCTAGGGCTGGTTGGGACAAAGAAGATAATAATAGCTTATGTGTCCTGGGCTTGCTGCTAGCTGTGACTTTGCTAAGCAGAGATACTGCAGAAACAAAGCCTTGTGCCCAAGCCTGTCAGAATTTGGGGAGTGGGGAAGCTGTTTCTGAAATTTGCCTTAATCCTCTTTTATGCTCTGCTGTTGCGATTCACTTTTAACTCAAGAGTGGGGAACTCTTGTCACTGGCCATGTCTGCTGGGGCTGACAGGAGTTGTGAGCCCATAGCCAGGGTGGCTAGTGGGCCTCCCCCCCTAATTTTTTCTGATCCCTAATTTTTAAATATATATATATATATATATAATAATTAAATTTATTACAGAAAAAAATTCTGTCCGCTTACATTCCCCCCCCCAAAAAAAAACTTTTAGGCTGGTTCTGGACTTGAGGAGTTGTAGTTTAGAAATATCTAGAGGGCCAAAGGGTATCCAGATAGCTGCTTGGTAGCATCCATGGTCCTTCTTCCCTATTTTGCGGGAGTGCACCACAGTGTGGCCTGCTCTAGAAAAGGGAGATGATACATGCAAAACAGCAAGATTGGCACACTTGCCCTGTTTGCCAAGCCCACAAAGTGGGTAAAACAGTAAGGACAAGAGGACAGCCCATCCCCCACCATGGGGACTGTGACGTCCTTCCCTGGTTCTCGCTGTCAGGTTCCCACCTGCTTGTGGCTACTGCCTTTCACTAGGCACCACCAGGGATACCACCAGTCCGGACCGTCCTTTATATGGTTTTTCACTCCGCTCTAGCACAGATCTCACTAGATCCCCCTGCTAGGCAGCACCACCAGTCACATCCTATAACCAATACTCCCAGAGACTTTGCCTGAGTCTCTCTCTAGCTGGTTACTTTTGTGACTGCGTGCTTATGCTGTTCCCAACCCCCTTGTATCTTTATAGATAACGCATACAACTCTGGGTTGCTCTGGATACTTGAATTGTTATTATTCCTCCCTTCACCTCTGCCACCATTAGATACTGTTTCTGTTCAGCCTTGGTAATTACCTTGCCCTCCCTTCTGGTATGTATATCCCCCAGCCAAGGATCAGGCCTTTGGTAAACCAAATAAGTATTTATTAAATATCAGAAATAACAAGATTAGTTTTAGAATGTTTCACAAGCGTATGGTTTCATCTATTCCTGTTTTGTACTTGACTTATTATTAATCAGAACTCCAACTCCCTCTTTCTCCACACTCCCAACATCCACCACCAAACACCTTCTTCTCCACCCTACTAACATCCACCCAGATTCAACTGTCATTCTTCCATTTATACTCCCAGCCATTCAAACACTCAGCCAATCATCCAGCATTCTACTGCTCATGTACTCCCCCCTCCTCTTTCACTCCACTTACCATATGTCTTCTATATAAACAGCACTAACCATATTTACATTATAAGCAGGAACGTCACAGGGACCTTTTGTAAATGTTCAGGTTGATTTTATTTAAATTCAAAAATGTTGTTCTTATGAATTTGTTTTTGTCATTGCATGCATGAATTCTGGAAGGATTGAGGCCTACCCTTGAACAAAGGCCAACATAATCACAATTACGAAAAGACTGTTGAAGGAAGTCATTTGGTATCTCCTTTCCCTTATGAGTGCCAGAGTGTGATGTTCCTATATTAATGTATATATGGTAAGTGTTGTTGTTTTAGAAGATACATGGTAAGTGGAGTGAAAGAGGGGGAGTGAATGGGCAGTAGAATGCGAGATGATTGGCTGAGTGTTTAAAATGGCTGAATGTATAAAAGGAAGAGTGAGAGTGCAATCTGGGGGGGAGAAGAGAAAGAGTGGATTGCTTGGTGGGGTTTGAGAGAGTTGTTTGCCAGGAGAGAGTGGAGAAGGAGGGAGGTGGAGTTCGGATTAGTATTGAGTAAAACCATATGCTTATGTGCCTTAAGAAGAAATCTTGTTAATCTTGTTAGCTTTGTTATCTGTAATAAATACTTAATTTGGTTTACCAAAGGCCTGATCCTTGGCTGGGGTTTCACAGACCAGAAGGGAGGGTAAGGTAATGACCAAGGCTGAAGGGGAACTGTAACAAATGGTGGCAGCGGTGAAGAGAATAACAATACCAGTATTCATAGTCTCTGGGAATACTAGTATTGGGACGTTACTGGTGGTTGCCTAGCAGGGGGATCTGTTGAGATCTGTGCTAGAGCGGGGAGAGAAACCATAAGAGAGAGCGGTCCGGACTGGTGGAGTCCCTGGTGGTGCCTAGAGACAGGCAGTAACCACGAGCAGGTAGGAACCTGACAGGGAGATCCAGGGAAGGACGCCTCACATGTGGTGGTAGCGGTGGGATACGAACCAAAGAGAGTCCCAAAGACACGTGGTGTCAGTAGCGGTGGGATACGAACAACAGAGAATCCAGATACAGTGGTGTGGCAAACAGAAATAACAAAACAAGATTACTTGTGAGAGTGACTGGCAAAGAGTGTGTGGCAAAGAGTGAGTGAACTCAAACACCATGGCTGAATACATAAAAATGAAAAGAGAGGAGCTGGTGGAGAAGTGCATAACATTCAATTTACCTCATGAGGGTAAAGGGGTAGATGAATTGAGGGTAGCACTTATAGGATTTGCAACTGCCCAGCAAAAACAACCTGTCAGAGAAGAGACCCCAGAAGGATATTTAAGCAATCCCGCTTATATAGAGTACTTGAGAGAGAAGTTAAGATGGGAGGCTGAGGAAAAAGACAAGCAGAGGGAGTTGGAAGCTGAGAGATTGAAGATGGAAACTGAGAGAATGAGAATGGGGTTTGAGGAGAGGGAGAAGCAATGAGCAGTGGATGCCGAATTACAAGTAGAAAAGTTAAAATTTGAAAGAGAGAAGTTTCATTCTGATGAAACAAGAAAGGACAGAGATGGAGCAAAAATAAAAATTACTCCAAAGGACTTTGCTGTCTATGAGCCTGGTCAAGATCCTCAAATTTACCTCAGCACCTTTGAAAGAGCAGCTCAGTTGTGGGGGCTACCTGAAGATAAATACATGCAGTATTTATCAAACCTGATTAAAGGGGAATTGGCTGAGGTATACCAATATTTCCCCTCAGACAGGCCCGTCACCTATGCTGAATTCAAAGAAGCAGTGTTTAAAAGATTCAGACTGGGGCCTGATTATTTTAGAAAGCTTTTCAGAAATTGCCAGATACAGACAGGGAGGTCTTTTGTGGAACTGGGAGCAAAGTTGATGGATATATTTGGAAAGTGGATGAGTAGTGCCAAAGCTCAGTCAGTGGAAGAGGTGAAAAGCCTCATGATACTGGATCAATTATACCATCAGTTACCACCAGAAATAAGGCTTCTGGTCAAAGACCGTTCCCCTACATCTGTGCAGGAGGCCGCAGAGCTGGCGGATCACTTTGCCTCCAATAGAACTGGCTGGGTGGGGAAAACATCAAGAGAGTTTAAACCCAGACCATATAGTGCTGGCAGAAGGGATGTGGTACCACAGCGAGTGAGTCCTCCATTAAAATCTGAAGGGCACAGGACACCCCAGAGTGGATCTGTGTACCCTAAAAGTGAGGAGAAATTATGCTACAAATGTTGTAGACCGGGGCACCTACGTTTTCAATGTGAGGTTGCCAACCCCATTAGTAATCCTGCTCAGACAAGGGCAGTGAAAACAGAGCCCAAGGCTTTAGAAACAGCGAAAAAGGTTCAGTTTTGCCAGATAAACTGGACAGAAGTAACAGACCTTGATTCAAGTCTGAGAGAGGAAGTGAGTGTACAAGGGGCAAATTATTGGGCATTGCTTGACACTGGTGCCGCTCAGACATTACTGAGGCCAGATTTAATAAAATCTGAGGTAATATTACCTCAGGAAACTGTGACTATCCAAGGAGTGAGAGGTCAACCAGAAAGTGTGCCTGTGGCCCTGGTGGATATGACTTGGAGAGGCCGAGAGGGCCGATATAAAGTAGGCATTAATGCCCAGCAACAAGAACCAGTAATACTGGGAAGGGATGTAATGGGCGCCCAAGGAAAGATCTATGTAGTGACCAGACAGCAAATTGGCAGAGAAAAAGAAGCCATATTAAGGGGGGCTGAAACAAACAGGGTGGAATCTGTTAACCAGCCTCAGGTCACCATAGCAACCACTAGCAGGCCTGCTGAAGGAGATAAAATATATCAAGTGGTCTCTGGGAAAGAAGCAGATCAATTCAGGGAACAGCTGCATAAAGATATAAGTTTGAAGCAGATAAAGGAACAAGCCCTGACCCAACAGATTCCTTTCACTGACAAACTTAGGAATCAAGTTGTGTGTGACAATGGGATTTTATATAGACTGTGGTTGCCTGCTAAGAGAAAGGATGAATGTGAACCAGTGAAGCAATTGATAGTACCTAGCAAATATAGAACCAGATTGCTAGAGGTAGCCCACGATGTCCCATGTGCAGGACATCTGGGAATAAAAAAGACCAAGAGGAGATTGGCGGCACACTATTATTGGCCAAACATCTCCAAAGATGTAAAACAACATTGTCTATCTTGTGGAATATGCCAAAAGGTGGGGAAAAGTGGAGTAAAGACTAAGGCACCCTTAAAGCCCCTTCCTATAATTGGACAACCCTTTTATAGAGTGGGAATAGATTTGGTGGGCCCTTTTACCAAACCCACAAGGCATGGCAAGAAATATCTAGTGGTGGTGGTGGATTTTGCCACCAGGTACCCAGACGCAGAAGCACTAAGATCTGTAGAAGCCCCTGTAGTGGCAGAGGCTTTATTAAAAATCTTTATGAGGCTGGGTTTCCCTCATGAAGTGCTGACGGATCAAGGCAGTGTATTCATGGGAGAAGTGATGCAATGTATGTGGAAATGTTGTGGTCTAAAACATCTAAAGACCACTACTTACCATCCCGCCACTAATGGGTTAACAGAGAGATTCAATGGCGTTTTGAAGGGCATGATGAGAAGCTATGTTCAAGATCACCCACAAGACTGGGATGAACATTTGGGATGCTTCTTATTTGCATACAGAGAAGTCCCTCAGGAGTCAACAGGCTTCTCACCCTTTGAACTCATGTTCACTAGAAAAGTGAGGGGACCTTTGGAACTGCTAAAAAATTCATGGGAAGGAACTCTGGGAGAGTACAAAACTTCTGTAGTAGATTTTGTATTGGAATTCCGCAATAAATTAACATCAATGATGGAAGTAGTGAAAGAGAATTTGAGTCATGCACAGGAGAAGCAAAGTTACTGGTATGACAGAACAGCCAGAGAACGTGTGTATGATGTGGGAGATATGGTTATGGCGTTCATACCCAGGAAACATGACAAATTACAGGCTAACTGGGAAGGACCATATACCATCAGATAAAGGCTTGACACAGTGACATATGTAATCACCACAGACCAATTAAACAAAAGCAAAGTGGTTCATGTAAATATGTTAAAGCCTTACCATACCAGGGATGCAAAGGTGTTGCAAGTTACCTTATTCCCTGAGGGAAGTGGGCCTGAACTTCCAGATTTGGTACAGGAAAGCAAAGACAAAGGAGGGGTAGATCAAGCGGAATGGTCAGAGGAGGTGAAGGAGGAAGTAAAAGAAGAGATTCTGAGAGTTTTGAAAACCTATAGGAATCTCTTTAGCAACAAACCTGGCCGAACCAGTATAGTTATACATTCCATTGATACTGGAGATCATGCCCCAATCAGATCTGTTCCGTACCGTGTGAATGGGAAAGTTTTGAATGAGATCAAAAAGGAGGTGGAAGATATGCTGGAATTAGGAGTGATCAGGGAATCCATCAGTCCCTGGGCCTCAAGTATTGTCCTGGTTCCGAAAAAAGATGGAATGACAAGGTTTTGCATTGATTAACAGCTAATCAATAAAATTACTGTCCCAGATGCGTATCCTATGCCTAGGGTAGACGCAATGTTAGAGTTATTGGGGGCAGCAACCATTATCTCTACACTAGATCTCTGTAAAGGATTTTGGCAAATGGAACTAGACGAGCAATCCAGAGCCAAAACTGCCTTCAGTACACCAGATGGGTTATATGAGTTTGTGACCTTACCCATGGGACTAAGGAACTCACCAAGTTCATTTCAGAGGCTAATCAATACTGTGTTGCGAGGCATGTCAGATTTTGCAGTGGCCTATATCGATGACGTAGCCATTTTTAGCAAGTCGGTGCCTGAGCATGTCCAACACCTGACAACAGTATTGGAGGCCTTAAGAAAAGCAGGCCTCACAATAAAAGCTAAGAAATGCCAGTTTGGACTAAAGGAAGTAATCTATTTAGGACATAAGGTGGGGAGTGGGAAAATTACCCCCTTATGGAGCAAGGTGGAGGCAATACAAGCGTGGCCGATCCCCTTAACCAAAAAACAAGTAAGGGCATTTCTGGGTGTGGCTGGATTTTATAGGAAGTTTGTGAGAAATTTTGGGGAAATAGCAACCCCCTTACATGAATTAACAAAGAAGAAGTGTTCTGAGCGTGTGGTATGGACGGATGAATGTCAGAAGGCTTTTGATCTACTGAAGCAAGCCTTGTGCCAAGGACCCATATTAATAGCACCAGACTATGAGAAACCATTCATCGTGGCTACAGATGCGTCGGACTTCGCGCTGGGAGTCGTCTTGCTACAGGAGAGAGAAGGCACCAGACATCCAGTGGCGTACCTGAGTCGCAAGCTGACGCCGAGGGAGAAAAACTATTCGTCGGTCCAGAAGGAGTGCCTAGCGGTCGTGTGGGGACTGAACAAGTTGCGCCCATACGTGTGGGGACGAAGATTCACAGTGACTACGGATCATCGGGCCTTGCTATGGTTGCAGACTATGAAAAACCATAACACTATGCTGCAGAGGTGGTCCTGGGCCCTACAGGACTATCAAGTGGACTTCCAGTTCATCAAAGGCAAGGACAATGTACTGGCCGATGGACTTTCCAGGCAAGTGGCTGGGACTGCAGTGACGTGACCAGACAGAGGAACAAAGAAAGACATTTTCCCCATAGAGACTTTTATTTGTTAACGCGACGTATAAATCCTGGAACAGGAATAATACTCTGCTGTTGTTTAAGGGGGGGGAAATGTGATGTTCCTATATTAATGTATATATGGTAAGTGTTGTTGTTTTAGAAGATACATGGTAAGTGGAGTGAAAGAGGGGGAGTGAATGGGCAGTAGAATGCGAGATGATTGGCTGAGTGTTTAAAATGGCTGAATGTATAAAAGGAAGAGTGAGAGTGCAATCTGGGGGGGAGAAGAGAAAGAGTGGATTGCTTGGTGGGGTTTGAGAGAGTTGTTTGCCAGGAGAGAGTGGAGAAGGAGGGAGGTGGAGTTCGGATTAGTATTGAGTAAAACCATATGCTTATGTGCCTTAAGAAGAAATCTTGTTAATCTTGTTAGCTTTGTTATCTGTAATAAATACTTAATTTGGTTTACCAAAGGCCTGATCCTTGGCTGGGGTTTCACAGACCAGAAGGGAGGGTAAGGTAATGACCAAGGCTGAAGGGGAACTGTAACAAATGGTGGCAGCGGTGAAGAGAATAACAATACCAGTATTCATAGTCTCTGGGAATACTAGTATTGGGACGTTACTGGTGGTTGCCTAGCAGGGGGATCTGTTGAGATCTGTGCTAGAGCGGGGAGAGAAACCATAAGAGAGAGCGGTCCGGACTGGTGGAGTCCCTGGTGGTGCCTAGAGACAGGCAGTAACCACGAGCAGGTAGGAACCTGACAGGGAGATCCAGGGAAGGACGCCTCACATGTGGTGGTAGCGGTGGGATACGAACCAAAGAGAGTCCCAAAGACACGTGGTGTCAGTAGCGGTGGGATACGAACAACAGAGAATCCAGATACAGTGGTGTGGCAAACAGAAATAACAAAACAAGATTACTTGTGAGAGTGACTGGCAAAGAGTGTGTGGCAAAGAGTGAGTGAACTCAAACACCATGGCTGAATACATAAAAATGAAAAGAGAGGAGCTGGTGGAGAAGTGCATAACATTCAATTTACCTCATGAGGGTAAAGGGGTAGATGAATTGAGGGTAGCACTTATAGGATTTGCAACTGCCCAGCAAAAACAACCTGTCAGAGAAGAGACCCCAGAAGGATATTTAAGCAATCCCGCTTATATAGAGTACTTGAGAGAGAAGTTAAGATGGGAGGCTGAGGAAAAAGACAAGCAGAGGGAGTTGGAAGCTGAGAGATTGAAGATGGAAACTGAGAGAATGAGAATGGGGTTTGAGGAGAGGGAGAAGCAATGAGCAGTGGATGCCGAATTACAAGTAGAAAAGTTAAAATTTGAAAGAGAGAAGTTTCATTCTGATGAAACAAGAAAGGACAGAGATGGAGCAAAAATAAAAATTACTCCAAAGGACTTTGCTGTCTATGAGCCTGGTCAAGATCCTCAAATTTACCTCAGCACCTTTGAAAGAGCAGCTCAGTTGTGGGGGCTACCTGAAGATAAATACATGCAGTATTTATCAAACCTGATTAAAGGGGAATTGGCTGAGGTATACCAATATTTCCCCTCAGACAGGCCCGTCACCTATGCTGAATTCAAAGAAGCAGTGTTTAAAAGATTCAGACTGGGGCCTGATTATTTTAGAAAGCTTTTCAGAAATTGCCAGATACAGACAGGGAGGTCTTTTGTGGAACTGGGAGCAAAGTTGATGGATATATTTGGAAAGTGGATGAGTAGTGCCAAAGCTCAGTCAGTGGAAGAGGTGAAAAGCCTCATGATACTGGATCAATTATACCATCAGTTACCACCAGAAATAAGGCTTCTGGTCAAAGACCGTTCCCCTACATCTGTGCAGGAGGCCGCAGAGCTGGCGGATCACTTTGCCTCCAATAGAACTGGCTGGGTGGGGAAAACATCAAGAGAGTTTAAACCCAGACCATATAGTGCTGGCAGAAGGGATGTGGTACCACAGCGAGTGAGTCCTCCATTAAAATCTGAAGGGCACAGGACACCCCAGAGTGGATCTGTGTACCCTAAAAGTGAGGAGAAATTATGCTACAAATGTTGTAGACCGGGGCACCTACGTTTTCAATGTGAGGTTGCCAACCCCATTAGTAATCCTGCTCAGACAAGGGCAGTGAAAACAGAGCCCAAGGCTTTAGAAACAGCGAAAAAGGTTCAGTTTTGCCAGATAAACTGGACAGAAGTAACAGACCTTGATTCAAGTCTGAGAGAGGAAGTGAGTGTACAAGGGGCAAATTATTGGGCATTGCTTGACACTGGTGCCGCTCAGACATTACTGAGGCCAGATTTAATAAAATCTGAGGTAATATTACCTCAGGAAACTGTGACTATCCAAGGAGTGAGAGGTCAACCAGAAAGTGTGCCTGTGGCCCTGGTGGATATGACTTGGAGAGGCCGAGAGGGCCGATATAAAGTAGGCATTAATGCCCAGCAACAAGAACCAGTAATACTGGGAAGGGATGTAATGGGCGCCCAAGGAAAGATCTATGTAGTGACCAGACAGCAAATTGGCAGAGAAAAAGAAGCCATATTAAGGGGGGCTGAAACAAACAGGGTGGAATCTGTTAACCAGCCTCAGGTCACCATAGCAACCACTAGCAGGCCTGCTGAAGGAGATAAAATATATCAAGTGGTCTCTGGGAAAGAAGCAGATCAATTCAGGGAACAGCTGCATAAAGATATAAGTTTGAAGCAGATAAAGGAACAAGCCCTGACCCAACAGATTCCTTTCACTGACAAACTTAGGAATCAAGTTGTGTGTGACAATGGGATTTTATATAGACTGTGGTTGCCTGCTAAGAGAAAGGATGAATGTGAACCAGTGAAGCAATTGATAGTACCTAGCAAATATAGAACCAGATTGCTAGAGGTAGCCCACGATGTCCCATGTGCAGGACATCTGGGAATAAAAAAGACCAAGAGGAGATTGGCGGCACACTATTATTGGCCAAACATCTCCAAAGATGTAAAACAACATTGTCTATCTTGTGGAATATGCCAAAAGGTGGGGAAAAGTGGAGTAAAGACTAAGGCACCCTTAAAGCCCCTTCCTATAATTGGACAACCCTTTTATAGAGTGGGAATAGATTTGGTGGGCCCTTTTACCAAACCCACAAGGCATGGCAAGAAATATCTAGTGGTGGTGGTGGATTTTGCCACCAGGTACCCAGACGCAGAAGCACTAAGATCTGTAGAAGCCCCTGTAGTGGCAGAGGCTTTATTAAAAATCTTTATGAGGCTGGGTTTCCCTCATGAAGTGCTGACGGATCAAGGCAGTGTATTCATGGGAGAAGTGATGCAATGTATGTGGAAATGTTGTGGTCTAAAACATCTAAAGACCACTACTTACCATCCCGCCACTAATGGGTTAACAGAGAGATTCAATGGCGTTTTGAAGGGCATGATGAGAAGCTATGTTCAAGATCACCCACAAGACTGGGATGAACATTTGGGATGCTTCTTATTTGCATACAGAGAAGTCCCTCAGGAGTCAACAGGCTTCTCACCCTTTGAACTCATGTTCACTAGAAAAGTGAGGGGACCTTTGGAACTGCTAAAAAATTCATGGGAAGGAACTCTGGGAGAGTACAAAACTTCTGTAGTAGATTTTGTATTGGAATTCCGCAATAAATTAACATCAATGATGGAAGTAGTGAAAGAGAATTTGAGTCATGCACAGGAGAAGCAAAGTTACTGGTATGACAGAACAGCCAGAGAACGTGTGTATGATGTGGGAGATATGGTTATGGCGTTCATACCCAGGAAACATGACAAATTACAGGCTAACTGGGAAGGACCATATACCATCAGATAAAGGCTTGACACAGTGACATATGTAATCACCACAGACCAATTAAACAAAAGCAAAGTGGTTCATGTAAATATGTTAAAGCCTTACCATACCAGGGATGCAAAGGTGTTGCAAGTTACCTTATTCCCTGAGGGAAGTGGGCCTGAACTTCCAGATTTGGTACAGGAAAGCAAAGACAAAGGAGGGGTAGATCAAGCGGAATGGTCAGAGGAGGTGAAGGAGGAAGTAAAAGAAGAGATTCTGAGAGTTTTGAAAACCTATAGGAATCTCTTTAGCAACAAACCTGGCCGAACCAGTATAGTTATACATTCCATTGATACTGGAGATCATGCCCCAATCAGATCTGTTCCGTACCGTGTGAATGGGAAAGTTTTGAATGAGATCAAAAAGGAGGTGGAAGATATGCTGGAATTAGGAGTGATCAGGGAATCCATCAGTCCCTGGGCCTCAAGTATTGTCCTGGTTCCGAAAAAAGATGGAATGACAAGGTTTTGCATTGATTAACAGCTAATCAATAAAATTACTGTCCCAGATGCGTATCCTATGCCTAGGGTAGACGCAATGTTAGAGTTATTGGGGGCAGCAACCATTATCTCTACACTAGATCTCTGTAAAGGATTTTGGCAAATGGAACTAGACGAGCAATCCAGAGCCAAAACTGCCTTCAGTACACCAGATGGGTTATATGAGTTTGTGACCTTACCCATGGGACTAAGGAACTCACCAAGTTCATTTCAGAGGCTAATCAATACTGTGTTGCGAGGCATGTCAGAT
The DNA here is from genome assembly GCF_030035675.1 of Rhineura floridana. Taxonomy (NCBI): domain Eukaryota; kingdom Metazoa; phylum Chordata; class Lepidosauria; order Squamata; family Rhineuridae; genus Rhineura; species Rhineura floridana. The sequence goes on from NC_084483.1 coordinate 78,435,057, forward strand.
TTTGCAGTGGCCTATATCGATGACGTAGCCATTTTTAGCAAGTCGGTGCCTGAGCATGTCCAACACCTGACAACAGTATTGGAGGCCTTAAGAAAAGCAGGCCTCACAATAAAAGCTAAGAAATGCCAGTTTGGACTAAAGGAAGTAATCTATTTAGGACATAAGGTGGGGAGTGGGAAAATTACCCCCTTATGGAGCAAGGTGGAGGCAATACAAGCGTGGCCGATCCCCTTAACCAAAAAACAAGTAAGGGCATTTCTGGGTGTGGCTGGATTTTATAGGAAGTTTGTGAGAAATTTTGGGGAAATAGCAACCCCCTTACATGAATTAACAAAGAAGAAGTGTTCTGAGCGTGTGGTATGGACGGATGAATGTCAGAAGGCTTTTGATCTACTGAAGCAAGCCTTGTGCCAAGGACCCATATTAATAGCACCAGACTATGAGAAACCATTCATCGTGGCTACAGATGCGTCGGACTTCGCGCTGGGAGTCGTCTTGCTACAGGAGAGAGAAGGCACCAGACATCCAGTGGCGTACCTGAGTCGCAAGCTGACGCCGAGGGAGAAAAACTATTCGTCGGTCCAGAAGGAGTGCCTAGCGGTCGTGTGGGGACTGAACAAGTTGCGCCCATACGTGTGGGGACGAAGATTCACAGTGACTACGGATCATCGGGCCTTGCTATGGTTGCAGACTATGAAAAACCATAACACTATGCTGCAGAGGTGGTCCTGGGCCCTACAGGACTATCAAGTGGACTTCCAGTTCATCAAAGGCAAGGACAATGTACTGGCCGATGGACTTTCCAGGCAAGTGGCTGGGACTGCAGTGACGTGACCAGACAGAGGAACAAAGAAAGACATTTTCCCCATAGAGACTTTTATTTGTTAACGCGACGTATAAATCCTGGAACAGGAATAATACTCTGCTGTTGTTTAAGGGGGGGGAAATGTGATGTTCCTATATTAATGTATATATGGTAAGTGTTGTTGTTTTAGAAGATACATGGTAAGTGGAGTGAAAGAGGGGGAGTGAATGGGCAGTAGAATGCGAGATGATTGGCTGAGTGTTTAAAATGGCTGAATGTATAAAAGGAAGAGTGAGAGTGCAATCTGGGGGGGAGAAGAGAAAGAGTGGATTGCTTGGTGGGGTTTGAGAGAGTTGTTTGCCAGGAGAGAGTGGAGAAGGAGGGAGGTGGAGTTTGGATTAGTATTGAGTAAAACCATATGCTTATGTGCCTTAAGAAGAAATCTTGTTAATCTTGTTAGCTTTGTTATCTGTAATAAATACTTAATTTGGTTTACCAAAGGCCTGATCCTTGGCTGGGGTTTCACAGACCAGAAGGGAGGGTAAGGTAATGACCAAGGCTGAAGGGGAACTGTAACAAATGGTGGCAGCGGTGAAGAGAATAACAATACCAGTATTCATAGTCTCTGGGAATACTAGTATTGGGACGTTACTGGTGGTTGCCTAGCAGGGGGATCTGTTGAGATCTGTGCTAGAGCGGGGAGAGAAACCATAAGAGAGAGCGGTCCGGACTGGTGGAGTCCCTGGTGGTGCCTAGAGACAGGCAGTAACCACGAGCAGGTAGGAACCTGACAGGGAGATCCAGGGAAGGACGCCTCACATGTGGTGGTAGCGGTGGGATACGAACCAAAGAGAGTCCCAAAGACACGTGGTGTCAGTAGCGGTGGGATACGAACAACAGAGAATCCAGATACAGTGGTGTGGCAAACAGAAATAACAAAACAAGATTACTTGTGAGAGTGACTGGCAAAGAGTGTGTGGCAAAGAGTGAGTGAACTCAAACACCATGGCTGAATACATAAAAATGAAAAGAGAGGAGCTGGTGGAGAAGTGCATAACATTCAATTTACCTCATGAGGGTAAAGGGGTAGATGAATTGAGGGTAGCACTTATAGGATTTGCAACTGCCCAGCAAAAACAACCTGTCAGAGAAGAGACCCCAGAAGGATATTTAAGCAATCCCGCTTATATAGAGTACTTGAGAGAGAAGTTAAGATGGGAGGCTGAGGAAAAAGACAAGCAGAGGGAGTTGGAAGCTGAGAGATTGAAGATGGAAACTGAGAGAATGAGAATGGGGTTTGAGGAGAGGGAGAAGCAATGAGCAGTGGATGCCGAATTACAAGTAGAAAAGTTAAAATTTGAAAGAGAGAAGTTTCATTCTGATGAAACAAGAAAGGACAGAGATGGAGCAAAAATAAAAATTACTCCAAAGGACTTTGCTGTCTATGAGCCTGGTCAAGATCCTCAAATTTACCTCAGCACCTTTGAAAGAGCAGCTCAGTTGTGGGGGCTACCTGAAGATAAATACATGCAGTATTTATCAAACCTGATTAAAGGGGAATTGGCTGAGGTATACCAATATTTCCCCTCAGACAGGCCCGTCACCTATGCTGAATTCAAAGAAGCAGTGTTTAAAAGATTCAGACTGGGGCCTGATTATTTTAGAAAGCTTTTCAGAAATTGCCAGATACAGACAGGGAGGTCTTTTGTGGAACTGGGAGCAAAGTTGATGGATATATTTGGAAAGTGGATGAGTAGTGCCAAAGCTCAGTCAGTGGAAGAGGTGAAAAGCCTCATGATACTGGATCAATTATACCATCAGTTACCACCAGAAATAAGGCTTCTGGTCAAAGACCGTTCCCCTACATCTGTGCAGGAGGCCGCAGAGCTGGCGGATCACTTTGCCTCCAATAGAACTGGCTGGGTGGGGAAAACATCAAGAGAGTTTAAACCCAGACCATATAGTGCTGGCAGAAGGGATGTGGTACCACAGCGAGTGAGTCCTCCATTAAAATCTGAAGGGCACAGGACACCCCAGAGTGGATCTGTGTACCCTAAAAGTGAGGAGAAATTATGCTACAAATGTTGTAGACCGGGGCACCTACGTTTTCAATGTGAGGTTGCCAACCCCATTAGTAATCCTGCTCAGACAAGGGCAGTGAAAACAGAGCCCAAGGCTTTAGAAACAGCGAAAAAGGTTCAGTTTTGCCAGATAAACTGGACAGAAGTAACAGACCTTGATTCAAGTCTGAGAGAGGAAGTGAGTGTACAAGGGGCAAATTATTGGGCATTGCTTGACACTGGTGCCGCTCAGACATTACTGAGGCCAGATTTAATAAAATCTGAGGTAATATTACCTCAGGAAACTGTGACTATCCAAGGAGTGAGAGGTCAACCAGAAAGTGTGCCTGTGGCCCTGGTGGATATGACTTGGAGAGGCCGAGAGGGCCGATATAAAGTAGGCATTAATGCCCAGCAACAAGAACCAGTAATACTGGGAAGGGATGTAATGGGCGCCCAAGGAAAGATCTATGTAGTGACCAGACAGCAAATTGGCAGAGAAAAAGAAGCCATATTAAGGGGGGCTGAAACAAACAGGGTGGAATCTGTTAACCAGCCTCAGGTCACCATAGCAACCACTAGCAGGCCTGCTGAAGGAGATAAAATATATCAAGTGGTCTCTGGGAAAGAAGCAGATCAATTCAGGGAACAGCTGCATAAAGATATAAGTTTGAAGCAGATAAAGGAACAAGCCCTGACCCAACAGATTCCTTTCACTGACAAACTTAGGAATCAAGTTGTGTGTGACAATGGGATTTTATATAGACTGTGGTTGCCTGCTAAGAGAAAGGATGAATGTGAACCAGTGAAGCAATTGATAGTACCTAGCAAATATAGAACCAGATTGCTAGAGGTAGCCCACGATGTCCCATGTGCAGGACATCTGGGAATAAAAAAGACCAAGAGGAGATTGGCGGCACACTATTATTGGCCAAACATCTCCAAAGATGTAAAACAACATTGTCTATCTTGTGGAATATGCCAAAAGGTGGGGAAAAGTGGAGTAAAGACTAAGGCACCCTTAAAGCCCCTTCCTATAATTGGACAACCCTTTTATAGAGTGGGAATAGATTTGGTGGGCCCTTTTACCAAACCCACAAGGCATGGCAAGAAATATCTAGTGGTGGTGGTGGATTTTGCCACCAGGTACCCAGACGCAGAAGCACTAAGATCTGTAGAAGCCCCTGTAGTGGCAGAGGCTTTATTAAAAATCTTTATGAGGCTGGGTTTCCCTCATGAAGTGCTGACGGATCAAGGCAGTGTATTCATGGGAGAAGTGATGCAATGTATGTGGAAATGTTGTGGTCTAAAACATCTAAAGACCACTACTTACCATCCCGCCACTAATGGGTTAACAGAGAGATTCAATGGCGTTTTGAAGGGCATGATGAGAAGCTATGTTCAAGATCACCCACAAGACTGGGATGAACATTTGGGATGCTTCTTATTTGCATACAGAGAAGTCCCTCAGGAGTCAACAGGCTTCTCACCCTTTGAACTCATGTTCACTAGAAAAGTGAGGGGACCTTTGGAACTGCTAAAAAATTCATGGGAAGGAACTCTGGGAGAGTACAAAACTTCTGTAGTAGATTTTGTATTGGAATTCCGCAATAAATTAACATCAATGATGGAAGTAGTGAAAGAGAATTTGAGTCATGCACAGGAGAAGCAAAGTTACTGGTATGACAGAACAGCCAGAGAACGTGTGTATGATGTGGGAGATATGGTTATGGCGTTCATACCCAGGAAACATGACAAATTACAGGCTAACTGGGAAGGACCATATACCATCAGATAAAGGCTTGACACAGTGACATATGTAATCACCACAGACCAATTAAACAAAAGCAAAGTGGTTCATGTAAATATGTTAAAGCCTTACCATACCAGGGATGCAAAGGTGTTGCAAGTTACCTTATTCCCTGAGGGAAGTGGGCCTGAACTTCCAGATTTGGTACAGGAAAGCAAAGACAAAGGAGGGGTAGATCAAGCGGAATGGTCAGAGGAGGTGAAGGAGGAAGTAAAAGAAGAGATTCTGAGAGTTTTGAAAACCTATAGGAATCTCTTTAGCAACAAACCTGGCCGAACCAGTATAGTTATACATTCCATTGATACTGGAGATCATGCCCCAATCAGATCTGTTCCGTACCGTGTGAATGGGAAAGTTTTGAATGAGATCAAAAAGGAGGTGGAAGATATGCTGGAATTAGGAGTGATCAGGGAATCCATCAGTCCCTGGGCCTCAAGTATTGTCCTGGTTCCGAAAAAAGATGGAATGACAAGGTTTTGCATTGATTAACAGCTAATCAATAAAATTACTGTCCCAGATGCGTATCCTATGCCTAGGGTAGACGCAATGTTAGAGTTATTGGGGGCAGCAACCATTATCTCTACACTAGATCTCTGTAAAGGATTTTGGCAAATGGAACTAGACGAGCAATCCAGAGCCAAAACTGCCTTCAGTACACCAGATGGGTTATATGAGTTTGTGACCTTACCCATGGGACTAAGGAACTCACCAAGTTCATTTCAGAGGCTAATCAATACTGTGTTGCGAGGCATGTCAGATTTTGCAGTGGCCTATATCGATGACGTAGCCATTTTTAGCAAGTCGGTGCCTGAGCATGTCCAACACCTGACAACAGTATTGGAGGCCTTAAGAAAAGCAGGCCTCACAATAAAAGCTAAGAAATGCCAGTTTGGACTAAAGGAAGTAATCTATTTAGGACATAAGGTGGGGAGTGGGAAAATTACCCCCTTATGGAGCAAGGTGGAGGCAATACAAGCGTGGCCGATCCCCTTAACCAAAAAACAAGTAAGGGCATTTCTGGGTGTGGCTGGATTTTATAGGAAGTTTGTGAGAAATTTTGGGGAAATAGCAACCCCCTTACATGAATTAACAAAGAAGAAGTGTTCTGAGCGTGTGGTATGGACGGATGAATGTCAGAAGGCTTTTGATCTACTGAAGCAAGCCTTGTGCCAAGGACCCATATTAATAGCACCAGACTATGAGAAACCATTCATCGTGGCTACAGATGCGTCGGACTTCGCGCTGGGAGTCGTCTTGCTACAGGAGAGAGAAGGCACCAGACATCCAGTGGCGTACCTGAGTCGCAAGCTGACGCCGAGGGAGAAAAACTATTCGTCGGTCCAGAAGGAGTGCCTAGCGGTCGTGTGGGGACTGAACAAGTTGCGCCCATACGTGTGGGGACGAAGATTCACAGTGACTACGGATCATCGGGCCTTGCTATGGTTGCAGACTATGAAAAACCATAACACTATGCTGCAGAGGTGGTCCTGGGCCCTACAGGACTATCAAGTGGACTTCCAGTTCATCAAAGGCAAGGACAATGTACTGGCCGATGGACTTTCCAGGCAAGTGGCTGGGACTGCAGTGACGTGACCAGACAGAGGAACAAAGAAAGACATTTTCCCCATAGAGACTTTTATTTGTTAACGCGACGTATAAATCCTGGAACAGGAATAATACTCTGCTGTTGTTTAAGGGGGGGGAAATGTGATGTTCCTATATTAATGTATATATGGTAAGTGTTGTTGTTTTAGAAGATACATGGTAAGTGGAGTGAAAGAGGGGGAGTGAATGGGCAGTAGAATGCGAGATGATTGGCTGAGTGTTTAAAATGGCTGAATGTATAAAAGGAAGAGTGAGAGTGCAATCTGGGGGGGAGAAGAGAAAGAGTGGATTGCTTGGTGGGGTTTGAGAGAGTTGTTTGCCAGGAGAGAGTGGAGAAGGAGGGAGGTGGAGTTCGGATTAGTATTGAGTAAAACCATATGCTTATGTGCCTTAAGAAGAAATCTTGTTAATCTTGTTAGCTTTGTTATCTGTAATAAATACTTAATTTGGTTTACCAAAGGCCTGATCCTTGGCTGGGGTTTCACAGACCAGAAGGGAGGGTAAGGTAATGACCAAGGCTGAAGGGGAACTGTAACAAATGGTGGCAGCGGTGAAGAGAATAACAATACCAGTATTCATAGTCTCTGGGAATACTAGTATTGGGACGTTACTGGTGGTTGCCTAGCAGGGGGATCTGTTGAGATCTGTGCTAGAGCGGGGAGAGAAACCATAAGAGAGAGCGGTCCGGACTGGTGGAGTCCCTGGTGGTGCCTAGAGACAGGCAGTAACCACGAGCAGGTAGGAACCTGACAGGGAGAGCCAGGGAAGGACGCCTCACACAGAGCAATAGCTAAGAAAAAAAATCTGGACTGTCACTTCATGAAATCCTCATAGGTCACTCGATGTGAACCCGTTTCACCTCCTGTAAACTCTACCCACTGTGATCTCCATTTAAATGATGAAATAGTCATGGACTATTGTAAGGCATTAATTAAGTGTGCTAAGGCTGGCCCTACCCAGAGAATCAGAGGACCAGTGTAATGCTATCCAGCCAGGTGATTGGGTCCAAGTCAAGGTATATCAAAGGAAGTCTTCACTGGAACCTCGCCAGAAAGACCCCTTCCAGGTACTGCTGGATCTGGAACACAGCTGTAAAGCGTTACACTACAAGAAGACTTCACCACCAGAACCTGAGGAGTCCAGTGGCAGCACCAGTCAGCCCCCTGACATCTTGGACCTGAAGGAGAAGAGGATATCTGGCTTTGTTCTTGGTTTTGTTTCTCCTCTCAGGTACAGGACGGTCTCCCAATTCCTATAGATGTGCCCTGGCATTTTATCCAGCCAAGTGACTAGGTCTTTGTAAAGGACCACAGATGAAAAGATTGCCTCCAGCCGCAATGGGAAGGCCTTTTCCAGGTCTTGCTGACTACTAACACCGCTATCCAAGTAAAGGAAAGAGCCTCATGGATACAAAAAAGCGACGCCCATAGAACAGTTGATCCAAGCAGCAGGAAGGCTCTACCACCACCCCTCCAACCTGAGAAACTGACTTTTGACCAGATGAAACAGATGAGGAAATCTCAGAACAACTGAGGGAAGAAGGCTACTCCACAGAGAATAGCATTAATCTAGGCTTGATTGCCCAGGTAAGGACTACAGGAGAGATCCCTGAGCCACTTGGGAATGACCCCAGGACTTCAAAGAGGATGACTCCTGTCCTGGTGAGTTGGCATCAAGACTGGCTAGCACTTTTGTGGAGACCCAATGGGAAGATATAGATGAAAGTGGGTATTAGAGCACAGATACCAGTAACCTCTGCAGACATGGTTTTCCCAATTCACCTCCTCACTTTTACAATCTGAGACCAAGGAAAGACTGATAAGTCCAACCTTGACCAAGAGACAGTGAAAGGGGGGAGCGGAGGGGGAGAAAGAACTTATACAGTCTCTAGACAGTTCAACAACCTCCATGTTATCTTGGCACTCCTATATGCCTCTGAAGAGGCAGGAGAAGTACAGACAACGAATCTGAAGAGTTGTTTGGAGAGGCAAACCAAATAGTACTCAGAACTAACAAACCACTTTGTGTATAGTCCTTATAGCCTCTTGTGTTTTATTATGGGTGATGTGAAGTCTATGGGGGATTGGTTGGTGATAACAATTGCTTTAAGTGCCATATTTCCATCAGGAGAGACTAATATTAATACCTATCTGGCCCTCATAAACCAAATCAGGTTAGACTGGAACCTGTCTGAGTGTTGGTTGTGTAGTCATATACCAATACACTCAGCAGGAGGTGTTCCCATGATACCTATGCCTTTAAATGCAACAGAGATGGGGCATCCATATTACTTGGATTTTGGCTATAAAATAGAACTAGCGTAAGTCTTTGTGTGAAGCCGGTCAGCTTCAAAGGGGAGATCTAATGGGGAATTTACACATATCCATATAAAGTTAGGAAATATATATAGGAAATATATTTTAAGAAACATAATGAGTAGGAACCTTATAACAAAACAGGCCTGTGGTGTTCTTGGACTTTCAGGCACCCGAACTTGAGCAAAAACCAGGTCTGTATATGATTAATAAATTGATCTGTATATGATTGATAAATCACTTTAGGCCATAGATGTGTAGAACATGTTTCAATAACAAAATGTTGCCGGGTAGGCTTGGCTGATCAGAAACAATGGAATATGCTATGTGCTGGGTATACATGGCAGACCAATCATAATAATATAATGTTGTGTGTGGTAGTAACTGGTTTTAACTGGACTCAAAGAACATCAGTCAAGGGAACAGCAGAATAATGGTCACATTAGTCCAGTAGACAAAAAATTGGAATAGGAAATATACTTGCACATAATGGAGACTTACCTGTACATGTGTTCATGTAACTAGATATCAGAATATCAGATATCAGTATCAGGCCTACTTTTGCCTGGAGCCTGTGTTCTCCAAATTCTTCAAGGACCCCGGTCCAAGAACCCAAAATTCCCCATCAGTACAATATCTCAGAGAGGAGGTCAGGTCTCCTGCTCCCCTGGTGCATTCACTGTAGCTGCCCAACTTCCCTGTTTTTTAAAGTTTGATAGAAATATCTGTTGGCTATAGGTATATTCTTAAACTGCAAGGTTTTTTACCCATTAGTGAATTAAATTTAAGGGCTGATTTAGTTATGGACCCACTGTGGTCAGAATATTCAGGACCCAATGCCTTTTCAATGTAAAATGAACATTCAACAGCATGCATCTATTCACACTGAATGTAATTGAGTGAAGTTCATCAACGTTAAAGAAGTGTGCTTTTTCAGAAAACTTGAGATAATTATGCGTTCACCAACCTTCACTGACTTGTCTGACAATAACGAACTTCACTGCAACAGAGTAATTAAATTGTGGTCTGCTTTCAGCTTGTCTTTTCCACGTTGCTAGGATTTTCAATTACTTCATTATGTTCATTTCTTTCTATTAAGAGACTGTTAGGTTTATTATTTTAGAAGTAGGCATAAATATAGGGTTTTAGTTCTATTTTGAATAATTTGATTCTTTATATGTGGATGTTCTACATCAAACCTGCTAGAACTGAGTACCAAAAGTAATGGTAGCTGGTGGCCACACTGGTGATTCTCTTTCTCTTGGCTGTTTCACCTCCTCCTCCCGTTAATGCAAGGTACATTTGTGCACCAGGAAGGTCTCCTGTACAAGCTTCAAGAAATGTACCAGGAAATCATTTGTTAGCTGGCCTTTCTCTGGTTAGGAATAAAGGAGATTATGGGCTTACCCCCTCCCTCTCATTGCTCTCTATTTTCTGATCTTAGTAATGACTACAGGTGCCTTTGGCCTCACTTAAGTTACTTTATTTGGGATGATGTGTTCTTTTTTGTATTTTATGTAATGTGGAGCAACAACCAGCTCTTGGAAACCTTCTCTTAAGCTGCAGAGCACAATCTTGTGCCCAATTAATCCTGGGTTCCTTTCAGAGGAAGAGTGGGATATATATTTTATAAAATCAATCTATCAATCAGTCAGTCAGTCAATAAGTACCCATTCAAGTATTTCAAGGAGGACCCACAACAAAATGTTGCCATAAGGAGAGTTTGTTTGTTTATTTATTATTTGATTTATATCCCGCCCTCCCGGCACTTCCTGTTCAGGATTCCACTTATATTCAATCAATTTCCCCTCTCAGTAGTTTTTGTTCTCTTCCTCCCCCATCAACACACACAGAGTCAGTCAGCATTCTGTGTATGCTCAGTGTTCATTGGGCAGGATTTATTTTTGGAGGGGAGTATCACTTTAAGGTTTCCTAACAATATTTGTACTTCTGCAAACCTTAGGTTTCTCTCAAACTTACTGATGCTGCCTTCTTGTGTATGTATGATGCTGTTTTAGCTACAGAAGGATTGGCACCCAGAGAGGTGAGATCACTGTTTGCATATATAAGTGGGGTCCTGCAACAAAATGTTGCAGTATATCCCTGATGCACATGTGTTATGCCTGTGGCTGAAGTGGTTGGGGGAAAAGTCCTATTCAGACAGTGGAGTGGTTCTCTGTACCTTTTTTTTAATCTATGCATGTCTTCTTTACTCTTCCTTTCCCAACCACCCCATTGTGACTGACAGGTATAGGTTCTAATAAGAGGGAATGATTTCACCAGAGCCCTCCAATCTCATTTATTTATTTTTTGGTGGGGGGACATTAATGGAAATAATGTGCTTGTCTCACATGCTCCTCTTTGCTCTTTATCACATTCTCTCCCTCTCCTGCAGGATGTTATAAAGAATTTTGGTGAACTTGAGGACAGCACTCCTAACCTTTCCAATCACATTAACTTTCATTGCATTTTGAATACCCACCCTTTAAAATTTATTATTTTCATTTGTTATTGTGAGCAATCATTTTCTTTCCACTTTCATTTTATACCTTTGAGCTGTTGCTTGATACAAATTCATTTTATTAGAGGGCAGTGAATTCTCTCCCTCCCCCTTAGATTTGGTCTAAGCCTGAAACGTTTGCATGTCTTTCACAATATCAACCATATTATTAATTAAAAATTGCTCACGATGTGTCTCTGGTGTGTACTCTTTCACAGAGACACTTGCAACATATGTCAGCAGTGACTGGGCCAAGTCACCTCTCCCAGATGAACCAACCCAGACCCTGCAATTGTAATTGGAGGCCCTTATTCATGTGCTCCCTCCATGGGAAGTTTGGGGGGTGGCAGCATGAGAAATGGCCTTTTTACTGGTGGCCCCCTGGCTGTGGAATGCTCTCCCCAGGGAGATACACCTGGTGCCAACTTTATCCATCTTTTAGGTGTCAGTTAAAGACTTTTCTTTTTAGCAGGCCTTCTTTCTTTGATGTATGGGGTCTTGGCTGTTGATGTCCTCTTATAGTGGGGCAGGACCTGAATACCTTACCTTCATTTTTATTTTTTTGTATTGATGATGTTTATTTTAACTGGTTTTTAATTGCAAAAGTATTTGTAGGTTTTACTCATTCTGTTGTTTTTAATTGGTTAATGTAAGTTCCTTTGGGTCACCTTGTTAAGAAAAGCAATCAACAAATAAAATAAAATAAAATAAATAAATGTTTTAATTTCTCATCAACTTTTAATGCTGTGCCACTCCCCATTTCAGCCAATAGTAGCATTCTTGTGCAGTGACTAGCTTTTGTGCCCAGTGATTTTTTCCATTTCTCTTTAATCTCAAACTACAGTTGGGATCTGCTTGTTTTTTCTAGTTTGATCACATTCAGATCGTGTTCATTTGTTTTCTGCTATCTTCTCCTTTTACCATTTTGTTTTTTCTCTCTCAAAAAATAACAATATAGTTTTTTCTAATGTTTTTCTTTCCAAAAGGAAAGGAAAGCAACTTTGTCTCTGCCTGCCTAGTGCCCACCTAACCCTCCGCCTCTGCCTGTTCCTCCTGCTCACCATATTGGACCCTTCCCACCACCCCCAGCTCTGGGAGAAAGTTAAGAGAAGTTTGATCACCTGGCCAATTTCTCATTAGCAAAGCAAAGAGCAGGGTGGTCAGTTTCACTTATGCTATGCTAGCTGTTTATGCTCTGCCTGCCTGCTGATCCCGACTGCCAAACCGGTAATTTGGAACGGGCTGCTGCTGCTTTGCTGAGAGATCAACAGCACTGAGAGAACTGGGACTGCTAGCTAAGGAGAAATGCTTGCCTGCCTGCTGCCCTGCCTATTGTTTGTTTCCCACCAGATGTGGGCTTCAAGGTGGGCTTTTAGTGTACGTGTGTGTGTTTGGGTGCATGCTGTTATTGCTGTCACCACCAAGTGTGCCATATAACAACTGCAGTGTTGGCTCAGCAAACACCTTAAATATTTTCTCCCCCAACATTGTCATTATCATTATATTCAACAAGGAAAAACCTGGTGTCAGTAGAAGTTGCAAAAACTTGCAGCACACAAGATCAGTCAATGTGATAACAAATGTATTGCTTGCTGGTGGGTGGGTGTGGCACTAGCATGTCAGACAACATGTTACTTTGTCTTTTGTGCTCATTGCCAAGTTTTTTTTAAAAAAACCCTCATAAACCTCTGACATGATAATTAAATAATAATTATGATACGTTGTGTGGGATCATGAGGGACTTATAAGTGGTGCTGACAGCACACCATTGGTGCTTGAAGGGTTTGAGGATGTGGGACTGACAGTGGCAATGGCACCAGCAGTTTTGGTCATTTGAGCTCTCTCCACCAAAAACACAGAAGAAATGTGCAGCAGGAGTGATATTCAGCAGCAACAGCTAGTCCCCCCCCCCGCACACACATGAGACCACCAACGCTAGTAGTTGGAACAAACAGTCCACTCCCAGTGAGGGCTCTTTTTGTAGAACATAAGGAAGCAGGCAGCACTTTGCCATTGGCAGTTGTAGTGGAAGTTATCTGCACAAAATCCCTTGCACATATTTTGTCTGTACTTTGGCAGGCTAAATCCACTCTGGATGGGCTATTATGCCTGAAATTTCATCCCCTACTGTGGCAAAAGGGAAAAAAGTTCTAGCCATTTTCAGTTCCCTTAACAGTGAATGGGGAAAAATTACTTTATAATTTATTTATTTATTAAATGTATATCCTGGCCTTCCTCACAAAGGGAGCCTAGGGCAGCAAACAGATGATAAAGCACTAAAAACCTCTTAAAAACAAAACCTCTTTAAAAACTATTCCAATACAGATGCAGATTGGGTTTGTTTGTAAAAAAGTAAGCTTTGTTTTTTCTGAAACACATTAAGTTTCGGATCTCAAGGTGAATTGAATGTCATATCTTGTTCTGTTCTGAAGTGCCAAATATGAACTGAATCTTCCCACTGGTGCACACCCTTAGTTAGTCCACCTACTGCACTTAATGATTTTGTTATCTCTTATAGTTTTTCGTTTCTCATTCTCTTTACTTTTTTAGCAAAAGTGTCTAATACTCTGATAGTTCTTCTTTCTACACAAAACCTTCTAATCTCAGTAGCCAGGGGAAGGGGTTGTAAAGGCTCCTTCTTAAAAGGCTTGTTCTTTTCTTGTGTTAGTTCTTCTCTCTTTGGAATCAGAACATTGCAAGTTCCTCTGTTCTTGGTTTATGTATAAAAACAGTTCCCATTAGCTACCTCTTACATTTCCTTTAAGAATTTTCAATTCATTCCATACTGTACTTCCTTCTCTTTACTCTTATCTTGTGCTTTAGGTTTTTTTTTTAGTTTAGAGTTTTTAGGTCATTTTACAATTGGGTTAAATAGAAGTTAGGCTATGTATCTGTGTAGCTTGTAAAACTGCCTATAATATGGGGACCTTTTCCTTTATCCATCTGAAATTTGGCAGGTCTGATCCGTTGGAGGGATACAGAATGTCGGAAATTTCATGTCAATTAGATGGAAAACATAGAAGTTACAGGCAACAGCAGAATAAAAGGATCTCCCCGGAAACCAATGGGAAATGATAAAAACGGGAATTAAATAGTAACAATGAATGTAAAAACAAATCTGATTTTAACAAAAAGCTAAATGAATGAGGTTCTAATAATTAAAATTGAATGGAATAATGAAACAAAATCTTTTTTCTTACACACCCCACCCTTCTGTATTGCCTCTTCTTTACATTCTGTGCACCCCATTTCTTATTATACCTTATTTCTTGAATAATGACAGTGATGCTCATGCAGGGTAGTTCTCTTAGGCAGCTTCCATATGTTTTAATGTACCTTCTGGGTGGACTGTGTCCACACTAGGTTGGGAAATAAAATCCTAGGCGGTTCCTAATGAAATCTGTGCTTATCAGATATAACCTCTTTTAATAATGCCCATATTGCATCCAGTTATTTCAGGCATTTTGGCATAGAGGAGCAGGTGGCACTGCTTTTAGTAAAAAACCAATACTAAGATTATATACAACTTATTATTTCAAAAATGCACAAAATCATAAACCTGTATAGCTTTTCATGAAAGTGTAGAATTGCATATTGTAAATTTTTTTTGTAAAAAAAATTTGTATGTATATACTGGCTGACCATATGAACATGTTCTCATTCCCTCCTCAGGCCTTTGAGCAATTTGCAGCCTTTTGTTAGCACATAAAGGCTCTCTGAGCCTCCTACTTGAGTGCAGAGTTTACCAGCTGCTATCCACTACTACGCCTCATTAGAGGCCTGCTGTTCTGCTGAGAACCAAACCACATGCTACACCCTCTGTTGTCTCCCTATTAGCCTGTTGCTGCTCCTTAAATTACAAGGTACAATAGCTTGTTCTATTTCTCCACAGAGAACAACTATTCTTACTCCCATTTCAAGAGGCTCTGTATCATGATCTCTCTAACTAATTAAGGTTCGTAGACAGGCCACAGGTTGCTGCAGAAAATTTGTCCCCGTGGTTGATATAATTTCCCCTCCTTTTTCTTTCTTTCCCTAAAGGTTTAATGCTGGTGTGTCTCATGGTCACTGGTGTCTAATAAAAATAAATACAGATGTATGGTGAAAATAATAATAAAAACCAACTCTAGTTTCAATTCAGGTATGAATACGGATCTGTCTATGCCTTCATAGGAAGGTGAATCGGTCTTAAGATTAATATATAATGCACAAGCAAAAGGAAATTCTTCCATGTTTTTCTTCATCATTTTTGCTGTCGACTACTTTGTTAAAATAGCTGTTGTGGTTGGATGTGTGCCGTTCATGACAGAGAAAGGGTACAGATAGTGCCAGTCCCTCCTTGTCCAGTTTCTGAGAGGAACAATGACCACCATCATCGGAGGCAATATTGTGGCATCCATTCTTGTTTTCATCCTCATTCGCCTGATGAAGTGTAACGTTTACATCAACTATCACAAAAATAAAAATGCGAACGGGAACAATGCTTGTTCTCAGGTTAACAGCAACCCAAGTGGCTCCGTGGCTCCCTTCACTTCTAAAGTGGCTGAGGGGCTACAGCAGGAATGCTCAGGATTGCCTGTTAGGCCAAACGGTGGTGGATTCAGAGTGTGAAAGAGCAGTTTGTACAGACACAACCATTTCAAAATAGTCAGTAATTTCAGTAGTCACACTGATCCCAGGCAACTGGCACAAAACAATAACTCATGTGGTTGTATTTTAAGCTTCGCTATTGTGTATTTTTAAGATCAGGTGGTTGATAAACTATTTTTTAAATCTGAATTCTTAACTAGTTTTGTTGCACTATTTTAAATATAATTTTTTTATAAATTGTAAAATAACTATGATGATTTTGATCCATATGAATGTTTGTCCCGGTAGGAAAATAGTTTCCAGTTTTTTTCCCCATGCACCACTTGAAAATTGCTGATGGTCTTAATATTTTTTTTCTGCCTGTTGTAGGAATTGTAACACACTGTGCTAGATGCATTCCATATTCAAAATATAATGCAATAAAATGCAATATAAGAGATAAAAGAAGTAATAAAAATACAGTTCAAATCAATATGAATATGGACATGTTGCAGACCATGTGAATGAAGCTTTCAGACCATTGTTAGTCCACAGACCACAGTTTAGGAAACCCTGCCATACGAGATACACAGAAACTGATCAGTATTATTTTGATATCTATATTCACCTAAAAATTGGTCCCACTAATGTCAACAGAGCTTATTCTATCAAATGTCAAAACCCATGAATTCAGTGACCTCTTCATTGAATGAACCAAGGAAATGTTCAGAATCCCATAGCTGCTAAAACATGAAAATGATTAAGTACCACAAACCTGCCCAGGTATTAAGGTAATTGTCAGAGACTCTTCTCTGGGCACCTCTCCTAGGAGATGATGCAGGTGGCAACTCGACAGTTGTGGCACCCAGTCCCTGGAACACTCAACCCAAGGATGCTGGCCTGACACCAGATTTCATGAGCTTCTGGCACTGGGCTAAGATGCTTTTATTTCCCCAAGCCTTTCAATTCTTTTAATGATTTATTTGATCTGATACTGCTACAGTCTGAGTTTTTATAGTTTTCGGTACAGTTGCCATTTTATCTGGTGTTTTACTATTGCTTTCTGTATTTACTGTTTTTGCTGTGATTTTAAAAATGAAGTTAATATTGCTTTGTATTTTTTTAAAAAAATCCACAATTATTTTAAGGTGGGATATAATTTCTTAAGAAAGAAAATCTTAGAATATGTTCATACATAAAATAGTGTTACAGGATTGGAGGGGGTTGGTCTGGATGACGTCTGTGGGTATCCTTCCAGCCTGTGATTTTGTTATCTGTAGAGATGCAGTTTGTGTTAGATAGATGTGCTGAACTGGTCAAGCCAGTTCCTTTAATTTGTTCTGGTCAAGCCAGTTTCTTTGTTTGGTTGATGGATCTGATTTACATGTCAAAGATTTGGTCCAGGGTACTTCTGTTGATATAGGAACTCTTGCAGGAGAGTGACACCCCCCACCCCCCCACACACAAGTAAGTAGTTTTTGTGTGTGGAGCTAGGAGCTGGAAAGACACATAAATTTGCCTGGCTGAATCCAAAGCTATGGCTTTGGGATGTTTTCCCCTAGAAGTCTAATGGGAAAGTAAGATCTGTTGGGGTGTTAATCCTGTGAGTCCCTCCATCCTATGCTCAGGTTGTATATAGGTGTAAATAAAACTGTATATCCTAAAGACACCACAGTCTCTACTGACCTTCATTCCAAGGAAACCAAACCCTGGGTAAGGACTGGAACCCCTGGAAGTCTCTCATCACTCAAAGGTTGGGGTGTGCACAACAATATTGTATGCCTGAGTTAGTGTATTTTCTGTCCAAGATTATCTAGATTTTTTAGAGGTCAAAACTTCAGTCAAGTTCTCCTATATTCTCTCCCATACATAATCAGACATATGAAATAATGAGCCCTATTAACCTTAATTTATTTTCTGATAACTCTGTGGCACTATTGTCTACTGCAGGATTCCATTGGACAACTTTCCCTAGTAATTTATTTTAACCCTTCCAGAAGGAACCCTCATTACAAGCAGTGGGGTAAATTGCAAGCTGCAAGCCAGTCAGGGTTTGGGGCCGGAATCAGTTATGAATGCCAGTGCTCAGTAAGGGAAAACGTGAAGTAATGGTTTCTATGAGCATGTTCTTGGATGCATGTAGATGACAACAATTTAGTGGCTAGCTCACATTTATTTATTATTTGATTTATATCCCACCCTTCCTCCCAGCAGGAGCCCAGGGTGGCAAACAAAAGCGCTAAAAAGACATAAAAACATCATAAAAACAGACCTTAAAATACATTAAAACAAAACAACTTTAAAAACATTTTTTAAAAAAGCTTTAAAAACATCTTTAAAAAAGGGTTAAAGACATTTAAAAAAAAAACACAACATATTAAAAGCAGTTCCAATAGAGATGCAGACTGGGATAGGTCTCAACGGCTTGTTGAAAGAGGAAAGTCTTCAAAAGGGACCGAAATGGTAACAGAGATGACGCCTGCCTAATATTTAAAGGGCGGGAATTCCACTGGGTAGGTGCTGGCCAGAGCTTGGCAAAGTTACTTTTTTGAACTACAACTCCCATCAGCCCAATCCAGTGGCCATGCTGGCTTGGGCTGATGGGAGTTGTAGTTCAAAAAAGTAACTTTTCCAAGCTCTCCTGCCACACTAAAGGTCCGTTTCCTATGTTGTGCAGAACAGACCTCCTGATAAGATGGTATCTGCAGGAGCCCCTCACCTGCAGAGCGCAGTGATTGGCTGGGTATATAAGGGATAAGACGGTCTTTCAGGTATCCCGGTCCCAAGCTGTGTGATTAGACTGCAAGACTCTCAGGCAGAAGGTACAACAGATGAGTTTCAATTCTGGTATCCCTATCTTTAGAGGAAAAACACTGTTTGAGGTTTATTTGGCTGGAGGATATGCACTTCCCACCTTGCTCTCATGTCCTCAAAACATAACATGTGGCACCTTGATATTATATTAATAGCTTTGGTAACAAATGTATCTTTTCTGAGAGCTACATTACTCAGATACTGAGTGTTCACCAGGGAAGACATTGACACGTTAATTGATATTCTATTTAATGTAAATCCTTTGTAGAAACATGGAGTAAAACATAAGCAAATGAAGGACTTGGATGCTGGCCATGTGAGAGTTCTATTTTAAGATGGCCACATGCACAGCTGTGTGGTAGTAGGTGCAATTAATATTTAACAAAAGGATGCTGATTATGGACAGACATACCAGGAATAAATGATTCTGAAATCTGTTCTCACAATCAATGGGATGAATATAGTAGATTTGGTGACACCAGCTGACTGAATACATGCAGCAATGTAACATACAGTTGTATGTGATTTTATATTAGTATCAGCTACTGAGTTGGCTTTTACTTCATTTTCCTATGCAATATACTTTGGATTGCTAATTTTCTCAGCATTTCTTTCACAAATTAGAAAGAAAAATGGAAGATAGCAAAGCTGCCTTCAACACACAGTTGCAAAGCCATTTCAAAGGCGGCTTAATAATAATAATAATAATAATAATAATAATAATAATAATAATAATAATAATAATAATAATAATAATAATAATAATAATAATAATAATAATAATAATATATCCACATATTACGTTCTAATTGACTGAGTCCCCAGTGAAAGCTTCTTGCCTCTGGAAAACGCCAAGGTCTAGCACTCATTGAGTAGACAAACCTGTGTCTGGGCTGTATCACTTCAGCCTTGAGGGCTCACATGAATGGATGCTTCTCCTCCATATAAAAATTCCCTTCATGTAAACTATTTACTCACATTTGGAATATGGCATACATGGGAAAGGCTCCTCACTCTTGACTTTCACGCACTTACTGTCTCTGTGTGGAATATAGGAAAATAAGAAGCTGTCTTATGTCAAGTCAGACCATTGGTCCATCTAGCTCAGTACTGCCTACACTTACTGGCAATGACTCTCCAGGGTTTCAGATGGGACATTCCCAGTCCTACCTGGAGATGCTGGGGATTGAACCAGGGATCTTTGGCATGCAAAGCAGATACTTGAATACAGAGCTGTGATCCCCTTGTGATCAAAGACTGATTGAGCACAAGTTGTATGCGAGCACAGGAACCCTACAAAATTCCTATCCAAAGAGGATGAGGGAGGCAGGATCAATAGCAAGGAACAGTCAAATTCAAAGCCTGCCAGGCTCATGCAGATAAAGCAGAAGGGGGGAGCTGGTATTCTTCCTTCTTGTGAGGATCTTCCTTTGGCTTTTGAAAAAGCAAAATATATTTTATCTATTATTTATGTATAAACATATCTGTATACTGTACCGCTATTTCATTTAAAAAAAACCTCAAAGTAGTTTTTAACAAATAAAAACCATAATATAAAAACCATTAAAAATAAGGTAAAAACAAGGTCAGCTACAGCGACGCTAGAGAAAACAAATATATTTATCACACAGTAGAGCCACATCATTGTTATGACTGTCCATGTCTCCAAGAGGAGAAAGTTCCACCACTGGAGCATCACTGTAGAGAAGACCTTTCTCCAGAGAGAGCGATGTAGCCACCAATGTAGCCAACCATCTGGTTTTATTCTCTCTATGGTTTATTTCTACTTATGCCACTTGGAAATGCTTATGATTGAATGGCATATGAATGCCTCAAATAAATTTTAAAAATGAGCAATTAATTATTGTTATGACAGTGGGTTTTGTGTGTATATATGTGTGTGATGAAGACACCTGTCTACTAGGAACTAGGCTGAAACCACTAAATTGTTTTAGATGGATCAACAAACAGCTGCCAGACAGTGCACTTTGGTTTTCTTGATTTGGAAAGGGATCTTATTCGCTATGTTCTCTGTCCACTGATAAACTCAAGCGCATTGTATTGCACACAATGAATGCTTGTTGACTGGAATGTTTTTTTTGCAGTGACAAAAGATATGGCCTCCTTCCATTGTCCATCTTCCTTTTACAAATCATAATGTTAAGATAACTAACCCCAAGGAAGTAGAGAAATGCTGGACAAGTAAGAATGTGGATGCACTTGCTATATAGGAAGTCAGCATTTTCTATGGCTGTTGTCTAACTAGCTTTGAAGCTATGCTAATTGTAATGTATTTCACCCTTCATTACCACTATCTATAATGCAGTAGAATTTGCTTAAAACATACCTTGCCTTTGCGTGTCCACTTAGCATGAACAAAATTCCCATTCTGTTAGTCATTATCTGCAATGGCTAGCAAGATTAGGGAACTGCAATGAACAGTTTGTTTATGCAAGTTCCCTCTTGGAGAGCAGGTTGCTGACAGTTCCTCTTCATAGAAAAGAGCCAGAAGAACTTGACACAGGCTACAATGTAGGTAGGGCTCCAACATGGGCAGCGCAGTCCTAATTAGGGATGGAAGGATCTGTCAGTTTTGGTTCTCTCAGTTTCTCATTTTCCTTAAAAGCAGTTCTCCACATTTCTGCAGCAATTTGGGATTTTTTCAAAAAAACACAAAATCCTCAATTCTTCAGCATTTTAGTGCGAATTTATCCTAAGAAACACATTTTTGTATGCTGTTATGACTAATGTACACATTTTTACCAGCACATACTCCTAATATAATGCATTTTTGCATGTTATTTTCATAAATATATTCATTTTTATGCACACTTTAGCCTAGTAAGTACATTTTTGTAAACACTGGTTGGTTGGAGAACTGCATTGGAAAATTTGGATAAGTGCAGATTTTGAAGGATGGCTGAGTTTTGGTTTTCAGATTGTTTCGGAAATTGCAAATTTCATAGATTCAGTATTAATTTTATATTCACATTTTAAATTAGCAAAAGATTGTTTGCTAATAAAATATAAACATCTTGTTTACCTCTTTAGCTACTGCTGCAGTTTGGTGCATGTTTTTGTTAAATCGAACAAACCATTTCTAGGGCTTTCTCCTGAGTGTTTACTGCTACACTCATCAATGTGTATGAGTAGTTCATATTGTTCTTTCTTTCCATTGTGCTCTGGCTTGCCTTTGTCTAAACTGAATCTAATCAGCCAATTTCACCTCATCTAGCCTACTCAACCAGCTTTATTAGTTCCTCCTGTAGATGTTTTCAATCACTCACTGGTAATTTTTTCCCATTTATGATGGGATTTGCGAAGCTTTAAAGCTTGATCATTGAGCAAAAGGTGATCTAGTTCTGGACAAGGATTGAAATGGAGATTTCATGCTTTCATTTCAGTTTAGCTTTCTGTTTTGTTCTTCATATTCTTAGTTTGGAAATAATGTGCATATTTGTGTTTTAGATGAGACTCCAAAGAGAAATATTTCCTGCCACCCATTTCATTCCTCCAGCTTTCAGTTGTAATATATTAAGGACTATAGCATGATTTACAATGTAAGAAAGTATAAAGGCCTCATTCTCTCACTCTTGTCTACCAGCTTGGGAACATGCCACTTCAGTCTCTTAGTCAGGCCAGGCTAACCCCCAAGTTCCCTCTGCCTGTCCTGGAGAAAGTCTGGGAAAGCCCACCCATGTGCAACATGTGTGTGTGTGAATCTTCAGGTATTACTGGAAAAATAATAATGATAATAATGATTATTGAAAAAATAATAAAGATGATGATGATAATGTATGGCTTACAGCTAGAAACCAGGTGTTTAATATTGTTGGTCCAGCTCTATGGAATCAGTTTCTGATTGAACTTAAAACAGGAGTCTACCCATTTTGCTTTGAGGTGGCTACTGAACATTTGTTTTTGATTGAGGGCTTTCCCCAAAGAATGACTCAGGAATTTGCTAATATATAGAATTTTGCAATTTGATGCTTTTAAGATGCTTTTCTTTTTTTTAGATATTTATGTTTTTAATATATTTTTTAATATTTCTGTTGTACACTACTTTGGAAACATTTTTTGGGAAGTGGTTTATAACTCCTTAAATAAATAAATAACTTCAAACTGATGTGTCTCTGCTGTGTACAATAAAATGAATACATAAAATACAAAATAGGTCAAAATACAGATCACAAATCCCAGTGACAACAAATACAGATGTAAAACACCAGAAGCAATGTGTGAAGACTATAGCTCCCACAATCCCTGTTCATTGGTCATAATGACTGGGTCTGATGGAAGTTGGAGTCCAACAACAGCTGGAGGGCCATAGGTTCCCAATATCTGCCCTACAAGTTTGAGCTGGCACTGATTGCCTTTGTCACATCATCTTAGATAGGAAGAAGAAGCTAGGCGGGCACAGACTGGAAGGTTAGACCTAATCCAAAAAGAAGAGACTGACTCTGTTTCTACCTCATTCTATGCTATGGCAAGAATTATTATTTCAGAGCTTTTTATTTACAGTAATACCTTAAAGCAGTGGTTCTCAAACTTTTTTGTTTGCAGGGCACTGTAAAACATATAAAAAATTTCTGGCGCACTTCGTGTACAAAATTAAAAATATATTAATATATTTTAAACTATGAATAAAAATAAACTATCGAAAACTATTACTTACCCTATACAAATGGGTTTCTTCTCATTTTTAAAATATACTTTCATAATATTTGAGGCACACCTAGCCACCTCTTAGGGCGCACCAGTGTGCCTGGGTGCACCGTTTGAGAATCACTTCCTCCTGAAGTGAAGCTCCTTTTAAACTAAGGCTTTTTTGTGTGTGAAACTGACAAGCTTTGTTTTCCTATGGATAAACTGACAAGTTTATGCCTTTGCTTTAAGGTGAAACTGACATGCCTGTTTGTTTGCTTTGCATTAAAGAGATATCTTGCTTTCTCCCAGGGCTGAGGAGGAAAGGATCCAGTACAATTCAGAAGGGGAGGGGGAGGGTGCCTGGTAGGCACCCTTTAAAGCTTCTGTTGAAACTGCTCCTAGCATCTATGAGTGGATGTAGGAACCTATCCCCATTCTTTCCATGTTATTCCTACCCCTGGTACCAAAGTTTCTGTAAAAGAATAATAATAATAATAATAATACATAAAATTTTATTTGTTAGTCGCCTATCTGTCCGAGTGAACGGACACTCTAGGCGACTTACAGCAATGCAAAATCCAATATATAAATCAATATACAATCAACAAACCATAACATCAATTCATCTAAAACCATCCTTCAATTAATACCCATAAAAACTAGTCCACCCCAGAAATCCCATAGGCCTGCCTGAATAGCCAGATCTTTAAGGCTCAGCGAAAACCCATCAGGGAGGAGGCATGTTGAAGGTCCAATGGAAGCGAGTTCCAGAGGGTGGGGGCCACAATCAAAAATGCCCTCTCTCTGGTCCGCACCAGCCTAGCTGTTTTGACCGGTGGGACCGAGAGAAGGTCTTGTGAGGCTGATCTTGTTTGGTGGCATAAGTGGTGATACTGGAGGCGTTCCTTCAGATAAACTGGGCCGAAACCGTATAGGGTTTTAAAGGTCAATACCAATACCTTGAATTGGGCTCGGTAAACAACTGGTAACCAGTGTAGGTCTACCAACACTGGGGTGATATGATCCCGGTGATGGCTGTGCTTTATCAAGCATGCCGCCGCATTCTGTACCAGCTGCAGTTTCCGGACCGTTTTCAAGGGTAACCCCACGTAGAGCGCATTACAGTAGTCTAAGTGAGAGGAGACCAGGGCATGTATCACTCATGGGAGCAGATGTACAGGAAGGTAGGGTCGCAGCCTCTGTATCAGATGTAATTGATACCAAGCTGCCCGGCTCACTGCCGAAACCTGAGCCTCCATGGACAGCTGGGAGTCAAGAATGACCCCTAGGCTGCGGATCTGGTCCTTCAGGGGTAATCTCACCCCATTAAGCACCAAGTCTAAATCTCCCAACTTTCTCTTATCACCCACAAGCAACACCTCGGTCTTGTTGGGATTTAGCTTCAGCCTGTTCTCTCCCATCCATCCACTTACGGACTCCAGGCATTTGGACAAGGTATTCACAGCCAACTCTGGTGAGGACTTAAATGAGAGATAGAGCTGAGTGTCATCCGCATATTGGTGACTCTGCAGCCCAAAACTCCTGATGATGGCTCCCAGCGGTTTCACATAGATGTTGAATAGCATGGGGGAGAGGATAGAACCCTGTGGCACTCTGCAGTTAAGAGGGCAAGGGTCTGAAACCTCATCCCCCAATGCTACCCGTTGATGCCTACCGGAGAGATAGGAACGGAACCACCGTAAAACAGTGCCCCCTATTCCCAATCCCTCCAGGCAGTTTAAAAGGATACCGTGGTCAACGGTATCGAAAGCCGCTGAGAGATCCAG
Source organism: Rhineura floridana (assembly GCF_030035675.1). NCBI lineage: Eukaryota > Metazoa > Chordata > Lepidosauria > Squamata > Rhineuridae > Rhineura > Rhineura floridana. Next base: position 78,459,969 of record NC_084483.1, read on the forward strand.
GAGGACAAGGAATGTGTATTCTCCCCTATCCAACGTCCTCCTCATATCATCCACCAGAGCGACCAAGGCTGTTTCAGTTCCGTGTCCAGTCCTGAAGCCCGATTGGAAAGGATCTAAGTAATCTGCTTAATCCAAGTGTGTCTGTAACTGTTCAGCCACCACTCGCTCAATCACCTTGCCCAAGAATGGTAAATTAGAGACTGGGCGGAAGTTATTCAACTCTTGGGGATCCAAGGAGGACTTTTTCAAGATCGGCTTTATCACTTCCTCCTTGAGGGATGATGGCATTGCACCCTCTTCCAAGGACGCATTTACCACTGCCTTGATCCCTTCGCCCAGTCTCTCTGTGCAGCTCATAATGAGCCATGAAGAGCAAGGATCAAGCAAACAAGTGGTTGGCTTCACAGTAGAGAGCACCTTGTCCACTTCCTCAGAGGGAAGAGGCTGAAACCGATCCCAACAGACCGGAATGCAACTGGCCGACTCTGGCCCACTGCCTGTAACCACGGCGTATGGAATCATGCTCTTCAGGCGCTCGATTTTATTGGCAAAGTGTTTCGCAAATGTGTCACAGGAGGCTTTGGAGTGCTCCATGGGTTCCTGAGCAGCTGGACCAACCAGGCTTTGGACCACTTGGAACAACCTCCTGGGACAACACTCTGCCGACGCAATAGAGGCAGCAAAGAATTGCCTCTTTGCTGCCTTTGTTGCCAACTGGTAGGCTGCTATTGCCGCTCTAACCAGTATCCGATCGTCTTCAGTGCGAGATTTCCGCCACCGGCGTTCTAGTCGTCTCACCTCCTGTCTCAGACCCCGCAACCGTGGTGTATACCAGGGTGCAGTCTGAGTTCTATTCAGGGGGAGAGGACGTTTCGGAGCCACCCGGTCTATCGCCCTAGTGATCTCCCTATTCCATTCCACCACCAGGGTCTGAACCGGGTGTCCTTCAGTGAGCTCCAAATCACCCAGCACCTTCAGGAATCCCTTAGGCTCCATCAGGCGTCTGGGGCAGACCATCCTAATCGGTCCTTGTCCCATGCGGAGGGTATGTGGCATTGAGAGATCCATATTCACCAGATAGTGATCTGACCATGACACGGGGTTAGAAGAAACAGCCCCCATTTTCAGAACACTTTCCTCCTCTCCCGAGACAAACACAAGGTCAAGAGCATGACCGGCTACATGGGTGGGGCCTGTATTACTTAGGTGCAGTTCCCAAGAAGTCATGGTTTCAATGAAATCCCGAGGGGCTCCCGTGAGAGTGGTCTCAGCGTGCACGTTGAAGTTCCCCAAAACCAATAGGTTGGGGGAGAGCAGCCGCACACCCGAGACCACCTCGAGCACCTCGGTCAGGGAGTCTGCTGTGCAGCGGGGTGGGCGGTACACAAGCAGAATCCCTGAACTGCCCTTTGGTCCCAACCTCCAGTACATACAATCAACAAACTTGGTCTCATGGAGAGGGGGTCTGGTGAAAACCAAGGACTCCCGATAGATAACTGCCACTCCCACTCCCCGCCTACCAATCCTCGGCTGCTGTGCGTATTGGAAACCAGCTGGGCACATGGCCTCAAGTATGGGAGCTGAGGCCTCATCCAGCCAGGTCTCTGTAATACACACTAGGTCTGCGTTCTCATCCAGGATAAGATCGTGGATGAGCGATGTTTTCTGAACTACAGACCTGGTGTTGCACAACAGCAGTTGAAGGTTGGATGGAGTCTTACATCCCCCAGTTATCTTCTGGTTGTGGACAGGCCCAGAACAGGGGATGGGTATAATGCATCTATCCCTTGTTCCCCTAAACTGGCATGGCCTGCCACCCACACCTCTCCAGGATCTGCCGCCTAGCCTTATAATGTCATGGCTCCCCACCCCTCCCACAGCAGTCCCCTCTGGTCTACACATGTCCCTCTCCCTGTCTGCCGATCAGGCAGGCCCCCACCCCAAAAGAAGTAATGTCCAGGAACGTATCTACTTTGTTAACTGAGATATACTGAGATACTGTATTTATTTGTTATTAAATTTATATCTTGCCCTTCCTCCTAAGGGAGCTCAGCATGACAGACAACAAGCTTGTTTGCTTGTTGTTACTGAGATGGGAAGGATTTTTTAGGAAATGCCTCAAAGAAAAGCAACCATCACTTGATTATAATCCCGTTGGGAAAAAAATTTCTCAAAACCTCTTGATCTGAAGAGAGTTGTAGAAATATTTGTTGTGCAACAATATGTATCCAGTTTTATTAAGAAGACAAATCATTACAATATTAGTTACCCACATTCTTACATATAAATCAAAACCCTTGCTTTCCTAATAACAGCTTTGAGACACCATGACTCTCCCAAATTGGGTTTGTTTCAGAGTTGTCCTTACCATGATTTCAGAATCATCATTAGCTGCTTTTAAAGGTTATCTGAAAATGTTGAAGTAAAAATATTTTGTCACATGTGTTTTTGTGTTACGGAAGCTACGTTCTTGAAGGTGACAGGACAAGGGACAGTAAATTTGGGTAAGGGTAAGATTCTATTTAGGGGGATATTCAGATGAGCAGCTGAGATGTTTACTGAGATGGGGATTGTGTGTGTGTGTGTGTGTGCATGTGTGCATGTGTGCATGCAAACCTATTTCAGTGTTGTTATGATACTGAACAACTGATTAGCCCAAGTAGCCAAAAGTGATGATAATGCCAAGCCATTGGGTTTAAGACTTATGCCGCCTTTGTGGCTCACTCTCTCTTCTGTACTTGGTGTCAGAGAGAGCACACACTTTGCATGTACAGGGTCTTGAATTCAGTTCCCCAAATACTTGATGACAAAGGAGTATGTCAACCATAGCAGACAATTCTGGGTTAGATGTTCTAATTCACTGTAAGGCAGTTCCATATTATGACACCAATGTCATGCACATGTGGCAAGACTGCAGCTCATTAGCTCCTAATTTGTCCCAGATTTTCTATTCCTAGGAAATGCTCAACTGCCATATAGTGCCATATGGCAGGATAGAAATTGCTTAAATAAATTATTTTATTTTAATTTATGTATTATTTATTTACAGTATTTATAGCCTGCTCTCCACTGAATATTTTCAATCCTGGAGTGGGGAACAAAGTAATAAAAAATAAACAGAAAAATCAATATATAAAATTAAATATATATATATACAGGTTCAATAGGCAACAAATAATCAATTCCGTCATAAGGCAAGCAAACAAAACCAGAACGAGGACAAAAAGTTTCCAGTTTAACAAAATACCTAGGTAAAAAATACATACAGGACATGGAAACAGATTAAACAACCAATGGTCTTAGCAACAATTCTCACTCCATCTCTCATTTGGGACAGTCCACTCACTCCCCGTCTCTCACTCTGTGCCAGCAAACTCTCAGTCTGTGGTTTCTGAGCAACCTGACACCTTTCACACCTACTCTTCAACCCACCCAGGCTCCCAATCTGAGTGATATGAATCATTGCTCAGAAACATCCACAGCTTCGCACCCCTTGTCCCTAATACATTAGCAACAGAGCAAACACACACACACACACACACACACACACACAAGGAGGATGGAAATAAGCCACAGGTCTCTCCCCTTCCCGGTCCCAACAAAACTTGCAGGCCTCAAGGTCAGTAAGGTTGCTAGGGAGGGACGTGCAGGTGGATTTGCTGGCTTCTCCCATCTCTCTCCCCCTTACGAGCTGGCACAAACACACTTTTGCTGTACTCTCTGATATGTCAGAACGCATTCAACCAGCCAGTAATTTAACATCAGGTAGTCAAAAGGGATTGTACAATACTTTGATTATGCCTATTGACACTTTTTATATGATGTGTTTGATATTGTTCTATATTTTTGGATTCTGCAGTAGTTTTCTTTTTTGTCTCCTCTATAGCCCTCTCCAGTTAAAGTAAACACATGAGACAGGCAGTGGGGATGAGCATGCTAGATCTGCTGCCCATCGTTGTTCCAACCCCCTTCCAATTTATGGAAGGTGAAGGTCTGAAACAGACAGGGTTCTAAAATGTGCAGGGAGACCTTGTGAGTTCAGATCTTCACCTTCCATTAGTTGAAAGATGATTGGAATGACAATTGGGGCAAGGCGGGGAGGTGGAGCTAGCATGCTCATCTGCACTGACCTCTCTCACATGTTTATCTTAACCAGGAATGTGTTATGGTTGAAGAGGGTTTCTCTCTCCCTGAAATTATGTGCATTTTCTCAATGCTATCTGCATTTTTTTCCTTTTTCTAGTATTGCCATATCCCATGGCTGGTACTGTTGGTAATAAATCCAATACAATGGATTTATCATATTCTTATATAGCATAAAGACTTAAATATAATGCATTTATTCCTTAATCTTAAACATATAATATGGAAATAAGACCAATTAAAATTAATTAGCATTCTGCATAAATTTACAACTGGGATGTTAGTAGTGATGAAAGTGGATTGTATCCCATAATATACTGATACACTGAGGCCTAATATCCAGTGAGATGGTACAGACACAGATTTAACACTTCAGTGAGAAAACTAGATTTAAGTTTAGTGATATATATGTGCCAATGTTTTGCCAATATTCTGTTGCTGTACCCACATCATTTCACCAATGAGTTACAGTCAGCAGGCCCTTCATCAGTGGGCCGCCAGGTAGGGCATGGGCCTGAGGGCTCCTGCGGCTTAGAAGGGCCCCTGGGAAGGCATAATTCCCATTCCGTGATAGTGTCAGATTGTGTGGTGTGATTTGTGGCACACATCAACCCCTTTCCTCAGGCCGCAAATCACACCCCACGACCCAGTGCTGGCACGGATTGTGGAGCTCCACCCTCTCAGACAACACCCCCCATGCAGCTTAAATAGGCCTGGTAGGCCTCTGTTGACACATCAGTGCATGCAAAGGTGTGCACACACAGGGCGCTAGCATGTTGACCTTGATGATGTGGGAGATGGGGTGGCTGGGCCTATTGAAGTCCGCACCAGCTGAATGAGGGATGTTGGTGCTAAGGGCCTCCTCATGTCTGGTGTCAGCCCTGAGTTACAGAAACCAACCACCCTTTTCAGAGGAATTTTATTTATTTATTACATTTATATCCCACCTTTCCTCCAAGGAGCTCAAAGGGGTGCATATGGTTCTCCTCCCTCTCCATTTTATCCTCACAACAACCCTGTGAGGTAGGTTAGGCTGAGAGGCTGTGACTGGCCTAAGGCCACCCAGCAAGCTTCATGGCAGAGTAGGGATTTAAACCCTGGTCTTCCAGGTCCTAGTCCAGCACTCTGACCACTACATCACGCTGGCTCTCTGATAATACTAATTGGACACTAGGTTTTGAAGTTTTGACCACTAAGCTATTCCATTAAGACTTTATGAGACATCTGGGGATGGTAATATTTTTATACAATCCCAGGCTATGGTTTGAAGGCACATGAGGCTACCACCTTGCTGAAACTAAGCAGGTTTAGATCTGGTCACTGTCTGGATGGAAGACCTGGGAACATATCTGCTGCTTGGGTTCCATGGTGAAAGAAAGGCAGGGTATAAATGTAATAAATAAATAAATAATAAATATTTTTATATATGAATAAGTGTGTTGTTTTTGTTGGTGTTTAAAATGTTGATGCTGGCTTTTATTATCTACCACTGCCCTGCTTTCAACAGGGCTAATTACTTCAAGTATCGATCAACATCAATTTCCCTTAACTTGACATAAGCAGTAACACTTTGTCGTTAATTGCAAATCTCTTTGTTCTCTTACTCACCAGCTCTGTTGAGCTGCTTAATCCTGATTGACATTGCTAGATTAGCCAGTATGATCCACAGATCAGGGCTATACTGCCACAATTGGAATGTAATGGCAAGTTGCTCCAGCATCCTCATTGTTTGAGAATAGCTTTGGTCTTCAGGAGGTGTGTACAATGACTCCTATGTGTATATGACAGTAGGTCAATCCTTAAGCTTGCATTGCTAGTACCCTTGCCCATCATTTAAATATGGTAAGGGCTTGCAGGGTGGGGATTTAAGTGGGAGAGGTCAGCCTGGAGAAGGAAAATATGACATGTTCAGTGATCAAGGAGCAAATATATCAGCACTGCATCTAACCAGTCAAAGCAGGTCCAGTGTTGGGCGTTAGCATTGTTGGGCATCATCTGAGGCCCATACCCCAATCAGGGGCCCACTGTCAACCCCTGGAGTCTTCTAACCCTGCTCCTCCTCCTCCTCCTCCTTGTTGCTGTCTGTTCCTCTGTCGTCTATTAGTGAGAGAGCAGTGAGTGGAGCTAGGTGAAGGAGCAGTAACTTCTGGATGCCTTGTTGCCCTTTCTCTGGGGACTTCAGTGTTTTGTCCTCTGAGTCCAGAAACTGTAGTATCCTCTGAAGTCACATGGACACTCAGCATGCTTTGAGGAGGACATGGCAGACTATGGCCACACTGTCCATCTAAGTACAATCTGGCACTTGTGACCGAGAGAAACAGTCCCATCAGCTTGCAAGTAGGCAGGGCATGGTATGTTCATCAGTTGTGCCAGCATCAAGCGTGAGGGCAGAATTCCTTGGGAAACAAGTAATCAGATGGAAGTTTGTATTGCTAAGGATATAGAAAACAAGAAAAAGCCACTGTTGCAAACAAGCAAAAAACAATCTACCAATCATTGTCTTTTTTTCCTTAAAAGGCTGAAACTAAATATGGCAGTGGGTGATCTGTGTATGTTTTACAGGTGTCTGTCCCATTTGTGTGTAAAGCCAAATTGGGGTACCTAAGTGACCAAAAGAGCACATGGCACGTAGGAGGCTGTATCCTCCACTAAAGCTCCTTTTTTTAAAAAAAGTAATGCAACTCTCCAAGTTACTCCCCACCCCCACCCAGCTGGGCTCATTTCTGGCTTTGCTTCCCTCAACACTACCACATTGCTGTCCAGAGGGACTATAGCAGAACCAAAGCAGGAGAAAAACAACAACAACCCAGAACAGTATAAAAATTATGGGATTTTAGGAGGATGTTACAGGATATGAGAAGCAGTAGGTTGTATTCAGTGATAGTCCTACTCAGAGTAGACCCATTGAGGTTAATGAACCATGACTAACTGGGGCTCATTAATTTCACTGTGTCTACTCTGCGTAGGACTTAGTTGAATGCAACCCAGTATGACTAAAACAAAACTTCTGCAGGGATAAATGAAATAAAGATGAGAAAAAATTCTGGGACCCAAGTTAGTGACAGTTTTGGTGTTCACTTCACAGCCTATACTTCTTTATTAAATATAGAGGCAGTGTCCCAGAGCTCTGACTGTGGGACTACATGGAGATCTGCACAAGCAAGGACTACTATTCCATTTTCTTAATGTGGCATCCCCACAGTGTAAGTGAGCAGTTCCAAACTAAACATTGAGGAACATGCAAGGTGTTCCGGTCTAGAGCAGTCACATCTTTTTATATTTTACTGCTCTTCTCTTGACTGCAATCCTGCAGTACTGTAAATTTGGATTCTATTATATTGTACTGAATATTTAGATACTTGATTGTCTAATACATTCTACTACTTTATGAGTCACATGTTGCTACCATGATTGCAAGCGTACCTTTGTTTAGTGTTGTGCTGACTCAATATAGCTCACACTTTCTTTAATTTGTTTAGTTATATGAGCCAGACCATCGGTCCATCCAGCTAGCCCGTTATTTGTTACTTTGGCTGCCCAAAATCTCAAAGATTATGGAGTCTCTTGCATTCAAAGCATGTATTCTATCACTGAGCTGTGGCCCACCCAGAATAGACCTGCCTCTGTTCATGTGGGGCTGTGGATGGTTCTTGGTCCCTATGTGAGGAAGAAGCTGCTAGCCTGGCTACTTGCTCACAAGTAGCAGCCCAGATGGGCTACAGCTGAAGAAGGGTGAAGGTGATGAGTAAGCTGCAAGGTTCTAGACTCTTTCTGATGACCTGTAAAGAAAGAAGGCAGAACCTCTCCTCTGTAAGCTTAATGACTTGGGTATTAAATTTGTCTTTGAGGGCTGCCTTTTGGGATAACAATCTATGGGGTCTAGCGTTAGTGTTTTTATGGAAAAGGTAAAGGTGTCCCCGCACTTATAGCGCGAGTCATTTACGACTCTTAGGGTGACGTCTTGCGATGTTTACTAGGCAGACCGTATATATGGGGTGGGATTGCCAGTTCCTTCCCCGGCCTTTCTTTACCCCCCAGTGTGTGCCAGGTACTCATTTTACCGACCATGGATGGATGGAAGGCTGAGTGGACCTCGACCCCTTTTACTGGAGATTTGACTTCCTCCTTCCGTTGGAATCGAACTCCGGCTGCGAGCAGAGCTTCGGCTGCGTTACTGCCGCTTACCACTCTCAGGGCCGGTTCTAAAGGGCGGCCAGGTTGGGCACTGGCCCGAGGGCCTCGGAGCTACAGGAGCTCCTGAGGGGCCCTCTGCTCCCCTTCCGCGATCTGTGGCAGGAGCCGCGGATCGCAGGATAGGAGCTGCCCGCTGAGCCACCCAGCATGTCTGCCATCCCCCCACTTCACCTACCTTGCTCTGCTGTTCCTTATGGCTGTGCGCATTGCACGCACAGGGTTGCCATCAATTAAGATGGCGGCCAAGGTTTCAGTAAAGGACTGAAGCCTCTGCCACCATCTTGGTTGATGGCAGCAATGCGCACGCTGCGTGCCATCAACCAAGATGGCGGTAGAGGCTTCAGTCCCTTACGAAAACCTCAGCCGCCATCTTGTTTGATGGCAACCCTGTGTGTACAGTGCGCGCAGCTGCAAAGAACAACAGAGCAAGGTAGGTGAAGGGGGGGATGGCGGGCAGCTCGGCGGGTGGCTCGAAAGCTTTGGTCTGTCTTGCGATGCGTAGCACGGCTCCTGCCATGGATCGCGGAAGGGGAGCAGAGGGGCCCGGGGCAGGCTGATGCCCAAGGCCCCCGGCATTCCTGGAGCCAGCCCTGACCACTCTGCACCACAGAGGGTTTTTATGGAAGCGAGATACTAAACTTTATGAAATATTGTAGTTGAGAAGTAGCAATCTCGTAGCCAGTCAGTGGTAGTGATAAAGCCTCTCCTAAAGCCTTGCAATGCTATTAAAATCCAAGAAGTCTCCCTTCCTGAGCTAGCTGGGGTGGTCTCGGGGCTGATGTTGGAGTCCCCTCGGCTTGTGGTGCTGGGGGACTTCAACATCCATGCCGAGGCCACCCTGTCAGGAGTGGCTCAGGACTTCATGGCCTTCATGACAACCATGGGTCTGTCCCAAGTAGTCCCCACTCATGTTGCTGGCCACACCCTGGACCTTGTTTTCTGTGTGGAGGGGGATGATGGTGATCTTGATGTGGAGGAACTTTCTGTAGTTCCTTTGTCATGGACAGATCACTACCTGGTGGGGTTTAGACTCACTGGGACTCGGAACCTCTGCAGGGGTGGGGGACCGATTAGGATGGTCCGCCCCAGGAGGCTGATGGATCCGGATGGTTTCCTGATGGCTCTTGGGGATTTTCCTGCCACCTCAGCAGGCGATTCTGTCGAAGCTCTGGTTGACCTCTGGAATGGGGAAATGGCCAGGGTGGTGGACATGATCGGTCCTGAGTGTCCCCTCTCACGAAGTGGAGCCAAACCAGCCCCTTGGTTTACCAAGGAGCTGGCGGTGATGAAACGAATGAGACGGAGACCAGAGCGATGTTGGCGGAAGACTCGGAGCGAGTCTGACCAAACACGGGCTAGAGCCTCCTTGAAGGCCTACTCTGTGGCAGTACGGGCAGCAAAGAAATCATTCTTTTCTGCCACCATTGCATCTGCAGGGAGCCGTCCAGTGGAGCTGTTTCGAGTGGTCAGGGGTCTTTTACATTCTGGCCCCCGAGAGGGTAATATAGATCACTCAACAGCCCACTGTCAAGAGTTTGCACAGCACTTTGCAGATAAAGTCGCTCAGATTCGTTCCGACTTAGACGCTATAATTGATATAGTCTCAGGGGATGTAACTTTGGCTCCTGTCTGTCCAATAATAATGGATTCTTTTCAATTTGTACAGCCCGAGGATGTGGACAAGATCCTTGGAGAGGTGAGAGCCACCACATGTCTGCTAGACCCTTGCCCTTCCTGGCTTATAAAAAGTGCCAGAGAGGGACTGGCTGAGTGGGTGAGGGGAGTGGTTCATGCCTCCTTACACCAAGGCAGAGCTCCAGGTTGCCTAAAGGAGGCAGTTGTAAGGCCTTTGTTAAAAAGCCCTCCCTGGACCCCTCCATAATGGATAATTACCGGCCAGTGTCCAATATTCCATTTTTGGGTAAGGTAATAGAGTGTGTGGTGGCCTCCCAGCTCCAGGGATTCTTGGATGAAACAGATAATCTGGATCCATTTCAATCTGGTTTCAGGCCTGGTTATGGGATGGAGACGGCTTTGGTCGCCTTGGTGGACGACCTACGCAGAGAACTGGACAGGGGGAATGTATCCCTGTTGGTTCTGCTGGACCTCTCAGCGGCTTTTGATACCATCGACCATGGTATTCTTCTGGGCCGCCTTGCTGGGATGGGACTTAGGGGCACTGTTTTGCAGTGGCTCCATTCCTTCCTGGAGGAACGAACCCAGAAAGTGGTGCTGGGGGATTCCTGTTTGACCCCTTGGCCATTGACCTGTGGGGTCCCTCAAGGCTCAGTTTTATCCCCTATGCTATTTAACATCTACATGAAACCACTGGGAGAGGTTGTCCGGGGGTTTGGGGTTTGGTGCCATCAGTATGCTGATGACACCCAACTCTATGTCTCCTTTCCACCTAATTCCAAGGAAGCTGTCTCGGTTTTAAACCAGTGTCTGCAGTCAGTGGTGGACTGGATGAGGGTGAACAAATTGAAGCTTAATCCAGACAAGACAGAGGTGCTCCTGGTCAGTCGTAAGGCAAATCAGGGAATAGGGATACAGCCTGTGCTGGATGGGGTTACACTCCCCCTGAAGACACAGGTTCGCAGTTTGGGTGTGCTCCTGGACTCAGCGTTAAATTTGGAGTCCCAGGTTTCTGCAGTGGCCAGGAGGGCTTTTGCACAATTAAGATTAGTGCGCCAACTGCGCCCATTCCTTGAGCTGTCTGATCTGGCCACGGTGACACACGCCTTAGTTACATCCCGTTTAGATTACTGTAACGTGCTCTACGTGGGGCTGCCTCTGAAGACTGTTCAGAAACTTCAGTTGGTACAACGTGCTGCAGCCAGAATGCTAACTGGGGCTGGTTACAGGGACCGTACTACCCCCCTGTTAAAAAAGCTCCACTGGTTGCCAGTCTGTTTCTGGACACAATTCAAAGTGATGGTGTTGACCTATAAAGCCCTATACGGCTTAGGTCCAGGCTATTCATCAGACCATATCTCCCTGTATGAGCCTGCCCGGGCCCTGAGATCCTCAGGAGAGGCCCTTCTCTCAATACCCACATCTTCTCAAGTATGACTAGTGGGGACACTTGAGAGGGCCCTCTCGGTGGCTGCCCCTAGGCTTTGGAATTCCCTTCCTAGGGAGGTAAGAATGACCCCCTCCTTGCAGTCCTTCCGCCGACAAGCAAAGACCTTCCTATTCCAACAAGCCTTTGGAATTGAAGGCTAAGGATAGGGCATGAAGGGGGCTGCATTGCTAATATCTACTATATCATTTTTAAACTAGCTTGAACTTTTTTAGCTATATGTGTGTATGATTTTAATATTGGAAATAGTTTAATCTTATTTTAATGTAGACTTTGTATGTTTTTAATTATTTGTATTTTTTATCTGGAAGCCGCCACGAGTTCCAGTTTTGGAAAAATGGTGGAGTATAAATAAAGATGATGATGATGATAATAATAATAATAATAATAAGAAGAAGAAGAAGAATGGAGGAAGACTCTTGAGGGAAGATAAAAGGTCCACCATGGAGTAGGGGCTTTTTTGGTGTGGCAGGAAGAAAGAGAAGGGAGTGTAGCTGGTATTCCTGAAAGAAGCAAGGAGCAGCAGCTCAGACTTCTGAGGGGTCTCTGGGGCCCCTGGAACTGTGACACACCTTGCAGTAGCAAAAGTACTTCTGGGCCACCTTTATCTTGCCTGATCTGAAGAAGTGTAGCCTTGGGTGCTATATATACTGAAGCAGCATGTAAACTGAACTTAATGTTAAATGTTCAGATAAGCACCAGTTTAGATAAACTGTAAAAGCCAGTAACTCTGAGTAACTCAGCAGAAATAGGGTGTACTTAAATTTGCTGAGTATGAGTTATGGATAATTGAGAGCCAAATAAAAAGCAGGCTCTATTATTTATTTATCTATTATTTGATTTATATCCCACCCTTCCTCCCAGCAGGAGCCCGGGGCGGCAAACAGAAGCACTAAAAACACTTTAAAACATCATAAAAACAGACCTTAAAATACATTAAAAGAAAACAATTTTAGAAACATTTTTTTAAAAAAACCTTTAAAATAATCTTTTAAAAAAGGGTTAAAAACATTACTAAAAAAACATATTAACAAAATTCTAACACAGATGCAGGCTGGGATAGGTCTCAACTTAAAAGGCTTATTGAAAGAGGAAAGTCTTCAATATGCACCGAAAAGATAACAGAGATGGCGCCTGTCTAATATTCAAGGGGAGGGAATTCCAAAGGGTAGGTGCCGCCACACTAAAGGTCTGTTTCCTATATTGTGCAGAACGAACCTCCTGATAAGATGGTATCTGAAGGAGGCCCTCACCTGCAGAGCGCAGTGATCGACGGGGTATATAAAGGGTAAGATGGTCTTTCAGGTATTCTGGTCCCAAGCTGTATAGGGCTTTGTACGCCAAAACTAGAACCTTGAACTTGGCCCGGTAGCAAATGGGCAGCCAGTACAATTCTTTCAGCAGTGGGGTGACATGTTGGCAATACCCTGCCCCAGTGAGCAGTCTCGTCACCGCATTTTGCATCAGCTGCAGCCCCACATAGAGCACATTACAGTAATCCAGCCTGGAGGTTAGCAGTGCATGGACTTCAGTGGTCAGGCTATCCCGGTCCAGAAATGGCTGCAGCTGTCTTACCATCCGAAGCTGGTAAAAAGCACTCCTGGCCACAGAAGTCATCTGGGCCTCTAGTGACAAAGATGAATCCAGGAGCACCCCCAGATTATGGACCTGCTCTTTCAGAGGGAGTACAACCTCATCCAAAGCAGGTAACTGACCAATTATCCGAACTCGGGAACCACCAACCCACAGTGCCTCCATCTTGCTAGGATTCAGACTCAGTTTACTGGCCCTCATCCAGCCCACCACTGAGTCCAGGTGGCCTCTCCTGATTCAGATGTTACGGAGGAACAGAGCTGGGTATCAGCATACTGCTGACACCTTGGCCCAAAGGTCCTGATGACTGCTCCCAAGGGCTTCATATAGATGTTAAACACCATGGGGGACAAGATGGTACCCTACAGCACCCCACAGCACAACTGCCAGGGGACCGAAAGACAGTCACCCATGCTATTCTCTGCTATTGTCTGAGAGTGACCCTGGAGCGACCCTATTATACTTGTAAAATGTTGGGTGAGCTTCCTTAACAGTGATCATGGATGCTTGAAGGAGGGTATCTTGGGGCAAAACATTTCAAACTCATATGCCTAAATATAGGTACCCTTCATGAGATACGTTCACTCCATATTCACTTAGACAGGAAAAGCATTAATTAGCATCAGAAGGAGCTTGCTCTAGGTTGCCGAGCAACTCTTTGACAGAGCCATTAATAGAAATGAGCTCCTCTGACTCCATGTCCTGTGCTTTACATGTACAACCAGCAAAAGGACTAAGCTATTAGTACAAAGTTCATATTAAGTTGATCTTCTTTATTTAGTGCCTTTGGCAACAAGGCAGAGAGTTGCATTGGTACCAATGATTTTAAACCCATATGATATACAAACCATTGAGCAGACCAGTTAAACTCTGATTTGAGAAGCTGAAAATGAGGACCTGGCCAAATTGCCACCATAAAAGACTAAAAATTCAATTTATGTTTCAGGTTTACTAGTAACTTGTCAGGGTTATCCAGCTGATCATGCAACAGCACAGTGTTGTCATCTGCAGTGCTACATAATAAAGTTATACTGGAGGAAAAGTGGAGTGTTGTTTTTCCCCCTCTAGGACACTACATATATCCAACAAAATGGTCAGCAGTTCTGTTCAGAACACAGGGATGAATGCATTCTTGCTGGGGCTGGGGGTGGGTGGGATGAGCACACTCTTAGGAATAAATTTTTTTGTGATCAGATGGAGGTGGAGATTGTGATCATTATTTGAAAGAGTAAATTGTTTGCTACAAAAACATAATAAGATGGGGAAATGCTGTTTTGAGATGGCTGCTACACTTTGCTGCTCTTTAGTGTTGTATTTGTATGATGCCAGACATTATGCTGTTTAAGCCAATATTTATTTATTTATTTATTATTTAATTTGTATCCCACCCTTCCTCCCAGCAGAAGCCCAGGGCAGCAAACAAAGTGCTAAAAACACTTTAAAACATCATAAAAACAGATCTTAAAATACATCAAAACAAAACAGCGTTAAATCATTTTTTAAAAATAACTTTAAAAAAGGATTAAAAATTATTAAAAAACATATTAAGCAATTCTAACACAGACGCAGACTGGGATAGGTCTCAACCTAAAAGGCTTGTTGAAAGAGGAAAGTCTTCAAAAGACGCCGAAAAGATAGCAGAGATGGCGCCTGCCTAATATTAGGCTGCCACATTAAAGGTCCATTTCCTATATTGTACAGAATGAACCTCCTGATAAAATGGTATCTGCAGGAGGCCCTCACCTGCACAGCGCAGTGATCAACTGGATATATAAGGGGCAAGACGGTCTTTCAGGTATCCTGGTCCTGAGCTGTATAGGGCTAATATGACAAAATTCATCATGTCCTGAATGAGAGCTGATACCAGAAGAGTAGCTACACCTTTTGAACTTAAGAATCAAATCTAGGAATGTCTGAGAAATTTAGTCTTTGTGAATTCAGATGCTCACTGTCCTGGTCCATGCCTCCCAAACCTAACCTGTTGAATGGAATATTGTTATCCCTTGGAGTTTGTACTTCCTGGAATTTTGTGATGCGGTTCTTGGCTCAAATATATAATAAAATGTATTTGCAAATGCATATTTTAGGGGAAATATGTTTAGAAATGCATATTATTTTAGAAAATGTGTTCAAAAATACATATTCAGATGTGAATTTTCATGCTGATTTCTTCAAAGAATTGCTGGTTGACGCAGAACCAAGACAGAATAGGCTTATGAATGGATGTATGCAAAAATGACAACAGTCCAGAAATATACTGATCTGCTCATCATCCCTATTTAGGTCCAATTCAAATATTATCATTTTTATCTCAGGGTTGCTACTTGCTTCTGTCTCCATGGGAAAGAAGTTGTGTTTGGTTCTTAGTCTCCTGCTCCGGCCATGTGAGCTGGGCATGTTCTGACATTGCCAAAGCAGTGAGAGAAGGAGCCATGCTGCTGTGGCTCCAATGCCAGCAAATGTTGGAAGGGCACTTATGTGTGCTCTCTGAAACTTGATCCATATTGTTATTTAGGTCATTCTTCCAAATGATATACAAAATGCACGGGGGAAAAGTTTGGGGTGGAAGCTGGTTATAAGCAGCTAAAATGATAGCCATGAAAAATTGGGAAAATGAAGTGATTCAGAGAGGTATGGCATGTAAAATGAACTTGTGGCACTTATTTTAAAGTTTGGAAAGGGGAGAGGTTAACCCTTTCACTTGTGCTGTTTTATGAAAAATGCCTCTCTCCCCAAGCTGCTATTTTACCTCATAGGTAAAACTTAAGTGTACCTGTATACTTTCAGTACAACAGCCATTATTGCTGTGACACAGTTTTAGATAGCATGTTTCTAGAGTGATTCCTAGACTTATTAAACTCTTGCTAAATTAATTTTAAAAAGTAAACTATATACTAACAAAGAAAAGCAGCACATTATTTCCTTCTTCATGACAATAATGAATTTATTTCTTTTTTAATTTCCCTATTTTTATTGAAGAATATTGTGTTGCATTCAGTATCATGCTAAGTCGAACATTCTGTCAGCACAAAGGATTTTTCTTTGTGCAGTGGAATGTTCTCTCTCTCTCCTTCCCCCGCACAACCCCTAAATTTGTTCTGGGTATTTCCCCAACCCCCCAGAGCAGATATGGGGATGGCATGGGGCACTCATGGGTGGAGGAGGGGAGAAATCCCCTTGCACTAGTTGAAGGTGTTAAATACTGCCCATGTAGTGCAGTACATATCAGTAGAAGAGTGAGCTGATGTGATACTTTTTACCAGAACCAAACCAGTGACCCTTGGATTTTTAACTCCAGCCTGAAGTACAGAAGCTGATGTTACTGGTTCCATTGTAGTACAGGCTGCTTCAAAGAATAAATTGCTTACACTGATTATGTAGAGAAGAGGATTATGGTGATGACATGTATAGGGTTGTTGGGCTTTTTTTTTTCTCTTTTCCAGAGCCCAGAAGACATTTAGGGAATGCTCAAGGGCAGGAGAAGGGGAGATTTCATTGCATAAGGAGAAATCATTGCACTGACAGAAGAATGCTTACCTTAGTGGTACACTGAGTACAACTCTTAGGCTTGTTTGTTTATGCTCCTGGTGAATAAAAGAGGATGGCAAGAATTACCAAAGCAGGAGGAAACAGATCATACTCCATTGGGCAGATGAAGTGTCAGGTGATGCTCTTTTCTCTTTTTCCTGCTTTAGTCAATACCTTACTTGTATCTCTTGTTACCTTTCTTGGTGTTTGACTATTACCTGGCTTTCTGCTTGTTCTGTTTCCTCCTCCTCCATTTCACACTTGCTCACCCATTTGTGCTCCTTTTCTGTCCTCCACTGCAGTTTCCCAACTCTCACTCTCTCCTCTTCACTTTCTCTTTCATGCCAGACTCCCACCCTGCCTTCACAGCACACATGCACACTCTCTTTCACTCTCCTTCTCTCATGGGCTTGCATTCATTCTCACTCTCTCTGCTCCTTCACTCCCACTTCCTCTCTTATATGTCTGTCCATCAGCTCCTGGTTCTCCTTTTCTTTCTCAGTGGCCGGGACCCACACGTGGAACCCACCTCACTGGCTTTTTTTTGTACTCCCTTTTGTTAGTGCTTTTAAAAATAATTTGTACCTTTGGACACCTTCAGGTTCACTCAAGCATACTGATACCTCCCTCTTGTTTCTCTGTGACCTTGTTTTGGCTCCAGTCTTGTTGGCACTCAACCACATGAATTCACTATTAAAGGGATGATGGTGTGGGATATGGAAAATCAAATATACCAAAAATAATGGACTTCAGTGTGGTAAATGGAGTCCTAAGCTATCTTTAGCCTCCAGTGTGCCACAGTATAAGGTTATGTAAATTCCTTATTTCTTCACTATTTCATTGATAGCTGCCATGCAAAGCATGATGTGTTTGGGTACTTTCCATCATAGGGTTTAATATCCTAGCCTCAATCATCTTGACTTTCTTTACAAACATAAAAAAACCCCAGTTTGCTTCTTCCGTTCCAATGTAGGCTTGAAATTACTAGACCCTGTAGTAATTACTTTAATGATGTTCTACCATTATAAGAGCATACAATTATTAATCTAATATAAGAAACTTTAGAGGAAACATAGCCTGGATGAAAATCTTATTAGGAGTCATGGGATAAATGAAGCTTTTCTGTTTTTCCTTTTATGTGTTTTAACATTAAAATCTCTGGAACAGTGTTTTTAAAGTATGGAGAAAGTTGATAGTGATGGCTTTGCTGACAGGTTAGGTGAAAGTGTACATATAGAAAGTATATGTACTATCAGGAAGGGATGGAAGGATCTGTCAATTTCAGTTCTCTCAGTTTCTTGTTTTTTCCAATCTTAAATGCAGTTTTCTGCATTTCTGCAGCGTTGTGATTATTTTTAAAAAATCCTCATGAAAATTCTCTAGCATTTTAGTGCAAATTTCTTCTAATAAACATCTTTGTAGGCAGTTTTGATTAATGTACACATTTTTGCAAGCAATTTCCCATCATATAATGCATTTTTGTATGTTATTTTCACTCATATATTCATTTTTAAGCACACTTTCCCTTAACATATGCATATTTGTAAACATTGTTTGGTGAACTGCATTGCATTGCAGTGAATTTTGAGAATGGCCATGGTTTGGTTCTCATATTGTTTCAGAAATTGTGAATTTGATAGCTTCAGCTTGAAATGTGAACTGAATCGAATTTCTCATCCATCCCTACCATCAGGTAAGCACTATATTTATGGAAATAAGAACACATTATAATGCTTTACTACAAAGAAAGAAATAAGTTTGTTTGCAGCCAGCATTGTTTGTCATGGCGGGGCATGCTCAGTAAGAACTAACTGTCAGAATTCTAAAAGCCAGAGTCACAGCTGCTGGGCTTGCCTAATCAGGGGGCCACACCCACACCCGACTTTGATTTCATTTGAGACAGTCATGGCTTCCCTCAGAGAATCCTAGGAAGTGTAGTTTGTGAAGGGTGCTGAGAGGAGACTCTTGTTCCACTGAGAGAGCTCCAGCGGCCAGACTGGTTCAACAGTCAACCACTCTGATCGAAGGTCTGTGAGGGGGAACAGGGTGTCTCCTAGCAACTCTCAGCACCCTTCACTAATTACACTTCCCAGGATTCTTTAGGAGAAGCCATGACTGTCCAAAATGAAATAAAGGCATGGTGTGGATGTGGCTAGGGACAGCTTTGGTTTAAATTTGGGTGGGAGGCTACATGTGCCTGCTGTAGAATAAAAAGGTGGGGGAAAGCCTGAAAAAGAATGATACTGTTCACAATGTTTTCCTTTTGGAAAGGAAAGGGGCTTCCCTTCTGCCCATTGCCTACCCACCCAATCTCCTCCCCCTCCCCTCCCTGCCCCTTCCCTGGGTCAGTGTTGGACTATGACCTGGGAGACCAGGGTTTGAATCCCAACACAGCCATGAAGCTGCCTCTCAGCAGCTATAGTGAATGCACCAGGGGAGCAGGAGACCTGAACTCCTCTCTGAGATATTGTACTGCCCTAAAAATTGATCACGTTACCAAATTCTTCCAAGCTACACAGGAAGTGGATTGGACTGTGAAAGACCAGCCCAAATGGTGTTTGCATTTTGACCAATTTGTAGGGCAGTCCAATATCTCGGAGAGGAGTTCAGGTCTCCTGCTCCCCTGGTGCATTCACTATAGCTGCCCAATTTCCCTGCTTTTTAAAGTTTGATAGAAATAGCTGTGGGCTATAGGTACATTCTTAAACCACAAGGTTTTTTGCCTATTAGTGAATTTATATATATATATATATTTAAGGCTCTATATACACACATACTTGCATGCGTGCGTTCACACACACACACACACACACACACACACACACACACACACACAGGGGAATTATTTTCCATGTGCTTATTTTCTTGGCACTTGCAGTTTGGTTCTATGTGCGATAGCTGTAGCATTTGCATCTTCTATCTGCATAATGAGTCCAATATAAAATGACTGCAGCTCATGTAAAAGACAGGGTGGCATGTTTTCAGTTTTAATGGGGATACTTTGAAAACTTCCAATCTTTCTTGACATTTCTTATAGCAAAATAAATGTGGTTGAGGTTGGAGTGTCTATTATGAAAATAAGAGGAGAGCAAGTCAATTATATTTCAATAACTGAATAGCCAGGGGTCCTCGTTAAAATGATCAGAAAGGCTGCAGTGTTGCTTTCCTGTATGTAGCCACTGATTAAGTTGTATAAGAATGATATGGCCCTTTAAGGAAGAAAACAGAGGAGGCGTGGGTATTGTGCCAGCCAGCCAGCCAGAAATTGTTGATACTTACAAAAGTGAGATGTGCTCTCCATCAAGAAAGGGAAGTTACTACTTAAGAGGTCATGGACTCCTGATGAATTTAAAAATAGTTATGGCTTTTTTTCATGGGAGACAATCACATAAAGCTTTGAATCTGCACTAGGTTGTATGAAAAATGCCTGCAGTTTGGTGGTGCTATGGTACGTTTCCCTTTCCACTGGCTCCAATGAAATACACACAGCATAACAGAGCATAAAATATATCATCTTTGCTTATTCGGATCTTTAAGCAATGTTTTAGTTATCAATTCATTACTATTCATTTCTAGAATGTTAGTTCCTCCACTTATTATAAGTTGGTATGAAACAATTCTAGGAAAAAGCTCTGGAATTTCTTCCCAGAAGAAATTGTGTCCTGTAATGTAGAAAAAATGTTTGGTTTAATCCTCTCAAATTTCTGCGGTGAGCTGCAAAATCATAAATCAACCCCCCCCCATTCCCTCTAAGATTTTTTTAGTTTGGCTAACTTATTCTTAAAACTTCACACAAAACACATACCTTCTTTGTAATACTGGCTCATGCTTAAAGTTAGTGTATTTTTAAAATTATAATATACCATAATTCTCATATCTGTAGTAGTTGTATATAACAAAGCAATCAGAATTGATATATAATATAATTTAGCCATGCATATTCAGAAATTAGATAATATAGAATAGTTATAGTGTATTACTACATTTTTAGGCCGTATCAGAGGACAGTGCATTATCAATACATTTTCTGTATTTCTTGCAATGCTTTTCCAGTGGAGTTCAAAACAACATTGAAAAAAACATTTTATAGCATCACGAAGCACATTAATGTGCAGTTGTGTAGATGGCTGGGGTAAAAAGGCAAATATTATAGCTCAAATGAATATTCAAAAATAGTTAAAACTTGCCAAATTTTCAGATTTTGTTATTACGTTTATGAATGAAAAATGTGAGTCATAAATCAAATGTACAGATTGAATGTAAATACTTCCAATTTGAAATTTAGAAGCATGAGATTTATTGACATTTATTAGTTTTGATTTTGGTAGGCTAAACTATAGGACATCATAAACTGTCCTCTGTAAAATAGCATGCAACATATGTATATGTAAAATTCTCTAAAACAAAAATGTTATTACATATAATCTTTGAATATCTAATATTAAATCCTATTGAAAGTTGGCATGCAATCATATATTTTATTTTATCATTTTTGATAGACAACACTGTTAATTTAAAATTGCAACCCAAAATTGCATGTCTCTTCAGAAGTAGGCCCCATTGAGTTCAATGGGACTTACTCCCAGGGAAGTGTGTCTAGGACTGAATCCTCAATACTATTGCAGGCCAACAAACAAATAGCATTAAATATGAGCTACCACTGGTTTCCCATCTCTCAGGAATGCAGGACTCCTTCGTAGGGTTGCCAAACCAGAAGCATCTCAGATAGGGTTCCCAGGTCGGAAGCATTCCAAACCCTGAGATTTTGGGGGCAGGCCTGAGTGATGTCATGGGGTGGGCCCAAGTGATGTCACAGGGTGGGTCCAAGTGACATCATGGGGTGGGTCCAAGTGATGTCATTAGGCATGATACATTAAGCATCAACCACAGTTGCTAGGTGTATACAATTCATACAAAAACATTTATCTGATTGGAAATTTAGATAGAAATCTTAGCTAAAAGATGGAGCCTGGATAGGTAACATTTAATCTAGCCAATTCGCTTCTGGCAAAAAGGGTTCAAGTGCCCTCAGGCCAGGCCAGGCCAGTCACCAGAAGGCCACTGTAGGAAGAAAGGAGCCTAGTGTTGTGGAGATGTTAGATGGGAGCACTCAGGAGTAAAGATGGTTGCCCGAAGAGCTGCAATTGTAAACACACTTATTAAGGGACTAAGTGTCCTGCCCAGCATGTGAGTCACGAGATGGAGATGAAGATGAAATTAATTCTTGTTTTATTAGAGTAATTGAAACATCAAAGGCAGCGCACTTCATAGACTTAGCTATGCTAACTCACTACTGTCCCTAACTAAGCTACCTAAGCATACGCTGCAGCGTGTGAAGAAAGTTGACTCAGCACCCAGGTCAGGGGGTGCTGCCTTAAGTGGGATCGGTTCCAGCCTCTTCCTTCTGAGGATGTGGACAAGGTGCTTTCAACGGTAAAGCCTACCACCTGTCTGATTGATCCTTGCCCATCATGGTTTCTTATGAAATGTAGGGAGAAATTAGGCGAAGGGATCAGGGCGGTGGTAAATGCATCCTTGAAGGAGGGTGCATTGCCACCAGCCCTCAAGGAGGCAATTATAAAACCTATTTTAAAAAAGGCCTCCTTGGATCCCCAAGTCTTGAACAACTTTCGCCCCGTTTCAAATTTGCCATTTTTGGGGAAGATCATTGAGCGAGTGGTGGCTAGCCAGTTGTCAGCACACTTGGATGAAATGGATTATTTGGATCCATACCAATCGGGTTTCAGGACTGGACATGGTACTGAAACAGCCTTGGTCGCTCTGGTGGATGATATGAGGAGGGCATTAGATAGGGGAGAATCCACCTTTCTTGTCCTCCTGGATCTCTCGGTGGCTTTTGATACCGTCGACCACGGTATCTTGTTAGATGGCCTGGAAGGACTGGGAATAGGAGGCACTGTTTTGCAGTGGTTCCGTTCCTTTCTCTCTGACAGGCATCAACAGGTAGCATTGGGGGATGAGGTTTCAGACCCTTGGCCCCTCACATGTGGAGTGCCACAGGGCTCTATCCTCTCTCCCATGCTATTTAACATCTATGTAAAACCGCTGGGAGCTATCATCAGGAGTTTTGGGCTGCGATGTCACCAATATGCTGATGACACGCAGCTCTATCTCTCCTTTAAATCTTCACCAGAGATGGCTGTGGAGACCTTGTCCAAGTGCCTGGAATCTGTGAGTGGGTGGATGGGAAGGAACAGACTGAAGCTCAATCCTGATAAGACCGAGGTGCTACTTGTGGGTGACAGGGGGAGGTTGGGTGCTGTTGACCTACAGTTTAATGGGGTAAGTTTACCCCTGAAAGATCAGGTCCGCAGCCTCGGGGTGGTTCTTGATTCCAGGCTGTCCATGGAGGCTCAGATTTTGGCAGTGAGCCGGGCAGCTTGGTACCAATTACATCTCATACGGAGGCTGCAACCCTACCTCCCTATTCATCAGCTCCCACTTGGTGGTACACGCCCTGGTCACCTCTCGATTAGACTACTGCAATGTGCTCTACGTGGGGTTACCCTTGAAAACGGTCCGGAAACTACAACAGGTGCAGAATGCGGCGGCGCAGTTGCTTACAAACAGCCGCCGCCGTGATCACATCACACCAGTATTATTTCACCTACATTGGCTTCCAGTTGTTTTCCGGGCCCAATTCAAGGTGTTGGTATTAACCTTTAAATCCCTATACGGTCTCGGCCCAGTTTACCTGAAGGAGCGCCTCCAGTACCACAAATTAAGCCGCCCAACCAGATCAGCCACACAGGGCCTTCTCTCAGTCCCACCAACGAAAACAGCTAGGTTGGTAGGGACTAGAGAGAGGGCATTTTCAGTGGTGGCCCCCACTCTCTGGAACTCCCTCCCATTCGATCTTCGCCATGCCCCTTCCCTGGATACATTCCGCCGGGCCTTAAAAACTTGGCTCTTTGGACAGGCCTTTAGGATTTCCGGGGAGGGCTAACTTTTTTGGGATACTTATTATCTATTGATTGCCCTAACTGATCTCATGCTGCTGTGATTAATAACTTCATTGTATTTTATCTGTATTGTATTGTATTTTACTGAATTTTAGTTTGTACGTCGCCTAGAGTGGCTCTGTTGGGGTGTCTGGAGGTGGAGCGAAGTCTTATTTGGTGGGAGAACTATCCGTGGGAACTGGCACAGTGTCAACCACACCCCGTCCCTCATTGTCCTTGAAAGTCTCAACACCCTTTGATTCTTCCCCTTGACTGACCTAGCTGAGGGAGCTAAAGCTCATCCAGCCCCTCTCCTTGATCCCCCTGAGGGAACTGGGGCTCAACATCATTCCTCCCTCTATGCACCATTTCCTTCCACCCACAAGGTCTGGGCTTATTTGGGTAAGCTTCATGGAAGTCTCTCACCAAGTCCAGGGCGTGAACATCCTCTGCTGTTTCCCAAGAACGTTTGGACGGATCATATCCCTTCCAGTGTATTAGGTAGTGGAGGTGGCCCCGGCACTTCTGCGAGTCTAGGATCTGCTCCACCTCGTACTCCTCCTGCCCATTCACTGTGGGGGGGTCGACTCCACTTGTGCTCGATGTGGGTCGGGAAGATGTTCCAACATCAGCAGAGAGCGATGAAACACAGTGTATTTTGAAAGTGAGGGGGTAGCTTCAGATGGAAAGCCATTGGGCTGATTTGCACTTCCACCTCGAAAGGTCCCACTCTCCGATCCTGCAACTTGTGGCAGCGACCCAGAATAGGCAAATAGCGCATAGACAGCCATACTCTGTCTTCCACTTGGATGGAGGGCCCCTCTTGGTGATGCTGGTCGGCGGCTCTCTTATAGTCCTCCTTGGCCTGATCCAACTGCTCCTTCAGTAGCTGTTGCATGGCTTGAAGTTCTTGTACAAACTCCTCCTCCACTGGGATGGATGGATTGATTTGAGGGGTGGCAAAAGCTTGAGGGTGGTACCCTAGGTTGGTGAAGAAAGGAGTCTGTTGCTGGTGAGCGTGCACGGCATTATTGTAAGCGAACTCCGCCAAGGGTAATCAGGAGACCCAATTATCTTGCTGATAATTGACATAACAGCGTAAATATTGTTCTAGGATAGCATTCACTCTTTCCATTTGCCCATTAGTCTGTGGGTGATGAGCCGAAGACAGTCTCAGTTCACTCTGTAGTAATTGCCACATCGCCTGCCAGAACCATGCTGTAAATTGTGTCCCTCAATCTGAGATCAGACTGTCCGGCAAACCGGGCAACCGGTACACATGCTGCACGTACAAACGGGCTATCTCTTGTGCATTGGGGAATCCAGTGCACGGAATGAAATGAGCCATTTTCATGAAGGCATCCACCACTACCAACACTATGGTTTTTCCTTGCGAGGCAGGGAGATCTGTGATAAAGTCCATGGTGACCATCTGCCAGGGGCCATGATGTGGAGAGTAGTTCTAGAAGCCCCGCCAGCCATCCCATGGTGTGTTTGGCCCATGTTCAAGTGGGGCAAGATTGAATGTAGTGCTCCACTTCCTTCTTCATCCGGGGCCACCAAAACTCCCTGGTTACTGCTTGTAAAGTCTTAAAGACCCCAAAATGCCCTGCGGTGGGGGAATCATGACACTGACACAGCACTCTGGCTTGTGTTTCTCCAGGGGGCACATAAATGGCATCCTTGTGATATAATACCCCTTCATTCCAAGTAAAGCCCTCCTGCCCTGAACCAGACTGCGTGCCTAAGTCAGAGAGCTTTGCCTTGATGAATGGGTCCTGCTCTTGTGCCGCACGTAGATCAGACACCCAGGAATCCTGACATGCACCGACTACCACCCTCTTGGGAGGAATAATGAACTGCGGCAACTTTGGGGTGGGATTCTCCAAGTACTCTGATTTGCGGGACAGAGCATCGGCTCTCTTATTCTGGGCTTGAGGAATATAATGGATTTTGAAATGGAAGCGTGTGAAAAACTGCACCCAGCGCACCTGTCTCTGTTTCAGCTTGCGGGCGATGTGGAGGCTCTCTAAATTCCGACTCAGCACCCCAATCAGGTTGGGCACCGCCTTAAATAGGGAAGGTCGTGGACTGTAATCTCTGACTCCTGCGAAGTACCACCTTCTGACTGCATTGTCTTGCGTGGGGCAAAAGGGGGCGAGCCTCCGTCTGCTCATCTGACAGCAAAGGATCGCTAGGTGCCGGCTCAATCTCGGGGGTGGGGTGCAGGTTGGCGGGGAAGCATTTGAAGTGCCAGGTGGGGAATCCTGGGGGGTGGAATTGGCACACACACCAGATCGCTTGCCAATGGCTCCATTGGAGTGCTTGCAGTTGGAGCGGAAGCCGCGTTGATGGGAGGGATGTCCGTGGGAACTTGTGGGCTGTCAGCATCTCCCCCTCCCTCAATGTCCTCGAAAACCTCCTCCTCCTCCGATACCTCTCCCTGATCCATATGGAGGAACTGGGGCTCAACACACACAGGCACCCATCAATTAAAGATCTGGGCTTCATACAGCCCCTGCTGCTGCTGATCCCATGGTCCTTTACCATTAGTTGAGAGAATGTGATGTGCTACACAGATATTGAGATCAGCTGTTCAACAAGCAAAACTGAATGGAATTTACACTGTACATTATTCTCTATACGTTATTCTGTACATAATGTAAGCAGTACATTATTCTCTTAATGTACATTTTTTCTGTATAGATATATATTGATAGCTTAACCACTGTGATTCATGCATTGGTAACCTTTATGACAGGACAAGTGTAATGCGCTCCATGTGGGCCTTTCCGTAGGACTGATCCAGAAGCTGCAACTGATGCAGAATGCTGCGCCAGGTTGTTGAATGGAGCAGTCTCTGTTTTGTTTGCTTTTATAAGTTTTTATACTGTTGTTTTATTGGATTTAGGTTGTATTTTTGTTTTAATGGAAATTGCTTTTATGTTGTACACCGCTTAGAGGTTTTTGAAGGTTTTGATGCTTTTAAATAAATAAATAAATCTTTACTCAAAAGTAATGTTCAATGAGTGGGACCACAATGTATAAAGAAGCTTACTCCCAGGATTATAGCCCCAAAAGGATAACTGTAAATAACTATAAAGGGTAGCTACATAAAGAAGCACATTTATGTTTGAAATATGTTGGGAAATTTGCAGTCTTCTAAAGGAGCTTGTTTTCTTGTAGTAAATGGCTTTGTTGTCTATTCATGTTACTGTAGTTGGAGGGGAACCAACTACATCACAGACTCCTTCTATGATAATGGGATTCTGATTCTTGCTCCCACCATGACTATTTAATCAAATGCTATCCCTGTCATTCATTTGAAGGCAAAGGAAATGAGAGAGCAATTAATGATAGGTGGAAAAAGGCTATACATGCACAACAGTGTACATGTGTGTGTGTGTGTGTGTGTGTGTGTGTGTGTGTGTGAGAGAGAGAGAGAGAGAGAGAGAGAGAGAGATGCTCAGAAAATACATATCCATGCAGTGCTTTAATCTGGGTCCTGCTGTGAGCTCTCCAGTTTCATGAAGGTGCTTTAAAAGCTTTAGAATTAAAGTGGCAGAATTTGTGTAGAACAAAGAAACTTGAACAAGGTTGTCTTAAGAGGATTCACACTTTTGATTCTTTACCAGACATGTTACATTCCATAAGACACTTAACACCAGAGTGATTCTACTGAAGTCACTGAAAAGCTCTGAAATCGGTGAGTTGTGGCTCTAGTCCTTTCTTTCCTCCTCCACAGCAATTGAAACACAATAATTCTTGAGTGTGTCAAGAGAAAACTTCAGCATGACCTTGAATTCCTTGCTTTATAATGCACTGGGCATAATCCAGTCAAAGGTGGGATGCAGACACACACTTATAGGTAATTTTTGAATTTTCCCATCAATCTCAGTGGGAGAATGAAGTACATACTTAAATCCCTTACTTAAATCCTTAATTAAATTCAAATGTCACACTTATATTCATTGGAAAGTACTTTACTTTGGATCATATCCTTTGGGTTTTTTATTTTAAGGACATGGTTATTTTTGAAAACATTAACCACAATAACAACAAGGAACAGATGGCAAGAGGGAAAAAGAAAGGATAAAGTCACAAAACATGTAACTGCCCAATTTTACTGTATTCAACCAGGATGAGGTCTACTTAGACTGTCCAGGGCTGGAAGGAGCTTCCTGTAAATAACAGATTTACTAACGTAGATTCTGAGATTCAAGCAAGCTATCAAATAAATGCTTTTAACTTGCCAAAGAAGAGGTACAGAAGTGGTGGAAGTGGTGGAAGTGTAAATTCCAGTCTTAAATTCAGTTCTCCACATTTCTGCAGCAATTTGCAATTTCCCCCCAAAATAATCATCATGAAAATTCTCTGGCATTTTAGTGGATTTTCCCCTAATAAACACATTTTTGTAGGCATTTCTGACTAATATATACATTTTTGCAAGCAATTTATAAAAACATAATGTATATAATGTATGTTATTTTCACTCACACATTAATTTTTATGCACACTTTTCCCTAACATATGCATTTTTGTAAACATTGTTTGGTTGGCAAACTGCATTGCAAAATTCAAATAAATATGAATTTTGAAGAATGGCTGTGTTTTCGGTTCTCATATTGTTTCAGGAAGTGTGGATTTGATAGATTCTTCTTGAAATGCGAACTGAATCAAATTCCTTGCCTGGCCTAGATTCAGGCATGTAATTCTACACATGTCTTCTCAAAAGTAAGTCCCACTGTATTCAGTGGGCCTTTCTGTAAGGAAACTGGGTATAGAATTGTAGCCCAAATTACTCACACATCAGTCGCATTGAAATCAATGGGACAAGTTAATCATAACTAACTAGAACATGACTAACTGAGCTTTAATCCAGCCTGGACAATGTGGTCTTTGCTTCTTCATATAGTTAAATGTAATGAATGTGTGTTCTTTATTACATTCCAGAATATCTTTTTTTTCCACCGTCCTGGATGATGTTTGTGCTCCTTTAATGAGGTTTTGAGACTGTGAAAACAAAATTCTACAACAGAAGGATAAACAGAGAAAACTGATCACTGAATGGGTTTAATCACATGACCTCCAAGAACCTTGCTATCTTCTGAATTCTTTGAAAACCACGTAGAGTTTGAAATGGAAATATTTTTTATGCATTTTAAGTTCAACCTTAAATAGTAGAGTTGGAAGGGGCCTATAAGGCCATCGATTCCAACCCCCTGTTCAATGCAGGAATCCAAATTAAAGCATAACTGCCAAGTGGCTATCTAGCTGCCTCCTGAATGCCTCCGATGTTGGAGATCCCACCACCTCCCTAGGTCATTGGTTCCATTGTTGTACCACTCTTAACAGTTAGGAGGTTTTTTCTGATGTTCAGTCAAAATCTGGTTTCCTGTAACTTGAGCCTATTATTCCATGTCCTGCACTCTGGGATGATCAAGAAGAGGTCCTGCCTTCTTCTGTGTGACAAAAAGTGCTATCATGTCTCCCCTCTGTTTTCCCTTCTCAAGTCTAAACATGCTCAGTTCTTTCAGTCTCTCCTCACAGGGCTTTGTTTCCAATCATCCTTCTGCCCTCCTCTAAATCTATTCCAGTTTGTCTGCCGAATAGAAGGGAACTAGTGATTCACGTTATTTGGAAATTATACTTCTGTTAATGCAACCTAAAATAGCATTTGTCTTTTTTGCAGCCACATCACACTTTAGGCTCATATTCAGCTTGTGATCAACAATTCCAAGTTCTTCTCGCATGTAGTATTGCTGAGCCAAGTATCCCCCATCTTATAACTGTGCACTTTTCTTTTTCTTTTTCTTATTTCTCCTACGTGTAGAACTTTGCACTAATTCCTATTAAATTTCATTCTGTTATTTTCAGTCCAGTGCTCCAGCCTGTCAAGATCTTACCCCTCACTCATCCTCCATGTGGAGAGTGTGTTAACTTACATAATCGGCTATGTAGAGGTCAGGTTAACAGAAAATTTAATATGAACATCTAGAATTAAATAACTGGCATATTTTTTGTTTTATAAGAAAAGAGGATGTTAAGCATACATTGAACAAGGAGATACCAAAAGGTGTAAAAAAATAGTTTATGTGGTAACTAAGAAGTAAAAGGTAGTGTGGAACTTGTTCTCAATAATTCTCAAGCAGCCATCCAGTGGAGCTTTTCCATATTGTCAGGGGTCTGTTGACAACTCCAGGAAATGGAGTTTTAGACCCTTTGGAGGCCCACTGTGAATTGTTTGCAAGGGTTTGCACTTTGAGGGTAAAGTTGTTCACCTCTATAGCAATCTTGATGTCCCATCAACATCTACTGTAGTCCCCAGTGAGGTGTCCAGTGCAACGTCTGCTGCAACTTCTTGGGAATGGTTTCAGATGATGCGGCCTGATGACATGGACAAGGTGCTTGCGATGATGCGGCCAGCAATGTGTCCTCTCGACCCTTGCCCTTCTTGGCTTATTAAAGCTTGCTGAGGGGGTTTGACCGAGTGGATCCAGGGTGTGGTCAATGCATCATTGTGGGAGGGAGTGGTTCCAGCTGCCCTGAAAGAGGCAGTGATTGTAAACTGCCCAGTTATTGTAAACCGCCCAGAGAGCTTCGGCTATGGGGCGGTATACAAGTTTAATAAATAAAATAAATAAATAAATAAAATAAATCCGACCGCTCCTGAAAAAGCCCACCCTGGACCCATTGGTTTGCAACTACCAGCTGGTTTCAAAGACCCCCTTCTTAGGGAAGACAATTGAGAGGGTTGTGGTGCAGCAATTGCAAGTACTCTTGGAGGAAACAGATTATCTTGATTTCTGGACCGGGATAGCCTGACCACTGTTGTCCATGCACTGGTAACTTCCAGGCTGGATTACTGTAATGCACTCTATGTGGGGCTACCCTTGAGGTTGGTCTGGAAGCTGCAGCTGGTGCAAAATGTGATGGTGAGACTGCTCACTGGGGCAGTGTATCACCAACATGTCACCCTGCTGCTGAAAGAATTGCACTGGCTACCTATTAGCTACCGGGCCAAATTCAAGGTTCTAGTTTTGGCGTACAAAGCCCTATATAACTTGGGACCAGGATATCTGAAAGACCGTCTTATCCCTTATGTACCCAATCGATCACTGAGCTCTGCAGGTGAGGGCCTCCTGCAGATACCATCTTAACAGGAGGTCCGTTCTGCACAACATAGGAAACAGACCTTTAGTGTAGTGGCACCTACCCTTTGGAATTCCCTCCCCTTAAATATTAGATAAGTTCCATCTCTGTTATCTTTTCGAAGCCTACTGAAGACCTTTCTCTTTCAACAAGCCTTTTAAGTTGAGACCTTATCCCAGTCTGCATCTGTGCTGGTATTGCTTTTTAATATGTTTTTAAATTTTTCTTTCTTTTTTTTTTTAAAGATGTTTTTAAAAAATTTTAAAATGTGTTTAAAGGTGTTTTGTTTTAATATATTTTAAGGTCTGTTTTTATGATGTTTTCAAGTGTTTTTAGTGCTTTTGTTTACTGCCCTGGGCTCCTACTGGGAGGAAGGGCGGGATATAAATCAAATAAATAAATAAATAAATAAATAAATAAATCATTTTTAATCTTGTATCACAGCAACACCAGTATTAAAATACCAGTTTAGAAATAGGCTAAGAGCACATTACAATGCAACCATAGTTAAGCCTTTAGTGCAGCCTTTCCCAACTAGTGTGCCTCCAGATGTTGTTGGACCACAACTCCCATCAGCCTCAGCTAGCATTGCCAATGGTCAGGAAAGATGGGAATTGTGGTCCAACAACATCTGGAGGCACACTGGTTGGGAATGGCTGCTTTAGGGAGAGAGGTGCTGAGAGCAACATGCATAACTTTCTCATTGAACTCAGTAAGACTGAGTCCTTAACTTGGTAAACTATTTACTGCATAATAGACTTCCTTTTGTAAATTTATAAAAAATGCTTGATAAACATGCAAGAAAGCTTTCTGAATGGTTGGTTCACAATACACCTTTTCAGTGAGAGAGAAAAAAATGCATAGCACCTAAAAATTATACTTTGGAACAGTTGCAGCTTTCAGTTTTTCCTAGAATTAAAATAATGTAATTATTAAAAACAAAATTAGGGTTAACTGTCCTTTCTTTTTCAAATGAAAAAAAAAACCAAGTTTGCTAAATGCTTATGAGTCACTGAACCCTGAAAAGTCCTCATGCTGAGCTGCACACATTGGGAAAATCAGAAATTAGATGTGAATTACAGCCCAGGTGGCTAGCCAACCAGCTAACTGTAGTTGAACAGCAATGTTTCTATTCTTCTAGGGCTGTTTTCATTCTTTGCCAAGTACTCAAAAAAGAGAAGAAAAAATAACGATTGTGACTATAGTGAGTGCTTTAAACGAGTAAAGGGTAACTTAGGACAGATATTTTTTTCAGATCACATTAAGTTATGTCTTTATTTCCCCTTTAGCAATAAGCACCCAGTCCTGCTCTACTCATTGTAATAACTGCAAAATAAACAAACTTACTTCTTATTGTAGGCAAACAAGCATGCTTCTTTATTGCTGGCTGGGTAGAGAAGACAACTGAAACTGAAAAGCAGAGGAAAGAAAAGTCCAAGGGGTGGATAACTCTAGCCCCTAATACAAAGTTCTAATATTTAACTCTTCAAGGGTCATGTTACCACACTGGCTGTTTTTTTCCAGGTGCACTTAAATAATTATAGGGTGACTGTGAGCATGAAAAATCCACCCTCAATCAAGGACAGTCTTGAGTGAGCAGAGTTTTGGGGGCTCTTCCAGACAAGACTTTTGCTGCACTCTCATCCTGCCTTATTCACTGAATTTTTTAGAGGGTCCTCTTCTTAAATTGCTCCTGTTCTTAAAGCAAGCTGTCATTCTTTAAATGGAGGCTGTCATTTTCTGTCATGTCACAAATTAAAAAGACAATTTTACAAAATAATCTGGGGGGGCAAGGACAGCTGTGGGGGGAGGTGCCTCCATTTGTCCCCCTGGTTACAAGGCTGCCCCCTCAATCTGTTCTGGGGTTTTCCCCAGCCTTCCAGAACAGACTTTGAATGGCACGAGTGCACACCAGAGGAGGAAATCCTGTTCCATTAGTGCACTAGCATAACTTTATAACTGAATACCACCCATAACTACTTGGTCTGCCCTGGTCAGAGCAGAATAAATTACCTGGATTTAATGTGTGATCTCAGTGAAATGTATTTCCACATAAACAATTTTAGTGACAGAGAATATATTAAGAGCACATAAAGGCAAATATAAATATTTAATTAAATATTAGGCAGATCTTATTTTCCCTAAAAGAAAGGCTATGTAATTGTACTAAAATATTTTTAAACAAACAAATAGAAATTTCAATGTTACATATGGACTATTTGCATCAAACGTCATGGTGACAAATTCAATTGACAATAATTGCTGATTATTAATGTACTTTCAGTTTCCGTGTGTGAAAAACTGAACCTGCAAAAGTGTCATTATCAATTACAGTCCTTTTGAAGTGACCTAATTGGCTTTAGTGGAGACGCATGACCAACCAACAACATGCAAAAAAGGAAATGTGGACACATGCTGGGGATGTTATTAGAGAAGATGCAAATACCACTATCTGCTTTACAATTTGCTGTTGATGAAAATATATTTCATGTAATTGTTTAAGATATTTACCCTCTATAATTGCCAGAATACAATGAGGTTTCCCCCCATCCCCAATGAAAACAAAACTGTAGAGGGCGAATGGATGAAGAATAAAAGGCCACTGACTCATGTCTGAAAATGCAGCCCACTCTGGGCTATTGCTGTACATCCTCCAATTATTTTGCCTGAGACTGATTGAAATAAATGGAGATGCAGAGCAAAACCCCTTGTGCTCATAAACTGTTAAGTATGACTCACTACTGGATCTTGTCCTTGTATAATGCCCAACATGGATATTTCTCCCTATTTTAAATGTCAGTGGCAGAAATGATTGTCTTCTCTTGACTGACCATGGTTTTCATAGAGCTGATATTGCAGAGCCTGAGCTGTGGATGCTACAAAAGGGTTCCCTCCCACTTCCGGAGAACTAATTATAACATCAAGTGGGACACTACCCACAATAGACTGAATGGAAAAACCTAATCTAATAATTATTTAAAAGAGTGGGTGTTAGCTTCTGGTCAGTTCCAGTGGTGGTGAGGAGCTGAGGGGAAGCTTGAAAGGAACAATAAATATCTGGCCATTGAAGATGTTTTATTCCCCTATTCATAGTTCACAGCATTACAAAAATCCAGTAGATTTAATCTGCTTTTCAATTACACCTGCCACTTGCGCATGTACTGCAAAGCCTTTGGTACAGTTGTTGTGGTCAACAAAAGACAATGAATAGCTTTTTTAAAAGCTGTAGATGAAATGCTATTACAATAGGTGTAGGTAATCAGAGGTAATCACCTTCAACTGGAAATCTGTAGCCACAAAATGAACAGGAACTCATGTGAGCTTTGAAGTCCATTTTTATGCAAAGATCAGATAGCCCTGCCAAATATTCCTTTCATAGTTTTGAAGTGCAAATGTACATGAATGAGTGTCAAATATGGTTTACTAGGTTCTGTTTTGTTATATTTAAAAAGTGTTTTCAGTCTTGGACACTAATTTCTTTAACTGCTAATGTTTTTCACTTTATACTTTTTAAAAAAAATAGGATAACCGTACATAGAAACATGAAGATTTCACCCTATGCTTATTTACTAGAGAATATGACATTGAAGTTGGTGGGACTTTTCTTTTTGGTAAACATACATAGGCCATTTTGCAACTATTATGATGGATGTGCGATTGGACACCATTTTTCAAGAAAAAATGCACTAGCCTTAGCAGGATGCTCTTGATTTAAAACCAAAAGTCAACTTACAATTTAAGTCATTTTAAATGGTATGTTGGTAGCACCCAAATCCTAACACATTAGCTGTGATTCAGAAGTCGGTCAGTGCCTAGGCTCCTATTGCAAAACTGCAAGAACTGTGGAAACATTTTCTGACCAGTGAGAAGCCCTGGCTGCATGCAAAATGACAAACATTATGATTGTAGGCATTGTGTGAATTTCAGTTATGTACCATAAGATCAGATACAGCTATGGAACGCGGGACTTCTAAAATTTCCTTTTATCTTGGTTGTGAATTTTTGTGTGTGAATGTATAATGAAAGTGACATGGCTGCAACTGAATATCTTTGTGCATCTTCATCATTCTGGGGTGGGGGTCATGTGTACATTCCACGTGATAAGCCATTTCAAGGAGTTTGAACCCCCTCCTGCCTTACCAGTGCCTCCAAGGCAACTAAGGAAAATGACTACGGTTACAGCCTGCAGGGCCTTTAGCAGCTACAGCCTATATAGCCTGTAGCTGTATCTCTCTCTCTCCTCCTCAGTCAGCTTCACAGACAGCCTTTATACTTAGTGCCAGACCTCCAATCCCCATCAAGAGATAACTCCTGTCTTCCTTTTTCCCCCCGCTACTGCATCTCATGGGATGGACCCTGATTCCATCCCAATAGTCAGTTGCCAGCTGCTGCCTTACAGCCATTTGTGAGAGGTATAGGGTTGCCAGGTCATAAGCATTCCAAACCCTGAGATTTTGGGAGCGGGTCTGAGTGATGTCATGGGGTGTGCCTGAGTGATGTAATGGGGTGGGTCCAAGTGACATCATGGGGTGGGTCCAAGTGAAACAGTAAGCATCAACCACAGTTGCTTGGAGCATACAATTCATACAAAAACATTGCTCAGATTGGAAATTAAGATAGAAATCTTAGCTAAAAGATTGGACCTGGGTAGGGAACATTTAATCTAGCCTACTTGCTTCTGGCAAGAAGGGTTTAAGTGCCCTCAGGCCAGGCCAGGCACCAGAAGGCCATTGTAGGAAAACGGGAGCCTAGTGTTGTGGAGACGTTAGATGGGAGCACTCAGGAGTAAAGATGGATGCCCCTGAAGGCTGCAATTCTAAACACACTTACTAAGGGACTAAGCCCCATAGAACTCAATAGGACTTCTCAGTAGATATGGTTTGGATTGTGTTGTTGGTAAAGCTTGACTAAGGACCCTCTGCAAAGATATCCATATCCAGGTAGGGTTGGCAACCCCCTGCCTGGAATGCCCTGCCCCTACATTTTAACATCCAAATTTCTTTACAGAATTGACTCTCCACTTCAGAAAGAAGTTTGAGAAGATTCTCTACCCTTTTCTGTCTCCCCTGTGGGCTGCTATAAACTCACTTCATCAGCCAACCCAATTCCAGTGAATGTAACTGATAGAGAGAACGCACACATGAGTTCATACCTTCATAGGCAGCAGCTTGGAAACAACAACAATTGCAGCCACACTGTCCAGTATGTGAATTCTCTTTTACCACTATTGGGCAAGAAACAAACAACAAGGTGCATCATCAGTGGGTTTAAGAAGGTTGAGTGGAGCTCATGGAAACACTGTTGTTGCTTCTATGGATGAAAGGGAGTGAGGATAAAGGTAAATGAAATGCAAAAAGAAAAAGAAAAACAAAAGACAGTGATGATTTCCTAAATGCAATACCATACCAACCACAACAAGATTCCTATGAGTAAGGCAGAAAACTCAGCATCCCACAACCAGTCAGGATTCCTAACCAAAAACCAAAACTAAAAAAATCCTGGCAGCTGGTCAGCCAAGGTCACAGAAATCCCAATGCAGTACAACGTGACTGCAGTTAGTGCAGAATGCTCTGACACGATTGCTGACAGGAGAGAGACCCTATTAGCACATAAGACCTCTGATCTGAAATGTGTACTGGTTGCTGATTTGCTACCAGGCCAAGTTCAATGTGTGCTTTCCATGTTACAGGTGCCACATAGTACTTGTTCTGCTCTTGTAAGAAACCGATCCTTTAGTGTGGCAGCACCTACGCTTTGGAACTCCCTGCCTATTTACATTAGCAGGTGCCTTCATTGTACTCTTTTTGGCACCATCAGACCACTTAATTTTCTGTCTGTTGTAGCAATTGTGCTGTGCTGTGCTAGATGCAGTATGATTTTAATTGTATTATATTGATTCTTTTATTTCTTACATAGAAATTTCTTACATAGAAATAAAGTCTATAGAATTCAAACTGTAATACAATAAAATACAGTATAAGAAATAAAGGAAGAAATAAAAATACAATTAAAAATCAATTTGAATGTTTAATGCCAGCATGCCACAGACCACCTGAAGGTAGTCCATGGACCACAGTTTAGGAACCCCTGCAATATAAGATATAAAAGAAGCAATAAAAATACAATTAAAAATCAATATATTTAATGCCGGCATTCCACAGACCACCTGAATGTAGCTTGTGGACCACTCCGGGCCCACTAACCACAATTTGGGAAGCCCTGTCCTAGAAGCTCAAGCACTTTTATTCTGGATAATGAGATCTGGAATATATATCTCCTGATTCAGTTCTAATTTTTCCCAACTATGAAGTCACTTATTTGGGAGTAGAACTGCGCTGTTAGGTTACAATCCCAGGTATACATTGCTGGGCGGAAGAAGCCCCATGAAACACAGCAGGACACTTACGTTTGCTGGAAGAAACTAAAGGAGCTGTTTTGCTTCACATCTGCTTGTGTGGTATCTTCTTGTGTGGTATTATTATTTTATTATTATTTATTTTGTGTGTGATACAAATGAGCTTGTCAAAAAAAACCCCAACAACCCTGGAAATGTTTCTTGCAGGGGAAGAAATAAGATTATTCCATATTATTATCCCCATATTGATTGGATGGGAGCTATGATGAGAGGTATATTCCAGCAACATCTTGATTCCTCATCACTTCTGTAACTCTAATCCTGTGTTGTGTGTGGCTTTGTGGCCTTATCGAAGGGGGGGGGAACTGAGGCTGAGCGACTTCCTCCAGGGCAGTCTTAAGCAGGTCTACTTAGAAGTCAGCCCTATTCTTTTCAAGAGGGTTCAGTCACAGCCAGGTAAAGGGCATGCAGGATTGCAGCCTCAAGGGCAACCCCCATGTGGAGCTCTTGACGCAGCAGCAGCAGAGCTGTGTGAAGCTCCCCAATCATACTGGAGTTGACGAGGAGGCCGGTGGGACTCTGGATTTCCTCCCTCCTTTCCAATCTCTCTCCGGTCGGCCACTCAGCTTCCCCGATCTGGGAGGAGGGACTGGGATCCAGCCTCCCTGGTTGGCTGAAATCGGGAGGAGGTGGCACAGCTCATCTCTCTTGTGATGCCTTTCCACTCTCTCAAGGATTTCTCCCCTTTTCTGCTTGGGGTTTGATTGAGGGCGGTGCTTCTGAGGCAGGAGAGGGTTGTCCCACCGCAGAGCCCTCTCTGCACAACTCGCATGCATGTAAATTTGGAGCAGTGTGTGCATGTGCAAAACAAAGACAGGGAGACCATTGGGAGCAGTTGGAGCCCCTTCCCCCACCCATCCCCGCTGAGGCAAAGGAAGGAGGTGCCAAAGCAACCATGAAGGTGGAAGCCTGGGGGAATTTGGCTTATGCATGTCTGAAAGTTAGAACATGCATGTGCGGCTGGACGGGAGTCCAAAAAAACTGGAGATCCAGGGACCTGGGGTGTGTGATCTGACCAGAGGTTTGGAGACCACCCCTAAAGCTGGATTCTCTGGCTGGAAGCCGGAGGTCTAGTAACTCTAGGAGGAAGCACCTGTGTGCTTCAGCAGAACCCCTTCAGAAAATGTGGAAAGCTTCCCTATCAAGTTCAAAATCAGTACCAGCAAGCATCTTGCAAACTTGAGGAAATGAGTGCTTAGCATGGCATAGTTGGAGGGTATGAAAACCTGCCAGGACTGGTACCTGCTTATGTTTAATTTCCATCAAACCTAATGCTTGTCAACTTACAGGCCTCAGTTCAACCAGGCAAATCTATAACCTTGAATTTATTTGAAAGCTTTCTGGGCTAACATCAGTCAACATGAAATGTTGCTGCTAATGAGTCTCAAAAGAGATTCCATTATTCCCATTCCACAATTTTAGAATATAATAAAAATCTACAGAGATATGAAGTCTTCGATCATAATGTAATATAAATAGAAAGCTGGACTCGATAAAACCAGCTGAACACTAGCTTGTCCGCAAGACCCAACAGGAAAGTAATAACAGGCTTTTGAATACGTTGCAGTGTCTTTTGGCAGATATGCCTTGAAAAATTCTTTAATACTGAAGAACCATTAGAACTGATCAGTCATTTAATTCATTTTTGAAACAGCATATCCAAAGATACACACACACAAACACACACACACCTATAGCCAAATGTGATAGAAAATGGTCAATCTGGCATTGGGCTCTAGGTTAACATTCCATATTATGTTTGTACGTAGCAAATACTTTGAAAGTTCATTAAAAATAATTGCCATAGGTTTCATTCTTCCAGACTACCAGGATATCTGCTTTTATTGTATTAATTCCATAGCTTGTCCTCACTGGTAGGGCATAAAATTGCAACAGGACACAATGCTTGTGGGGGGAAATTGAATTTTCTGTGGCAGTCAAAATGACTTCTTAAAAACTGATGAAATCTGAAATGGACATAGTTAAGCACTATGAGCTCGAACTTATTTTAGTGGGAAAGTTCAATGTACACATAAATCCCTTCCACTGAAAATCAACAGGGTTTAAAAGTGATTAACTTTGGATGGATTATGCCACTGGTTCTTCTGCAGATAAAAAAATAGAACTTAAATTTTCCCATCTATTTAGGATGGTCAGATGCAAAAGAGTTTATTCACTTTTAATCATTGTGCAGAACAGAATATTCCAAGATTAGACAAATTCATGGAGGACAGGGCTATCAATGGCTACTAGCCGTGATGGCTGTGCTCTGCCACCCTAGTAAGAGGCAGCATGCTTCTGAAAACCAGTTGCCGGAAGTCTCAGGAGGGGAGAGTGTTCTTGCACTCGGGTCCTGCTTGCGGGCTTCCCCCAGGCACCTGGTTGGCCACTGTGAGAACAGGATGCTGGACTAGATGGGCCACTGGCCTGATTCAGCAGGCTCTTCTTATGTTCTTATGTTCTTAAGAGGTGCAAGCTACACCTGTTGAATTTCCCTTTCTACCTATTAAAGGGGTGGTAGGCGTGTCCTGCTTTGTATGTGCAGGGGTGTAGTCATCCAGGGTCTCAGGGTGTCTTAATTCCCTTACATTTTTGTGAGCAGGGTCCCAGCAGGGTTCCAATGTCTCCAGCATCCTGTGAGCCAATCCACATGAAAGGGGTATGTGTTAGCCACTGAGAAAAGTCTTCTAAAATGCTTCCTTGTCCTTTCCTGCTGATGGGAGCGAATCGGCATGAAAGGAGGTGAGTCAGCCACTGAGAAGACACTTTTCAGTAGCTAACACCCTCATTTTTCATGCTTATTGGCTCCTAGGGACATCTGTTGTTGTGGGAAAAAGCATTAGCAAGGATCTTATTCTCAACCCAGCAGCAAAAAAAAGGGGAGGGGTGTGGCTGTAACAGTCATGAAGGGACCCTGCACTTCTGAATTTGCCACTACACTACTGTGTATGTGGCCTCTCTACTTGCACACATCAGGTGTGATCTGGTTGACC
Organism: Rhineura floridana; assembly: GCF_030035675.1. NCBI lineage: Eukaryota > Metazoa > Chordata > Lepidosauria > Squamata > Rhineuridae > Rhineura > Rhineura floridana. Next base: position 78,500,031 of record NC_084483.1, read on the forward strand.
AGTTGTGTTATTAAAATAATTGCAAATATGAGCCTGAGTTTTGGAATGATGGTTGATGTCCCAAATTATAACACCCCCCCAAGAAAAGAAAAGAAAATCAATATTGTTATCATTTCTGTGGCACTTCCCAGAGCACAAGGTACTTCTGGTTAAGGTACTTCTGTTTCAAACAGCACCACCAGAATCTAGTGAGGTACTTAAGCCTCCGAGAGATGGAAGTTTATTCAGAGCTAACCTGTGAAATTTATGGTGCATTTGGGTTTAAACTAGAGTTGCAATATTTGATTGGTTGGTTGACTAAGGCTGCAGTCCTATACCCACCTAGGAGTAAACCCCATTGAACTCAATGTGACTTCTAAGCAGGCATGGCATTGGATTGCACTGTACATTAATCAGTTTAAAGTTTAAACATCTTAAAAGGCACAATTAATCAGACAACAGATTTTCTCTTCAAAAGAGTAGATGGTAATATATGTGCTTACAAAACTGCAGATAATGAGCACCATTTTTTTCAAAGAAGAATTCTTGTTACTCCTGCCCACAGCAGTATGTGAGTGTGGCATTAAAAACCAAAGAAAATATGCTGCTGCTTCAGAAATAATGTTTTAACCCAAATAAAATGTATGTAAAGTTTATTGATAATGATTACTTGATTAAAACTCATGTTTCATTAATAGTTCTGTGCAGCACAATCCTATACATGTTTATTCTAAAGAAAGTCTGTGTTTTATTGGTCTTACTTTCAGGTAAGTGTGTATAGCATGAGTAGCCTACATGGTGCCCTCCAGATGTTGTTAGACTACAACTCCCAGCATCTCTGACTATTGAAACTGGGGCTGACTGAGGTTCAACAAGATCTGAAGGAAACCATGTTGGCTATCCTTAACCAGTCTTTATTTAAATCTGTTGTGAGGGCATGGTCTGGGGGTGCACAATTCTGCTTTAGTTAAGGAGGTTTGGGTCCCATGGATTGGACCTGGGAACGCTATGAATGATTCACTAATAGGAAGAAAACCTTACGGTTTAAGATTTACCTATAGCCCACATATATTTCTATCAAACTTTAAAAAGCAGGGAAATTGGGCAGCTATAGTGAATGCACCAGGGGAGCAGGAAACCTGACCTCCTCTCTGAGATATTGGACTGCCCTACAAATTGGTCAAAATACAAACACCATTTGGGTTGGTCTTTCACAGTCCAATCCACTTCCTGTGTAGCTTGGAAGAATTTGGTAACGTGTGCCTCGGAGCATATGGTGAGTGGTGGCAACACCTGCAATCAGCCCAAATAATAGAAAGAAGGCATGTACTGTGCTGATCTTGTTTGCATTTTGACCAATTTGTAGGGCAGTCCAATATCTCAGAGAGGAGGTCAGGTCTCCTGCTCCCCTGGTGCATTCACTATAGCTGCCCAATTTCCCTGCTTTTTAAAGTTTGATAGAAATATCTGTGGGGTATAGGTACGTTATTAAACAGTTTTTTGCCTATTAGTGAATTTCCCTGCTTTTTAATCCATGAGGTAAGAAATGGGATCCTGTGCAAGCTTGCTGAGAATGGATTGATCATTTGCATGCTTATTGAATTTAGTGGGATTTACTCCCCTGCAATCATGCTTAGGATAGGTGAAACTGACCACAGGGCCTCTGCTTGAAGACATCCAGCGAAGGGGATCCCACCACCTCCCTAGGCAGTCGGTTCCATTGCCGAACTGCCCTTACTGTCAAGAAGTTCCTTCTAATGTCCAATCTGAATCTACGCTCCTGCAACTTAAAACCATTAGACCTAGTCCTACCCTCTGGGGCAGCAGAGAACAAATCTGTACCCTCCTCTATGTGACAGCCCTTCAGGTACTTAAAAAGTGCAATCATGTCACCCCTCAGCCTTCTCTTCACCAGACTGAACATGTCAAGTTTCTTCAACGTTTCCTCATAAGACTTGTTCTCCATACCAGCTATCATCCTCGTCGCCCTCTTCTGAACCCGCTCTAACTTGTCTATATATTTCTGAAAATGAGGCGCCCAGAACTGAACGCAGTATTCCAGATGAGGCCTGACTAATGCAGAATATAGTGGGACTATTACTTCCCTCGACCTGGAAACTATAGCTCTGTTTATGCAGCCCAAAACCACGTTTGCCTTTTTTGCCGCAGCATCACACTGCTGGGTCATGTTCAACTTGCGATCCACTACAATTCCAAGGTCCTTCCCACACGCACTACTGCTAAGCCGGGTATTTCCCATCCTGTACCCGTGCATTTTGTTTTTGTGGCCTAAATGCAGAACCTTGCATTTGTCTTTATTGAATTTCATTTTATTAATTTCAGCCCAATTTCCTAGTCTATCCAGGTCCCTTTGGATTTTATTCCTGTCTTCCATTGTGTTAGCTATCCCTCCCAGTTTCGTATCATCCGCAAACTTCATAAGGCTTCCCTCCACCCCGTCATCTAAGGAAGAAGGAAGAGGGGGCAGGAGGAAGGGGAAGGAGAGGGGAGGGAGGGAAAAAGCAGGTCTGATCATTTGCATGCTTATTGAGTTCAATGGGGTTTACTCCAGGGCCACCTCCAGGCATGCGGGTGCCCTTGGGCATCGGCTTGCCCTGGCCCCCCGGTGTGTGTGTGTGTGTACGTGTGCATACGCGGCCCCCGCATGCCTCCCACAGCCCACCTACATGTCTAGTCTTTACCATTGCCCTTAATGAAGATGGTGGCCGTGGTTTCCCTAAGGGGAATGAAGCCTCCACCGCCATCTTTGTTGACGGCACACGTGCATGCTACACGCACACATCTCTGCCATCAACTAAGATGGCGGGAGCGGCTTCAGTACCTTAGGGAAGCTGCGGCCGCCATCTTGATTAAGGGCAATACTAAAAAGCCGGCTGACAGGTAAGTGTGGTGTGTGTGGGGGCGGATCGTGGAAGGGGAGCGGAGGGCCCCTCAGGGGCTCCTGTAGCTCCAGGGCCCTCGGGCCAGTGCCCAACCTGGCCGCCCTTTAGAACCGGCCCGGTTTACTCTTATGCAATCATGGTTAGTATAGGAAAAACTGCATGAAGGAGGAGGAGGGGGAAGGAGCATATTGGAGGGGGGCAAAGGAAGGGGGAGGAGAGGGCAGGTTTGATCATTTGCATGCTTATAGAGTTCAATGGTATTTACTTCCATGCAATCATGCTTAAGATAGGTAAAACTGACCATAGGGAGGAGGAAGGGGAGGGGGAGGAGGAGGAAGAGGAAGGAGGGGATTGGAAGGGGATGGGGAGGGAGGGGCAAAGGAAGGGGGAGTGAAGGGCCAAGAGGGGGGGATAAAAGGGAGAAGGGAGGGTGGGTTTGATCTAGGGTTGCCAGGCTCAGGGCCTGGGAATGATTCTGTATCTTTAAGGGAAGAGAAAATTCAGCCAAGTGCAGGTTTTCTTGCAACACTGTAATGGGAAAAACCACAAGGTGAAATTCTCCCTCCCCCCTGCACAGCTTTTAAAGATACAGAAGACATCTTGGAGGCTGGGCCTGGCAACCCTAGTTTGATCATTTGCATACTTTTTGAGTTCAATGGGATTTATTTCTGTGCAATCATGTTTGAAAATGGAAATGGACTGCCTTCAAGTCGACCGAACTTATGGCGACCCTTTGAATAGGGTTTTCATGGTAAATGGTATTCAGAGGTGGTTTTACCATTGCCTTCCTCTGAGGGTGAGAGTCAGTGACTGGCCCAATGTCACCCAGTCAGCTTCATGGCTGTGTGGAGATTCGAACCCTGGTCTCCCACGTCCTAGTCCAACACTGACCCAGAGGAGGGGCAGGGAGGGGGAGGGGAGGAGATTGGATGGGTGGGCACTAGACAGAGGGGAAAAACTTTTCCTTTCCAAAAGGAAAACATTGTGAACAGTATCATTGCTTTTCAGCATTTCCCTCACCTTTTTATACTACAGCAGGCACATGTAGCCTCCCACCCAAATTTAAACCAAAGGTGTCCCTGGTCACATCCACACCAGGCCTTTATTTCACTCTGGACAGTCATGGCTTCTCTCAAAGAATCCTGGGAAGGATAGTTAGGGAAGGGTGGTGGGAGTTGCTAGGAGAAGCCCTGTACCCCTCACAGAACTTCAATCAGAGTGGCTGACTGTCAAACCAGTCTGGGCGCTGGAGCTCTCTCAGTGGAATAGTGGTCTCCTCTCAGCACCCTTCACAAACCACACTTGATTTTTAATGAATTTGAACAGATTATGAGAACTCTCAGAGAAAAAAGTCCAAAAGGGCTCTGGGTTACTTTATTCTCTCTCTTTTTAGACTTTGAACTCTCTATTCTCTCTGACTATCTGACTGTTTTGTTGTTAAGCAAGCGTTCCTGAGTTCAGGACTATAAGGTTTGTAAGGTTTTGTTTTGAGATGAGCTTATGGGAAGCATCAGAATGGCATGGGGGGTATTTTCAGTTTAACATTGCGGAATGTGAAAAATCCATGCTGGCTATAGTATACTCTCGTGGCTGTATAATACCTTAAGCACCATGAAGGAAGAAAGGGGGATATAAACGTAAGAGATAAATAAGCTTGTCATCTATATTTATATATACAAAAACTCTGCATCTTTTGTGCACCACAAGTTTGAACTTTGTGTTGTTATTGGATACCAAACCACACTTCTGTTATCTATCTTTTCCATTTATCCATGTGTGATGAAAATCCAGGTGTTTATGGATTATTGTAGGTTGCTGGACTAAAACACTTCCCTTAATACATGGAGATTTTTCCAGTTACCACCTGGTGAAATCAACTTAGAGCTGGGTTGTGTGGTTTCATATCACAGTGGACTTTTGATACCAATGTACTTTAACCAAGAAAGATAGTGGTAGCTTGTTGTGGCAGCCAAGCCCTTGCAAGTTGATCCATGCCATACTCTCAACTCTGTTCATGTTACAGCAAGAAGGAAATTGTTACCCTACATTTGCAAAAACATTTTGCAGTCTTTATTCTCCACAAACCCTGTCAGGTAAGTAGCTCAAGTATTGCTGTCTTTTTTCATGTATGGTTGAGTCTAAAGCAACAGTGAAGTATCATAAATCACTCCTGTGTTCTGTTCCTGAAGTGGAAGAAAAAGGGAAGTGGGATGGTTTCAAGGTGAGTGAAAGAAGGAAGAGATATAATTAGAGGCCAGACTCAATTATCCTAAAAAAGAAAGAAAGTGGAATGGCATGCTATTCTAGCCTACTCAATTTTGAGTACAGCCTGCATGTAAAAAAAAGATGTAATTACTCTGAGCCCGAGCTAGCAAACACACAAGAATGCCATACATGCAAAAACTAGTAGAACTGTTTAATTGGATACCACTCATTAACTCTCAACTAACCAACAGTACTGCTAACCTTTTCTTTTTTACAACAGTAACATACAGTGAGAGGCCTGGCACCATCTTGGAAACACCTCTCCCACTACTGCAAAGCTTGGAGTACAGGGCCAGTATATTATGAGCAAAATCTATGCACAGCTTGTATCCCTCTCCCTGCAATCACACTTAGTCAAACTCATGATTGGGCTAGCCTTAAGATCTCTAAATGCTGGATATATGTCAATTGCTGAACACTGATGAATTTGCTGAATGTGACCATTTTTTGAGATGGTTGTTGATTTCCCATTTATTTCCAACATGTACGAAACAATGAGGAATTATTGCATCAGAGATACAATCTGTTGAGCAGAAGCATTTCTGCTGAAACAGATACATTGTACAAGTCTCTGGAGAATTCCTTGCAAATATGCTTAATTTATTAATAAATATGGCTATTGTTGACAAGTGAATTGTGTAGCAGAAAGGAGCTGTTGTCAGTGTAAATGGCAGTTAATGGCAAGAAGGAAAGAGAAAAATGACAGTAGCTTCTTTTGGGGTCTGCCAGTAAAGGAGATGGAAGAGGAGAAGCTTGTCAGAACACACTTGTTATGGACAGGGCTGGCGCCAGAGGGCAGCCAGGTTGGGCCCTGGCTGAGGGCCCTTGGGGCCACTGTGGGGCCCCTCCTTAGGGTGGATGGGTAGCACTCCCTTCCATGATCCGCGGCAGTGTTGGCAGTTGGAAACCCTGCCACGGATCACAGAGAGGGAGCTCCCAGGCACCCCCCACTACCACACACGCCTGCAATGCCCACCTGCACATCCCATCTACCTTTACCTTGAAGTAAATGCTGGCTGTGTTGTGGGTGCATGCCACCATCAACCAAGATGGTGGCCGAGCCTTCCCTAAGGGGCTGGTGCTCCTGCCGCCATCTTGGTTAATGGCAGGCATGTCCACACAGCGCAGCCAGCATTCACTTCAAGGGAAAAGTAGGTTGGGTGTGCGGACAGGTGCCAGGGCCCAAGGCAGGTTGGTGCCCAAGGCAAGATATATTTTTCATGCCATTGTGAATGTAACACAGGAGGCAGATAGCTCATGGAAGGCAATCATGACATTTAGAAGTCAGATTCTAAAAACATCCCGTGTTTGTTGGACTACCAGAACCATGTGTGTATCATTCCCCTAAGTGTCTTATAGACACAGATCTAGGGCAACTCATAGTTTGTCTAAATGAATATTTACCAATATCTGAAATTCACCAAAGTGTTCAGTTTTGTCATTCCAGTTTTAATGCAGTATTTCAGATTTGAATCTCAGAATCAAACTTTACATTAACATAATTTTTCACATAAAAATGAAACACATAGACACACTAGTTTACATATCTTCATTGGTTTGTTTTTGGCATATGAAATAAGTTGCCAACTTATACAATCAAACACTAAATACCACTGCTTGCCAAATATGGATGCCCTGTATCAGATACTAAACATTGCCTGCACAGTCCGGACTAAAGATTTGTGAGATGTGAGTATGGTGTAAATGATAACAAAGTTATTGAGAAGAACATAAAGATCTTCAGCAAGGAAATAAATAACTGCAGGCTTAGAGCTGGATGGAGAGTAAAGGTATGCCAAATGCCTTTATCTCCAAAATTGGGCAACACAACCCTGAGTTGAACCCAAACACCCATCATTAAACTAAGGTGAGGTTCTCATTGCTAACCCACAATAAAGATGTTGAGGGGGCACCTGTTTCACCATCCTGCCCCTGCTGTCCAGCATTCAGCTGGGTGGGTCCTCAAGTCTCAAGAACATCATACCAAACAAACTCCTCGGGCTGAATGGCAATGTGAAGTGGTTGGTCAGATGTCCTTCACCCAAGGTACCTCAGGATGCTTCCTTACAGTCAGATGTCTTGCCTGCCTGCCCTAAATGCCAAGTTGTTACATAGCAGAAAGGCAATTAAAGCCAAATTAGCCTTACACAGCACAGGTCAGAACAGGGCAGAGTAGGTGAAAAAGGTACTCCAAAAGCCAGTCAGAGATACCCTAAAAAATTCTATTCGTCCCCTAAAGGTGACTGGCTAATCCTGCACTGCTCATAAGGTGGGTTGCTTCTAAGAATGGGAAAGAGAACTGTGGGGGCAATGCTTCCCTTTCAAAGGCAGAAGCCATCCTCTACATATTGACTGCCAAAGTGACATGATCCCTGCTCCTGCATCCCTCTTCCCTCCTGCGACTTCTTTCTTTCAGTGGGGGAGTGGGAGGAGCAAATTTGCCCCTCCATGTTAAATACCAAATACTACCAAATATCAACATTAAATATTTACTATTGAAAGAAAGGGTCATTAGATATTAAATTCATGGGATAGGAAGTGAGGTGGCAGAAGAAGTTCATCAGGTTCATAAGTGCTCAAAAGTGCTAACATGTTTGTGTCATAACATGTCTTCTGTTCATTACTTACTTACCCATGTAACTTTCTGAAAGGACCTTAAACTTCCAGGCACATACCTCCTGATTCTACACTCCCTTCCGGTTTACTTCTTATGCTTATTGGCCACATTACCTCTCACAGAGTGCTTATTTTTGCACTTACTGAACAATTTCTTAGAGAGGCTGCAACTCCTTGTTGCAAATGGACTCATTACATTTAAGCAGTTAAGGAGATAAAATGCTGCCAAGCAGACATTTACATGTCACAAATAAAATGGAGAAATGATCCATCATGAATTGAGAGGCAAGATGAAAGCACGCTTTGCTCTTAACTGAGACCTGCAGGAAGCATACTCATAAAAACCTCAGAGGTAATTCTGTGCAAAAAGCACAGGCAAGCAGTCACTTAATGCTATCAAACCTTTCCCTAGGTTTATGCAGCACAATGTTCCACATGGGTGCCTGTTTAGCATGACAAACTGTAGTCTGTCACAACTGTAGCTGGATTTGATGAAAAATATATGAAGAAGGCAAATATGCTGATGACACGCAGCTCTACTTCTCCTTTACATCTTCTTCAGGTGAGGCAGTCGACGTGCTGAACCGTTGCCTGGCTGCGACAATGGACTGGATGAGAACTAACAAACTGAGACTCAATCCTGACAAGACTGAGATGCTGTTGGTGGATGGTTTCTCTGATCGGATGGTGGATATATACCCTGTCCTGGATGGGGTTACACTCCCCCTAAAGGAACAGGTGCGTAGTCTGGGAGTCATCTTAGACTCTTCCCTCACACTTGAGGCTCATGTAGCCTCGGTGGCCCGGAATGCGTTCTACCAACTTCGGTTGGTAGCCCAGCTACATCCCTATCTGAGTAAGGAGGACCTCACATCAGTGGTACATGCTATGGTAACCTCGTGTCTGGACTACTGCAATGCGCTTTACGTAGGGCTACCTTTGAAGACGATTCGGAAGCTACAGCTAGTGCAAAATGCGGCGGCCAGACTGCTAACAAGAACTAAGCGGTCTGAGCATATAACACCTGTGCTAGCCCGTTTGCACTGGCTTCCAATATGCTTCCGGGCCAGATTCAAAGTGTTGGTACTTACCTATAAAGCCTTATACGGCGCGGGACCATGATATCTGTCGGAACGCCTCTCCCGATATGAACCGGCCCGTACACTACGGTCTACTACGAAGGCCCTCCTCCAGGTTCCGACTCATAGGGAAGCCCGGAGAGTGGTGACAAGATCTAGGGCCTTCTCAGTGGTGGCCCCCGAACTATGGAATGGTCTTCTTGAGGAGGTGTGCCTGGCGCCGACACTATCATCTTTTCGGCACCAGGTTAAAACCTTTCTCTTCTCTGAGGCATTTTAATTCCTGTTAATTCTAAATTATTATATTTTGATTTTAGACTGTACAGTTTTTTGTACAGTTTTGTATTGTGACATACTGCATTGTGTTATTTTTATTGTATTTTTAATGTTCACCGCCCAGAGAGCTGTTGCTAGTCGGGCAGTATATAAGCTTAATTAATTAAATAAATAAATAAATAAATAAAACACAAGGAAATAAAGGATGCTAGAACATAGCATTACTATTGCTAAATAAATTCATTCTAATGATACACGATTCTTATTCAGTTAAGGCTTTGATCCTGGGCATACTTACTTGCAAGTAAGTGGCACTGACTTAGGTTTGCCAACCCTGCAGGTTTGGCCTGGAATGACCAGTAACTGAGTTCTATCTCCAAGAGAATTGCCAACCCTCCAGGTCTGGCTTGGAGTCCAGGAATTGGTCTTGATCTCCAAGAACCTTTTAAAGCCAAGGCTGGAGATATGACAAGCCACCACTGTGGTCTCACACCAGCCTATCATCTCAAGACACCTAAGCAGAAAGGTGCAGCAGATGTAAAGGAGGGGTTTATAGTCAGTAAAGAGAGGGGAAAACCATGGAAACTAGTCCTGGGTATATGTTGCAAAATGGAGTTAGGAGGTTGGTAGAGGTGCAGAGACAGCTAGGAGTGACAGAGAGGAGATGAGTTTGCAAGAACAGTTCCAGTACCTCTATGTAGCTAAGCATTTTGTAGCTGCCTGCTGACTGAGCCAGGAGAAGCCCTCTCTGCACTAAACTGGTCAGTCATATGATTTTTCATTATTAAATTTAAACAAAAACATTGAAATCATGACGGTGGTAGTAGTGAAGAACCTTCAGACGGTGGCACAGTAAAAAAAGAGGTGTTTGCTTAAGGCATTCTCTGTGCTGGCCCCTAACTTGTGGAATTCCCTCCCACTGTAGTACGTCTGGCAGTGTTGCTGTAAAGTTTTAGGTGAATGCTGAAGATTCTCTTCTTTGCCTTAGCCTTTGACACCTGAGACATGCATTCTTAGGTAACTGTTTGGGGATTTTAGGTTGTTTTTAAATGGTTTTTTTCATATTTAAAATTATTGTAACATGCCCTGGGACTTTAATAATAATGATGATGATGATGATGATGATGAATGGTGCAAGAAAGGTGCATTCACAATGTCAACACAGTTATAGCAGAATGCATTCTATGCTGTCACAGGATTTCAGTTAAGAGGCAAGAAAAGCTGTGAAAAGCCATTCTGAAAGCATAAAACACAATTAGAGTTTTATCAGAGAAATTAGAGAAACAACAGAAAAGAATGCCACAAATCTCATTTTTTACCAAATGAGACTCATCCCAGGAAAATCAGGTGACAATAGCTGAAGTAGGGCAGGTTTACTACAGTATTTCCCACCATTTAAGTTACACAAGCCAAGACTGTGCAAACAAAATGCTTCCATGAATACTGTCTGATTCTGAAATTGCAAAAAAGTATATATATCTTGTGGGCTTTTCACTAGAACTTTTTCTTAAGGACTTGGATAATGCACAGGTTTTTTTCACTTGGGTCGGATGCCTCCAACAAGGGAAACAGGAAATTATTCCAATTAACTGTGCTACTTTTCTGTGACAGAGGGAAGAAGTATGGCTTGCTTAATTTTTACAATGACAATAATGAGACAAGTGACTCAATTGTATTCTACAGAAAACTGGTCTGAGCATTAACAGTGCTTCTTATGTGGCTGACAATGCCTCTGTAAATTTTGGAAAACACAAGTCACTGTATCAGAAATTAAAACAGTTGCATAACCACATGATATAAATGGGATACAAATGTCATATAATCCGCAGTTGCCTTAAACATGGGATGAAGGCTTTGAGTTTTGATGTGGAAACATTTATCCTCAAGAACACAGTGAATTAAGCTTCTCAGCCAAGAAGGCAGTCTTTTCTGTTCTTTTCTGAGTTTCTAGAAATGGAATCCAAAGACGTGCTTCAGCACGTACCAAGGGGGCTGTCACTTCTACCCACTGTTAAACTCATACTACAATGTTGACCTGCGTTGAGGGCATACTTTCTTTTAGAAGGGGAAGAAGAATGTGTGAAGAATATGTGGGAAGCTTTCAGTGAGGAAGAACACAAATCTCTCCCTTTTTGTTATTTATTATTTTATTTATTTATTAGATTTATACCCCTACCTTTCTCCCAGTAGGATCCCAGGGTGTCAAACAAAACCACTAAAAACACTTTAAAACATCATAAAAACAACTTTAAAATATATCAAAACAAAACAACAATTGAAAACATATTAAAACATCTTTAAAAACATTTTTAAAAGCTTTAAAAACATCTTTTTATAAAAAAAAGGTTTAAAAACTTATTAAACAGCAATTCCAACACAGACACAGACTGGGATAAGGTCTCTAAAAAGGCTTGTTGAAAGAGGAAGGTCTTCAGTAGGCACCAAAAAGATAACAGAGATCATATGTCTAATATTTAAGGGGAGGGAATTCCAAAGGGTAGGTGCCACTACGCTACACTACTTATTCTTTGCACAATCTGATGGTAATCTTTCAAGATCTGTGAAGAAACTGGAATGTAACAATGTCAGCGCCACAGAACTCCATGATGTCATGGAAGCCTCCATTCAAAACTGAAGAGAAGAAGAGAGGCCAAATTCTATGGAAAATCAGTCCAGGTCATTTTGGACAATGTGTTGCCAGCTGACAACAGAAAATTCAGAGAGGAAGCCTATAGGATATTGACATGGGGCACTGAATATCTAGAGATATTGAAACATCAGTTTTTCAAAAAATCAAATTGTCAGTCCTGTCGCTGAACAGTGATGTGAAATGGGCAGCTTTACAGACTCTTGCTACAGCACTCCACATTGAGATTGACATTGACAAGCTATATGATGACTACTGCATTTTATGACAAATAAGGGAAGACATTGTCTCCAAGCAGCAGAACACAGATCAGAGATGGGTGGAGGTTTTTCAGAGGTTTTCAGGTAAATGCCAGAAGACAGTGGCAGCCAAATAAAGAAACTGGTCTCTCTTGCACTTTTCATTCCTGTGTGTAATGCCCACAGTGAGAGAGTTTTCAGTTTAATGAAACTGTGGACCAAGGACAGAAACAGACTGAGTGATAGCATTATGAAGGCTGAGCTGCAGGTGAACATTAACATGATTAGTGCAGTTTCCAGACTTCTTAAAAAAGAACCTGGATCTGTAAAAACAGCAAGAGGCCAGCTCAAATATAAATTTAAAAAGCAGGAAGCTGAGGAGAAGCCAACCCAGCTTTAAGGTAAAAATCAGAGCTTGGAAGTAACTCATTATTTTTAATGAGTTACTTGTAATTCGTTACAATTTTAAATAACGAGTGGGTAATTCCATTACATTTGGCAAGTAATGGAATGACTAGTAATTTCCCTACTTTTCAGCTGCAACTTTAACATTTCCACGTTAGGTTGGACGTTACTTGGGGGCGGGAACAAGGGGAAGTCAGCTCCTGGCTGTGATTGGTTAACACAAGACATGTGCCTCACACTGATTGGACCTCTGTGCAGACTGTCTCTTCCCTCGTGATCTGTGTTAGGAGGCACGAGGGAAGAGGTGAATAGGCAGGGCCTGCTAGTGTCTCAGAGGAAAAAATGGATGCCGGAGGAAAAAGCCAGGGCAAGGACAACGGAGGAGAAGGCAGCAGCAGAATGGCGAAGAGCTGTGGAGGTGAGTGACGATGATTTGTGTGTGTGTGTATGTGTGTGCCCCCCACAGCCCCTTCCGCCCCTGTGGCATTTTTGCCCCCCCGCCCCCTGTGGCCCCTTCTGCCCCCCCCACTGCCTCTCCTTGCCTCGTTGCCGCCCCCTCCATCAATCACAAGGCACTTCTGAAACTTCGGCCTATCAGAGCTTGGAAAAGTTACTTTTTTGAACTACAACTCCCATCAGCCCTAGGCAACATGGCCACTGGATTAGGCTGATGGGAGCTGTAGTTCAAAAAAGTAACTTTTCCAAGCTCTGGTTCCTTCCCCCCCTTTTTGAACTCTCCCTCTTGTTCCCATGCATAGCTGTGTGCTGTATTTATCCAGACAGAGCACTCCTGCCTTTTAAAATGCCGGCTAACTTTTTATTGTATATTTATTTGAACTCCATCTTTCTTTTTATTTGTATTTTTGTCCTGTTTAATCACAAGACTGAATTGTATGTGGGACAAAAACTGTCTCAGTAATAATAATAACAATAAAAATAAAAAATCATTAGGCGTATAATAAATGGCTTAAGGCTGATTTTTTTGTTCTTGGCAGAGATGAGGTGAGAAGTAGGGTCCTTGCAGCTCCTCCTCTCAGTCCCCCAGCTCTCAAACTCATGTTCTGTGAGAAAGAGAGAGATTCCCAGTCCCAGAGAGAGATAGACTGTTGACAATCTCTGCTAATATCTATACAAATTTACATAACATGCATCACCTGAACTCACATGATCTAGAGTTACCTTAGATCTTGCAAGATTTGCAAATGAGAAGCAATAGGGTTTTATATTAGTTCTGATTGTCTATTGGGCTATCATAGGTTATATTTTTTTTCATTTTCTATGGCAAAACCCCCAACTTCAGTGGAATTTATGTGATGTGTTCTAATCATTTGAATTTGGCTAATGAATGCTTTATTCTTTCATCAGAACTTTAGCAGTAGTACTAAAATATTAATAAAAAAGAAAAGGGAAAGAAAAAATACTTTACATACATCATTCAGCTGTATTGCTAATTATAGATATAGATATAAAAGATAAACGGCATTTTGTCAAAAGTATTTTTGTCTACATTTTATACCTCATCCTTGGTTTTCCGAGCTTGGCCTGGAATGCTTCTCATACAGAATTAATTTGAAATGCTGCATATTTATTATCATAATCATCATATTCAAAATAAAAAATATATGTACCGCCTTCAAGTTGATTCCAACTTATGGTGACCCTATGAATAGGGTTTTCATGGGGCTGAGAGGCAGTGACTGGCCCAAGGTCACCCAGTGAGCTTCATGGCTATGTGGGGATTTGAACCCTAGTCTCATTTTGTTCTCACAACAACCCTGTGTGATAGTAGGTTAGACTGGCCCAGGCAGGGTTATTCAGTGAGCAAAAATGATGCAAATAGGATCTCTTTTAATTGTGCTATTGACCTGCTTACTTCCACTCTGACTGGGGCATCTTGCAGCATGGGGAAGAGATGGGGGCACATCACAGCTGAAGTTCACCCATATAGGAGCATTATCTCTTGTTTATTACAGAGACGCCTGTTGCAGGTTTTGCTGCTGAGAGCAGCAGTCAGTTAGTGCGGCCACTTGAGTAACAGCTTGTTGATCCTGAGGAGGCAAAACTAGAAAGTGAGGTTCAGAAAGGAGGCCCTGTGCATGAGGAGGAGGAGGGCATGAAGCAGTGCCAGTTGCCCACAGCCACATCTGCAGAACAGCAAGTACCATGGTTTGGCTTTGAGAAAGCTTGTACATTTGTGAGCCAGAGTGGGAAAAATGTTGTTGTACGATGCAATTACTGCCTTCCAAGGATCAAAAATCTGAGATCAGCTGTTTCCTCCTCATCCAATGTGAAGAAACATTTTGAGGTAAGCCTTTGTCATGCTGGTCCTCAAAGAGTGTCCATTGTCTATTTATGTTTAAATTGTGAAGTTCCTCTTCCATTTTTTCTTGGATTCATGCTTTGTTCTTCCTCAGAGGGCACACCCTGAGAAGCTGAGAGCAATTGAAGAAGCAATAAAGGCAAGGAGACGTGGCCTTCCTGAACCAATGCATGACACCCCTCCTCCCAAAATGCTGAAGCAGCAGCAGACAACCCTTGAGAGGTGGGGATCTGGCAGGGAGCCTGTCACCCAGAGCAATCTCGACAGGAGAATCATTGATTTCATTGTAGAGGAGACATTACCACTTCAGACTGTGGACAAACCATCATTCATTAATCTGGTTCGCATTGGACTCCCCAAAGATCTCACCATCATATGTGCCAAGACTCTGAGAGACAGAATTGAGAAGAGAGCATGCCACATGAGAGAAACTCTTGCAAACCGAATGGGTGCTGTGGCATATATAGCAACCACTGCTGATTGTTGGACCAATGGCAAGAAGAGTTACTTTGGGGTAACAGCCCACTGGATCAACCCAACTACCCTGAAACGTGAGGTCGGGGCCTTGGCTTGTAAGCGTCTGAAGGGGCACCATACATACGATGTCCTTTCAAAAGCACTGCATGATGTACATGTGCAGTACAGGATCCACAACAAAGTTATGTGCACTACTACAGACAATGGCTCCAACTTTGTGAAAGCGTTCAGAGTTTTCATGGCCAAAGAACCAGTGGAAGCTGCAGGCACCAGTGACGATGATGGTGATAACCAAGAGGAGGAGGAGGCTGAGGTGGAGTTTGTGCCTATCTGTGAGATCCTGGACACAGGACCTGAGGCAGAGGAAGAAGCTGCAGACTCAGGAGAGGATTTTGTTTTACCACCACACCAGAGATGTGCTAGCCACACCCTCAACCTTGTGGCAACACAAGACATAGAGGCCATGCTTTCTGACTCCTCCAAAAGTAGTCTTCTTGGTCCTTTCAAGAAACAGTTTCGTTTCTTGATGGGAAAGTGCAGCAAGTTGTGGTCCAAGCAGAACCAGTCAGCCCAGATTGCTGAGTATATCTGTGTGCAATGTGGTGTGTATCTGAAGGTACCGAATAAGACCAGGTGGAATTCCACCTTTGATGCGTTGAAGCAACTACATGAGCTCCTGTCAACTGTGCCACTAAAAATGCATGCCATAATGGACCGCTGCTCCTTGTCCAGGATCACAGCTGCTGAGATTGAAGTGGTACAGGAATACACAGAGATTATGGAGCCACTAGCCCAGTCCCTAGATCTCCTGCAACGGGAGAACGGCATGTTCATGGGGTATTTGTTACCAACGCTCTGCAATCTGGACCGCAAGTTAGAAGGACTGGAAAACAAACCTGAGAGGTACACATACTGTTTTCAGCTGCTGAGAGGTGTGCGTGAAGCCCTAAGAAAGCGGTTTGCAGCTATCTGGGAGGACAAGAGGCTTCTTCTGGCAGCCTGCCTACACCCTCGCTTCAAACTAGATTGGCTGGAATCGTGTCAGGCCACCACCCATACCAACAAGTAAGAACATTAGGGAAGCCCTTTGGGTGGATTACTCCAAGGGAAATGTTGTCTCAAGGGAGGGATCAGAGGGCTTAAGGTGGTAGGCAGGGGCTGGGCCTTTTCTTCCTGGGGCTCCTTGTGACACCCTTCCCTGGCTCTCCCTGTCAGGTTCCTACCTGCTCGTGGCTACTGCCTGTCACTAGGCACCACCAGGGACTCCACCAGTCCGGACTGTCCTTTTTTATGGTTTCTCTCTCCGCTCTAGCACAGACCTCACCAGATCCCCCTGCTAGGCAGCACCACCAGTCACATCCTATAACCAGTATTCCCAGAGACTCTGCCTGAGTCTCTCTCAATCAGTTTACCTCTGTGACTGCGTGCTTAAGCTGTCCCAATCCCTTTGATCTATATAGAATGCATATATTTCTGGGTTGCTCTGGATACTTGTGGTGTTATATTCTTCCCTTCACCGCTGCCACCAATTGTTACAGTTTCCCTTCAGCTTTGGTAAGTACCTTGCCCTCCCCTCTGGTCTGTATATTCCCCAGCCAAGGATCAGGCCTCCAGTAAACCAAAATAGTGTTTATTAAATATTAGAAATAACAAGATTACTTTATAAAGGCACATAAGCATATGGTTTCATCTATTCCTGTGATACTTGTCTTAGTATTAATCCGAACTCCACACTCTCCTCACATCCACCAACACTCCACACAATCTCCTCTCAAAAACCCCACCAAACACCTCTCAAACAACCCACTAACGTCCACCCAGATTCAACTGTCATCCTTCCATTTATACTCTCAGTCATTCAAACACTCAGCCAATCATCCAGCATTCTACTGCTCATTTACTCCCCCCTCCTCTTTCATTCCACTTACCACATATCTTCTATACAAACAGCACTTACCATATATACATTAATACAGGAACATCACATTTCCCCCCCCCCTTAAAAATAACGGCAAAGTATTATTCCTGTTCCAGGATTCATACGTCACGTTAACAAGTAAAACAAGTCTCTCTGGGGAAAATGTCTTTCTTTGTTCCTCCGTCTGGTCACGTCACTGCAGTCCCAGCCACCTGCCTTGACAGTCCATCGGCCAATACATTGTCCTTGCCTTTTATGAACTGGAAGTCCACTTGATAGTCTTGTAGGGCCCAGGACCACCTCTGCTGCGTAGTGTTATGGTTTTTCATAGTCTGTAACCATAACAAGGCCCGATGGTCAGTCGTAACCATAAATCTTCGTCCCCACACGTATGGGCGCAACTTGTTCAGTCCCCACACGACCGCTAGGCACTCCTTTTGGACCGACGAACAGTTTCTCTCCCTCAATGTTAGCTTGCGACTAAGATACGCCACTGGATGTCTGGTACCTTCTCTCTCCTGCAGCAAGATGACTCCCAGCGCGAGGTCCAACACATCTGTAGCCACGATGAATGGTTGCTCATAGTCTGGTGCTATTAATATGGGTCCTTGGCACAAGGCTTGCTTCAGCAGATCAAAAGCCTTCTGACATTCATCCGTCCATACCACACGCTCAGAACACTTTTTCTTTGTCAACTCATGCAAGGGGGTTGCTATTTCCCCAAAATCTTTCACAAACTTTCTATAAAAACCAGCCACACCTAGAAATGCCCTAACTTGTTTTTTAGTTAAGGGGATAGGCCACAATTGTATTGCCTCCACCTTGCTCCATAAGGGGGTGATTTTTCCACTCCCCACCTTATGTCCTAAATAGATTACTTCACTCACAACTTTCCCATTCACACGGTACGGCACAGATCTGATTGGGGCATGATTTCCAGTATCAATGGAATGTCTGGCTATACTGGTTGGGCCAGGTTTATTACTAAAGAGATCTCCATAGTTTTTCAAAACTCTCAGAATCTCTTCCTTTACTTCTTCTTTCACCTCCTCCGACCATTCCACTTGATCTACCCCTCCTTTGTCTTTGCTTTCCTGTACCAAATCTGGAAGTTCAGGCCCACTTCCCTCAGGGAATAAGGTAACTTGCAACACCTTTGCATCCCTGGTATGGTAAGGTTTCAACATATTTACATGAATCACTTTGTTTTTGTTTAATTGGTCTGTGGTAATTACATACGTCACTGTGTCAAGCTTTTGTCTTATGGTATATGGTCCCTCCCAGTTAGCCTGTAATTTATCATGTTTCCTGGGTATGAATGCCATAACCATATCTCCCACATCATACACACGTTCCCTGGCTGTTCTGTCATACCAGTAACTTTGCTTCTCCTGAGCTTGACTCAAATTCTTTTGTACAGCTTCCATCATCGATGTTAATTTGCTGCGGAAGTCAATACAAAATCAACTACAGATGTTTTGTACTCTCCCAGGGTTCCTTCCCATGAATTTTTTAACAGTTCCAAAGGTCCCCTCACTTTTCTAGTGAACATCAGTTCAAAGGGTGAGAAGCCTGTTGACTCCTGAGGGACTTCTCTGTACGCGAATAAGAAGCACCCCAAACGTTCATCCCAGTCTTGTGGGTGATTTTGAACATAGCTTCGTATCATGCCCTTCAGAACCCCATTGAATCTGGTTCTGTATTTGCTAGGTACTATCAATTGCTTCACTGGTTCGCATTCATCCTTTCTCTCAGCAGGCATCCACAGTCTATATAAAATCCCATTCTCACACACAATTTGATTCCTCAGCTTGTCAGTAAAGGGAATCTTTTGTGTCAGGGCTTGCTCCTTTATTTGCTTCAAACTTGTATCCCTATTCGGTTCTTCCCTGAACTGCTCTGCTTCTTGTCTAGTGACTATTTGATACAAGTTGTTTCTTTCAGCAGGCCTTCCAGGGGTTGCTATGGTGACCGTAGGCTCGAAAACAGGTTGCACCCTGTTTTCTTCAGCCTCTGTTAACATGGCTTCTGTCTCTCTGCCAAGCTGTCGTCTGGTCACTACATATATTTTTCCTTGTGCCCCCATTACATATCTTCCCAGTATCACTGGTTCTTGTTGTTGGGCATTAATACCTACTTTATATTTGCCCTCTCGGCCTCTCCACTCCATTTTCACTAGGGCCATGGGTAAGCTTTCTGGTTGTCCCCTCACTCCTTGGATAGTCACAGTTTCCTGAGGTAATATTTCCTCAGATTTTATTAAATCTGGCCTCAGTAATGTCTGAGCGGCACCGGTATCAAGCAATGCCCAATAATTTGCCCCTTGTACACTCACTTCCGCTCTCAGACTTGTATCAAGGTCTTTTACTTCTGTCCAGTTTATCTGGCAGAACTGAACCTTTTTCGTTGTTAGATCTTTTGGTTCTGTTTTTACTGCCCTTGCCTGAGCAGGATTACTAATGGGGTTGGCAACCTCACATTGAAAACGTAGGTGTCCCGGTCTACCACATTTATAGCATAATTTCTCCTCCATTTTAGGGTACACAGATCCACTCTGGGGTGTCCTGTGCCCTTCAGATTTTACTGGAGGACTCACTCGCTGTGGCACCACATCCTTTTTGCCACCATTATATGGTCTGGGTTTAAACTCTCTTAATGTTTTCCCCACCCAGCCAGTTCTGTTGGAGGCAAAGTGATCCGCCATCTCTGCGGCCTCCTGCACCGATGTAGGGGAACGGTCTTTGACAAGGAGCCTTATTTCTGGTGGTAACTGATGGAATAATTGATCCAGTATCATGAGGCTTTTCACCTCTTCCACTGACTAAGCTTTGGCACTACTCATCCACTTTCCAAATATATCCATCAACTTTGCTCCCAGTTCAACAAAAGACCTCCCTGCTTGGATCTGACAGTTTCGGAATAACTTTCTAAAATAGTCAGGTCCCAGTCTGAACCTTTTGTATACTGCCTCTTTAAACTTGGCATATGTGACGGGCTTGTCTGAGGGGAAATATTGGTATAGCTCTGCCAATTCCCCTTTGATCAGATATGATAAATATTGCATATATTTATCCTCTGGTAGCCCCCACAATTGAGCTGCCTTTTCAAAAGTGCTGAGGTAAATTTGTGGATCTTGTCCAGGCTCAAACACTGCAAAGTCTTTTGGTGTAACCTTTATCTTTGTTTCATTTCTGTCCTTTCTTGTTTCATCAGAATGAAACTTCTCTCTTTCAAATTTTAACTTTTCCACCTGTAATTCAGCATCCACTCTCATTCTCTCAAATTCTAACTCCTGCTGTTTTTCCTTCTCATCAGCTTCCATCCTCAATCTCTCAGTTTCCATCCTCAACTTCTCAGTTTCTAACTCTCGCTGTTTATCTTTCCCATCAGCTTCCATCCTCAACTTCTCAGTTTCTAACTCTCGCTGTTTATCTTTTTCCTCAGCCTCCCATCTCAACTTTTCTCTCAAATACTCTATATAAGCAGGATTGCTGAAGTACCCTTCTGGGGTCTCTTCCCTGACCGGTTGTTTTTGCTGGACAGTTGTAAAACCTATTAGTGCTACTCTCAATTCATCTACCCCTTTACCCTCATGAGGTAAATTGAATGTTATGCACTTCTCCACCAGCTCCTCTCTTTTCATTTTTATATATTCAGCCATGGTGTTGGAGTTCACTCACTCTTTGCCACACACTCTTTGCCAGTCACTCTCACAAGTAATCTTTATTTGTTATTTCTGTTTGCCACACCACTGTTAGGGGCTCTCTTTTGTCCGTATCCCACCGCTACAGCCAACACCTGTGACGCCCTTCCCTGGCTCTCCCTGTCAGGTTCCTACCTGCTCGTGGTTACTGCCTGTCACTAGGCACCACCAGGGACTCCACCAGTCCGGACTGTCCTTTTTTATGGTTTCTCTCTCCGCTCTAGCACAGACCTCACCAGATCCCCCTGCTAGGCAGCACCACCAGTCACGTCCTATAACCAGTATTCCCAGAGACTCTGCCTGAGTCTCTCTCAATCAGGTTACCTCTGTGACTGCGTGCTTAAGCTGTCCCAATCCCTTTGATCTATATAGAATGCATATATTTCTGGGTTGCTCTGGATACTTGTGGTGTTATATTCTTCCCTTCACCGCTGCCACCAATTGTTACAGTTTCCCTTCAGCCTTGGTAAGTACCTTGCCCTCCCCTCTGGTCTGTATATTCCCCAGCCAAGGATCAGGCCTCCAGTAAACCAAAATAGTGTTTATTAAATATTAGAAATAACAAGATTACTTTATAAAGGCACATAAGCATATGGTTTCATCTATTCCTGTGATACTTGTCTTAGTATTAATCCGAACTCCACACTCTCCTCACATCCACCAACACTCCACACAATCTCCTCTCAAAAACCCCACCAAACACCTCTCAAACAACCCACTAACGTCCACCCAGATTCAACTGTCATCCTTCCATTTATACTCTCAGTCATTCAAACACTCAGCCAATCATCCAGCATTCTACTGCTCATTTATTCCCCCCTCCTCTTTCATTCCACTTACCACATATCTTCTATACAAACAGCACTTACCATATATACATTAATACAGGAACATCACATTTCCCCCCCCCTTAAAAATAACGGCAAAGTATTATTCCTGTTCCAGGATTCATACGTCACGTTAACAAGTAAAACAAGTCTCTCTGGGGAAAATGTCTTTCTTTGTTCCTCCGTCTGGTCACGTCACTGCAGTCCCAGCCACCTGCCTTGACAGTCCATCGGCCAATACATTGTCCTTGCCTTTTATGAACTGGAAGTCCACTTGATAGTCTTGTAGGGCCCAGGACCACCTCTGCAGCATAGTGTTATGGTTTTTCATAGTCTGTAACCATAACAAGGCCCGATGGTCAGTCGTCACCATAAATCTTCGTCCCCACACGTATGGGCGCAACTTGTTCAGTCCCCACACGACCGCTAGGCACTCCTTTTGGACCGACGAACAGTTTCTCTCCCTCAATGTTAGCTTGCGACTAAGATACGCCACTGGATGTCTGGTACCTTCTCTCTCCTGCAGCAAGACGACTCCCAGCGCGAGGTCCAACACATCTGTAGCCACGATGAATGGTTGCTCATAGTCTGGTGCTATTAATATGGGTCCTTGGCACAAGGCTTGCTTCAGCAGATCAAAAGCCTTCTGACATTCATCCGTCCATACCACACGCTCAGAACACTTTTTCTTTGTCAACTCATGCAAGGGGGTTGCTATTTCCCCAAAATCTTTCACAAACTTTCTATAAAAACCAGCCACACCTAGAAATGCCCTAACTTGTTTTTTAGTTAAGGGGATAGGCCACAATTGTATTGCCTCCACCTTGCTCCATAAGGGGGTGATTTTTCCACTCCCCACCTTATGTCCTAAATAGATTACTTCACTCACAACTTTCCCATTCACACGGTACGGCACAGATCTGATTGGGGCATGATTTCCAGTATCAATGGAATGTCTGGCTATACTGGTTGGGCCAGGTTTATTACTAAAGAGATCTCCATAGTTTTTCAAAACTCTCAGAATCTCTTCCTTTACTTCTTCTTTCACCTCCTCCGACCATTCCACTTGATCTACCCCTCCTTTGTCTTTGCTTTCCTGTACCAAATCTGGAAGTTCAGGCCCACTTCCCTCAGGGAATAAGGTAACTTGCAACACCTTTGCATCCCTGGTATGGTAAGGTTTCAACATATTTACATGAATCACTTTGTTTTTGTTTAATTGGTCTGTGGTAATTACATACGTCACTGTGTCAAGCTTTTGTCTTATGGTATATGGTCCCTCCCAGTTAGCCTGTAATTTATCATGTTTCCTGGGTATGAATGCCATAACCATATCTCCCACATCATACACACGTTCCCTGGCTGTTCTGTCATACCAGTAACTTTGCTTCTCCTGAGCTTGACTCAAATTCTTTTGTACAGCTTCCATCATCGATGTTAATTTGCTGCGGAAGTCAATACAAAATCAACTACAGATGTTTTGTACTCTCCCAGGGTTCCTTCCCATGAATTTTTTAACAGTTCCAAAGGTCCCCTCACTTTTCTAGTGAACATCAGTTCAAAGGGTGAGAAGCCTGTTGACTCCTGAGGGACTTCTCTGTACGCGAATAAGAAGCACCCCAAACGTTCATCCCAGTCTTGTGGGTGATTTTGAACATAGCTTCGTATCATACCCTTCAGAACCCCATTGAATCTGGTTCTGTATTTGCTAGGTACTATCAATTGCTTCACTGGTTCGCATTCATCCTTTCTCTCAGCAGGCATCCACAGTCTATATAAAATCCCATTCTCACACACAATTTGATTCCTCAGCTTGTCAGTAAAGGGAATCTTTTGTGTCAGGGCTTGCTCCTTTATTTGCTTCAAACTTGTATCCCTATTCGGTTCTTCCCTGAACTGCTCTGCTTCTTGTCTAGTGACTATTTGATACAAGTTGTTTCTTTCAGCAGGCCTTCCAGGGGTTGCTATGGTGACCGTAGGCTCGAAAACAGGTTGCACCCTGTTTTCTTCAGCCTCTGTTAACATGGCTTCTGTCTCTCTGCCAAGCTGTCGTCTGGTCACCACATATATTTTTCCTTGTGCCCCCATTACATATCTTCCCAGTATCACTGGTTCTTGTTGTTGGGCATTAATACCTACTTTATATTTGCCCTCTCGGCCTCTCCACTCCATTTTCACTAGGGCCATGGGTAAGCTTTCTGGTTGTCCCCTCACTCCTTGGATAGTCACAGTTTCCTGAGGTAATATTTCCTCAGATTTTATTAAATCTGGCCTCAGTAACGTCTGAGCGGCACCGGTATCAAGCAATGCCCAATAATTTGCCCCTTGTACACTCACTTCCGCTCTCAGACTTGTATCAAGGTCTTTTACTTCTGTCCAGTTTATCTGGCAGAACTGAACCTTTTTCGTTGTTAGATCTTTTGGTTCTGTTTTTACTGCCCTTGCCTGAGCAGGATTACTAATGGGGTTGGCAACCTCACATTGAAAACGTAGGTGTCCCGGTCTACCACATTTATAGCATAATTTCTCCTCCATTTTAGGGTACACAGATCCACTCTGGGGTGTCCTGTGCCCTTCAGATTTTACTGGAGGACTCACTCGCTGTGGCACCACATCCTTTTTGCCACCATTATATGGTCTGGGTTTAAACTCTCTTAATGTTTTCCCCACCCAGCCAGTTCTGTTGGAGGCAAAGTGATCCGCCATCTCTGCGGCCTCCTGCACCGATGTAGGGGAACGGTCTTTGACAAGGAGCCTTATTTCTGGTGGTAACTGATGGAATAATTGATCCAGTATCATGAGGCTTTTCACCTCTTCCACTGACTAAGCTTTGGCACTACTCATCCACTTTCCAAATATATCCATCAACTTTGCTCCCAGTTCAACAAAAGACCTCCCTGCTTGGATCTGACAGTTTCGGAATAACTTTCTAAAATAGTCAGGTCCCAGTCTGAACCTTTTGTATACTGCCTCTTTAAACTTGGCATATGTGACGGGCTTGTCTGAGGGGAAATATTGGTATAGCTCTGCCAATTCCCCTTTGATCAGATATGATAAATATTGCATATATTTATCCTCTGGTAGCCCCCACAATTGAGCTGCCTTTTCAAAAGTGCTGAGGTAAATTTGTGGATCTTGTCCAGGCTCAAACACTGCAAAGTCTTTTGGTGTAACCTTTATCTTTGTTTCATTTCTGTCCTTTCTTGTTTCATCAGAATGAAACTTCTCTCTTTCAAATTTTAACTTTTCCACCTGTAATTCAGCATCCACTCTCATTCTCTCAAATTCTAACTCCTGCTGTTTTTCCTTCTCATCAGCTTCCATCCTCAATCTCTCAGTTTCCATCCTCAACTTCTCAGTTTCTAACTCTCGCTGTTTATCTTTCCCATCAGCTTCCATCCTCAACTTCTCAGTTTCTAACTCTCGCTGTTTATCTTTTTCCTCAGCCTCCCATCTCAACTTTTCTCTCAAATACTCTATATAAGCAGGATTGCTGAAGTACCCTTCTGGGGTCTCTTCCCTGACCGGTTGTTTTTGCTGGACA